>NC_133453.1:128391241-128703206 GCF_048565385.1 Saimiri boliviensis | reverse complement strand
ATTAGCCAGGTACAGTGGCATGCACCTGTAGTCTCAGCTACTCAGGAGGCCGAGGCAGCAGGATCACTTGAATCTGGGAGGTCAAGGCTGCAGTAAGCCATGATGATGCCACCGTACTCCAGCCCAGACAACAGAGTGAGACTATGCCAAAAAAAATAAAATAAAACAGGGTGGTTTAGGCATGCTTCATTTATACCAAGACTTGAAGGAAGTAGGGGAATAAAACAGATACCGAGAGGAAGAGTATTCTAGGACTAAAAGGACAAAGGCTGTCATATGAAAGTGTGCCTGGCATATCTGAGGAATGGTAAGGATGGTCTTGATCTCTTGACCTCGTGATCCACCCGCCTCAGCCTCCCAAAGTGCTGAGATTACAGGCTTGAGCCACCGCGCCCGGCATACTATCCTTTCTTTAAGGCTCATATCAGAACCTCATCTGTCAAAATTTTCTTTTCTTTTCTTTTTTTTTTTTTTTTTTGAGACAGAGTTTCGCTCTTGTTACCCCAGGCTGGAGTGCAATGGCGCGATCTCGGCTCACCGCAACCTCCACCTCCTGGGTTCAGGCAATTCTCCTGCCTCAGCCTCCTGAGTAGCTGGGATTACAGGCACACGCCACCATGCCCAGCTAATTTTTTGTATTTTTAGTAGAGACGGGGTTTCACCATGTTGACCGGGATGGTCTCGATCTCTCGACCTCGTGATCCACCCGCCTCAGCCTCCCAAAGTGCTGGGATTACAGGCTGAGCCACCGCGCCCGGCCCAAAATTTTCTTAACACTACTGCAATGTGAAGTAATCGCTCTATTTTCTGGATTTGCATAGTAATTATTTTCTACATGTCTAATTTAGAAAAGGCAGAAATCACATTTTACCATATGCCCTCTTTTCTTATTTTTTTTAACTTTTAAGTTCAGGGGCACATATGCAGGTTTGTTACATAGGTAAACTTGTGTCATGGGGGTCTGCTGTACAGACTATTTCATCACCTAGTTATTAATGCCTCTCTTCTATTAGTGTTTTAAGTCTTAATTTTCACGTATTTGTTCTTTGATTCTCCAATCAGATGTTTCCTTAACAAGACAACTTGCCTCTTACCCATTTTTATATTTTCTATGGACCATAGAATAATACCACGCATATGGTGAGCATTCAATGAATATTTATTTGATTTGAAATCTTTTAAAAGGCAATGAGATGGTTACGACTTTTAGAAATATTTTCACCAAAACAAAAGAAAGCAAAACTCTTAGACTTCAATTATTTGAGAAAGCCACTAATTTAAAAACAGCTCCTTCTCCAACAAGGCTGACGAGTAAGGCATTAAGTGTACTTAAAACCCAGCAATTTACTTCATAGTGAACTTACCTATATCAATATCAGTAAACCCTTCTGCACTTATTGCATCCATTGTGCTTTTGTCTATTGTATCTAGACAAAGACTAGCAAGCTGAGGTTCATCAAATAATCGAGCCTAAACATATAAAGAGATAGTTATTTAACTTCCATACTTATTTTACCTTCAGGCTGCATATATTCAAAGTCAATATTGTAAACAGTTATAATTGCTAATCATATAAAAATATCTACTTAAAATACAATGATGTCTACATATTCTTAAAAATTTTCATTCTACAATCAGAAATGAAAAGCTAAAAATACAAATGCCCTACTGAGATGAGAACAAATTCACATTACCAATAACAATCCTGTTATTTTTATTTTCATATGCTTATGTGTGTGTGTGTGAGTATGTGTGTATACAGCCTATTTTCTTATACATTACTTATTCTGATCCTTAATGAACCCTTTAGATAAGGCTTATGTTCTTATCCCATTTTCCAGGTGGGGAAACAGGTTTGGAGAGGTACAGTGACTTGCCTAGGAACATCTAGTTGAGTATGTTGGAAAGCTAGTACTTAAATCTTAGTCTTACAGTCTTTTCACTAAACTATAATATCAATTTTCAAGCACAACAATACAAATATCAGATTTTCTCCTTCATTGCCTGTTTTGATTTTGGGGAGAGAATAGAGTACAAGAATGTCTGAGGATAAGAGCTCTGGGAACCTAAGCAAAATTACTTCTAACAACACAAGAACAAATACATAAATTCACATGATGGAATATTATACAACAGTGACAATGAACAATCTACAACTACACAAAACAATATAAATGCACCACACAAACCTAGTGATGAGAACAAAAAAAGCCAGAATATATAATGAGCAAGAATATGTACTGTATAATTCCAGCAGAACTAATTTTGGCTTTAAGATGTTAGAAGTCAAGTTTACAATATGTGCTTTATCAATATGTATGTTATAATTCAAAAAAAGAAATCTGTAAGCAGGGCAAAATATAAGTCAAACTCAAGCGGGATTATTAAAAAGCCAAAACACCACAAAAAGAGGTATGACGATAGGCATGCCAATGCCAATGACTTTCATTCTGGCCTGGCGTCAGTTCCCTTTACATTTTAGAGGATGGGCAAACATTAAATGCCCAAAGGTATTTATGTTGGATTGGGCAGAAACTTCTGAGAATACTGCCAATTAATTAGCTATATCATAAATGACACCAATTCTTTGGCATGACTGATGACTCATTTAATTTTAAAGCAAAATTCATTTTAAAGGATTCAATAATTCAGATACTACTGGCAACTGATAAATATCTAAACAGTTATCTTGTATTTTATAGGGGTAGAGAAGAAAACATTAAACACACTGGCTTTAAATTTTTTTAAATTTAAACACATTTTAAAAATTTTATATAGTTTTTAAATTTAAAACATTTACATATAAAACATGTATAGAATATTCAAATATGTTTGAAAATGCACTTCCTAGATTATACACCGAGCCTGTTTACAATAATTTGCTTTGTCAAATTTTAAATAAATTTTAGCACTAAATAAAACATTTGTATTAGTAAATATTAAATCCACCTCATGTAATTTTCCCTCACAATATTTTTCATTTGGAATTTCTTTTCCCTTTTTTAACTGCACCTTTTTTGCTTAGACACACAAATACTTTGAAATTTCAAATTTAGAGAAAAGTTGTAAGGATCGTGCAAAGAAAATCTATATGCCCTTTATTCAGATTTATCTATCTAAATATTATTTATCTAACATTTTGACTCATTTATTACCTTTTTTCCATATATATGTATAATATATATATTGATCTGGGAGGAGAGACTGAACTATCTGAGAGTTAGCTGTATATATCATGGCCTTTTACTCTCTTTTTTGGCGACAAGGTCTCACTGTCACCCAGGCTGGGGTGCAGTGGTGTGATCTTGGCTTACTGCAAACCCCACCTCTCAGGTTCAAGGGATTCACCTGTCTCAGCCTCCTGAGTAGCTGGGACCACAGGTGCCTGTCACCACACCAGCTAATTTTTGAAATTTTAGTAGACATGGGGTTTCGCCGTGGTGGCCAGGCTGGTCTCGAACTCCTGACCTCAAGCGATCCACCGGCCCAAAGTGCTGGGATTACAGGCATAGGCCACTGTGCTTGGCTTTCCCCTCCCCTCCCCGCAGCCCTGAGACACAGTCTTGCTCTCTTGCCAGGATGAAGTACAGTGGTGCAATCTAGGCTCACTGTAACCTCTGCCTGCTGGGTTCAAGCGATTCTCCTGCCTCAGCCTCCTGCGAAGCTGGGACTACAGGTGCACGCTACCACGCCCACCTAATATTTTTTGTATTTTTAGTAGAGATGGGGTTTCACCACGCTGGCCAGGATGGTCTCAATTTCTTGACCTCGTGATCCGCCCGCCTCAGCCTCCCAAAGTGCTGGGATTACAGGCGTGAGCCACCAAACGTGGAGGCCCTTTACTCTCAAAATTCCTAAGATTAAGGATATTCTTTTACATAATCATAGTAATTAACTTTGATAAATTTAACAGAAATACAGTATCTTTAATCCACTGGCTATGTTTCAGTTTTGTCACTTGCCCCAGTAATGGTTTTTATAACATTTTTCCTTCTACTACAGGATCCTGTCTGGGATCACAGTTATACATTTTTTTTTTCTTTTGAGGCAGAGTTTCGCTCTTGTTGTTGGAGTGCAATGGCGCGATCTTGGCTCACCACAACCTCCACCTCCTGGGTTTAGGCAATTCTCCTGCCTCAGCCTCCTGAGTAGCTGGGATTACAGGCACGTGCCACCATGCCCAGCTAATTTTTTGTATTTTTTTAGTAGAGACAGGGTTTCACCATGTTGACCAGGATGGTCTCGATCTCTTGACCTCGTGATCCACCCGTCTCGGCCTCCCAAAGTGCTGGGATTACAGGCTTGAGCCACTGTGCCCGGCCTACAGTTATACATTTTTAAAGTATGAAGCAGTACATTTTTATAAGGTGAAATTCTAATAACAGATATTTTAATTGGCCCACTCAATTATATTTTTAGTTGGTATTCATATAAAAATTGATCTTTCACTAGAAAAAACCATTTTTTATAAAAATTGTCTTATTCAAGGTAACAAATGTCTGTCACTCCTTACATTACACAGGCAGTATCAAGTTTCCTATGGAATCTACTGCTGTTTCTTAGGGTAAAATAAATTTTCTCAAAACTGACTTTGACTTTGGCATTATCTCTGATAACACTTCATAAAAAGTATTTTTCCCTCTATAAACCACACTGGTACAGTATATTGGCACTTGGTTTTATAGAGAAGCTGGCATCCGCCCTCTTAAAAAAATGAACATGCTCAATTCAAATGACTCACTTGGCAGGAACAAGAAGTTTCACATGACAATTTATGGGCTAATTCATATGACTCCACCAGTGAAAAATGTAATGTAATATTGGAATCTCAGACCAACAAGATACTGAAAAGTTCTTTTTTTTCTCACAGTGATACCTGTTAACCCTTGCTACTCAAAATGTGGTCCAGAAACACAGGTGATATCTTAATGCCGGTTAGAAATGTACTCTCAGGCCCTATTCTGGTCCTACTGAACCAGAATCTGCATTTTAATTGCCAAAGTTTCATTTATTGGTTTCTGAATTTATATCTCAGCTTTTAAAATAAAAGTAGTTAAATGATCCTCACTACACGCATTAAAATTCCTTGGACAATAAAGAATCTTATCAATATCAACTTATTTACTAGATTTTAATATCAAATTCAAAACAGAAAAAAATGCAGAGATACCACTTATTAGTTATATGACTTTGGTCAAGTTGCTTCACTTCAATTTCCTTACTTAAAAATGGTGATAATGGCCAGGGGCAATGGCTCACACCTGTGATCCCAGTACTTAGGAGGCCGAGGCAGGCAGATCATGAAGCCAGGAGTTCAAGACCAGCCCAACCAACATGGTGAAACCCCGTCTCTACTAAAAATACTAAAATTAGCTGGGCATGGTGCACACACCTATAATCCCAGCTACCTCAGGAGGCTGAGACAGGAGAAGTGCTTGAACACAAGAGGCAGAAGTTGCACTGAGGCGAGGCCACTGCACTCCAGCTTGAGCAACAGAGCAAGACTCCATCTCAAAAAAAAGATAAGAAAATCTTTACTTTGAAAACCTGTACCTCATAAAGTTATTGTAAAGATTAAATGAATTAATGTACACAAAATGCTGAGAAAGGTGCCTGGCACACAATTAACATTCTGCTGTTATTATCAGTATCGTCAAACCTTAACAACTGTTGATTTTAGGTGAGTCCTCAGTTTTACCACTGCTGTCTAATGTGTAATAAGATGTTAACTTCTGTAAGCTTCCATTTTCCATCTTTAAAAAGTGAGTAAGGAGATAACAGTTGGGGCATGGTGGCTCATGCCTGTAATCCCAGCACTTTGGGAGGCTGACGCAGGTGGATCACTTGAGGTCAGGAGTTCAAGACCAGCCTGGCCAACATGGTGAAACCCCGCCTCTACTAAACATACAAAAATTAGCCGGACATGTTGGCGCACACCTGTAATCCCAGCTACTTGGGTGGCTGAAGCAGGAGAATCGCTTGAACCTGGGAGGTGGGGTGGAGGCTGCAGTGAGCCGGACTGCACCACTGCACTCCAGGCTGGGCAACAGAGTGAGACTCTCTCTCTCAAAATAATGATAATAATAATAATAATAATAATAATAATAAACTACATTACAGCATCAAAATGAGGAATAAGTGGCATAATATATGTAAAGGGGATAGCTTGGTGTCTGACATACATGGAGTTCTATAATTATGTCCAGGAAGAGGTGACATTAGAATGTTCTTTCTTCTGTAATTACAAATACTTAATGACAGAAGATGTTCTTAAAAGTTACCAAACATTGCCGGGTGCAGTGGCTCAAGCCTGTAATCCCAGCACTTTGGGAGGCCGAGGCGGGTGGATCACGAGGTCGGGAGATCGAGACCATCCTGGTCAACGTGGTGAAACCCCGTCTCTACTAAAAATACAAAAGATTAGCTGGGCATGGTGGCACATGCCTGTAATCCCAGCTACTCAGGAGGCTGAGGCAGGAGAATTGCTTGAACCCAGGAGGCGGAGGTTGCGGTGAGCCGAGATCGCATCATTGTACTCCAGCCTGAGTAACAAGAGTGAAACTGTCTCAAAAAAAAAAAAAAGTTACCAAACATTTTCTAAATGACAGAACACTGAACTGGAAGACAAGAGCTCTGGGCCATGGCCCTACCTAGCCCTGAGGGTTCGGAAAGGCAATTAACTAGCCCAGGTTTTGATTTTCCCATTTGTAAAATGAGAGGGTTGAGCTAGGGGCCATCAATGATTATTTCCAGTACTAATATCAAATGGGATATTTTAACACCACAGCATTTTAAAGACAATTTTTACAAGACTATTACAATATTGTCTAAAAAGAAAAAAATTGTTTATATACAAAGTATAAAGCTCAGATTACACACATTTAACACATGATAAATACTATGTGTTAAGAACTGGTTAAAGGTTCCACAGTTGTATTCAGTTTGTGAAAATCCATTAGACTACACACTTACAATATGTGTACTTTTCTTTTTTTTTTTTTTTGAGACGGAGTTTTGCTCTTGGCTGCCCAGGATGGAGTGCATGGCACTATCTCAGCTCATGGCAACCTCCACCTCTGAGTTCAAGTGATTCTCTTGCCTCAGCCTCCTGAGTAGCTGAGATTACAGGCACGTGCCACCATGCCTGGCTAATTTTTTTTTTTTTTTTTTTTTTTTTTTTTGAGATGGAGTTTCGCTCTTGTTACCCAGGCTGGAGTGCAATGGCACGATCTCAGCTCACCGCAACCTCCGCCTCCTGGGTTCAGGTAATTCTCCTGCCTCAGCCTCCCGAGTAGCTGGGATTACAGGCACACACCACCATGCCCAGCTAATTTTTGTATTTTTAGTAGAGACGGGGTTTCACCATGTTGACCAGGATGGTCTTGATCTCTTGACCTCGTGATCCACCCGCCTCGGCCTCCCAAAGTGCTGGGATTACAGGCGTGAGCCACCGTGCCCGGCCTTTTTTGTTTTGTTTTGTTTTGTTTTGTAATTTTTTATTTTTAGTAGAGACAGGATTTCTCCATGTTTGTCAGGCTGGTCTCGAATTCCCAATCTCAAGTGATCCACCTGTGTTGGCCTCCCAGAGTGCTGGGATTACAGGCAGGAGCCACCATGCTTGGCCTCTTTTTCTTTTTTTAAGACAGCGTTTCCCTCTGTCACCCAAGCTGAACTGCAATGGTGTGACCTCCACTCACTGCCTCCTCTGCCTTCCCAAGTTCAAGTGATTCTCCTGCCTCAGGCTCCCAAGTAGCTGGGATTACAGGCATGCACCACCATGCTCAGCTAATTTTTGTATTTTTAGTAGAGACTGGGTTTTGCCTTGGCCTCCCAAAGTGCTGGGATTAAAGGCATAGCCACCATGCCCGGCCACAATATATGTAGTTTTCAATATGGATCCTATACTTAGTGAAAACTTAAAAATGTCAGAAAAAGAATATTTCATATAAACCTAAAACTTTAGCTGGGTGCGGTGGCTCACGCCTGTAATCCCAGCACTTTGGGAGGCTGAGGCGGGTGGATCACGAGGTCAAGAGATCGAGACCATCCTGGTCAACATAGTGAAACCCCGTCTCTACTAAAAATACAAAAAATTAGCTGGGCATGGTGGCGCATGCCTGTAATCCCAGCTACTCAGGAGGCTGAGGCAGGAGAATTGCCTGAACCCAGGAGGCGGAGGCTGCGGTGAGCCGAGATCGCGCCATTGCACTCCAGCCTGGGTAACAAGAGCGAAACTCCGTCTCGGGGGGGGAAAAAAAAAAAAAAAAAAAAAAAAACCTAAAACTTTAACTCCTTCAGGAGTGAACTGGCAAGTTTCCAGATTATAGGTCCAAAGATCGTAAATCTTGGAACTTCTCAGGACTTGAATTATTCCATCTTTATTCCAGATCCAGCAAAATTTGAGAACAAAGACATTCATAAAATCTCATGCTTTCATGTTCTCGATCATGAGCAGAAACAACACTGGATCTCAATCTCAACTCTAGTCCTAAATAGCTATCTAACTTTGAGTCACAACACCCCACTTATATATATAAGGCTTTAGCTTCTTCACCTATATGATTCAGCACTGTATTAACTCTAATATGGTTTTTTTTTTTTTTTTGAGATGGAGTATCGCTCTGTCTCCCAAGCTGTCCACCTCCCCACCTCAATTTGAGTGATTCTTCTGCCTCAGCCTCCTGAGTAGCTAGGATTACAGGCCTGCGCCACTATGCCTGCCTCATTTTTGTATTTTTAGTAGAGATGGGGTTTCACCATTTGGCCAGGCTGGTCTTGAACCCCTAACCTTAAGTGATCCACTTGCCTCAGCCTCCCAAAATCTTGGAATCACAGGCATGAACCACCATGCATGGCCTTTAATACACTTTTCAATTCTAAAATCTTATACTTTTCAATTCTAAAATCTTATGGATCTGAAATATATCCCAGATTTGTATTATAAAAATAATCATATATACTTTAAAATTATAAGCTAGAATTAATTATCCAGGAAATATTAAATACACATATATAGTTTACTCAATTTTTAAACTACAATGATACATACCTTAGCTACATTTACTTACCTGAGTAAGTAGCATAAAGGCATTATCTGCCCTAAGATGTTTGGTGAGAAATTCCACACAATGTGCTTCCAAGGCTGGGACTGCATATTTCTTGGCAGTATAAAGAGTGGTCATAACTGTTTCTGGACCAATTTGAACTTCATCAGAATACAGAAATCTGGAAAGCAATTGGCACACTTGCAGAGATGATCAGTAATGTTTTAGATAAGCAATCCATCAGAGTTAAATCTCTGAGGAATATTTATTTTTATTATTTTGTATTTTCATCCATCCATCCATCCATCCATCCATCCTTCGACAGGGTCTTGATCGACTCCAGGCTGGAGTGCAGTGGCTCGCTGCAGCTTCAACCTCTCTGGCTCAAGCAATCCTCCCACCTCAGCTCCCTAAGTAACTGGGACTACAAGTTTACACCACCATACCTGGCTAATTTTTTTATTTTTTATAGAGACAGGTTTCACCACATTGCCCAGACTGGTCTTGAACTCCTGGCCATTCTCCCACCTCAGCCTCCCAAAGTGCTGGGAGAATATTTTAAAATATGACAAACCAAAAAATAATCTGAAATTTGTATCATGACATAGAGGCATAAGAATGATATAATGGACTCTGGGGACTGGGGGTGGGGGTGGAAGGGTGGGAGGGGAGTGAAGGATAAAAGACTACACATCGGGTATAGTATACATTGCTCAGGTAACAAGTGTACCAAATCTCAGAAATCACCACTAAAAATCTTATCCATGTAATCACAAACCACCTGTTCCTACAAAATGACTGAAATAAAAATAAATCTGTATTAGCCTTTGCAATCTACAGGGCATTTGCACATACATCACCTCATTTTATTCTTACTTAATCCTGAGGATTATTATTACTTAATCATGAGACAAATCTATGTCTCCAAGCCATCAGAGTTCTTCGTAGCACCCCACTGCTGCTTAGGACAACAGTGGTTCACTTATCTTTCCCTCATCAAAAAATGTTCACTTAATCAAATCTGCAGGTGGCTGAAGTCGCATCTCTAAATGTTAAAATATTCACTGATTTTTTGGTAATAGTGCCTTTTTATTCTGGGCATCTTCTAATCTTTTATTGTTATCCCAGAATTAGCATAATGACCACAGATTAGAGTACTGGGGCTTGGAAGGAATGAAGCAACTTAATAATGTATTAAATGACTGCATCCTGCTACATACTTTGTAGTATTTAGGTCCAATTTTTCTCTAAAAATATTATCTAGCAGCCCAATGTTGCCCTCCTCCTAGTTCACTCCTCCTAACTGGTATGTTGAGAGAGAAATCAGCTTTATAGAACTAAGAAAAGGGGGGAGGGAAAGCATCAGGATAAATAGCTAATGTGTGCTGGACTTAATGTCCAGGTGATGGGTTGATAAGTGCAGTAAACCACCATGGCACATGTTTACCTATGTAACAAACCTGCACATTCTGCTCATGTATCCCGGAACTTAAAATAAAATTTATTTACTTATTTATTTTGAGACAGAGTCTCGCTGTGTCACCCAGGGGCAATCTATAACCTCTACCTCCCTGGTTCAAGTGATTCATCTGCCTCAGCCTCCTAATTAGCTGGGACTACAGATGTCAGTCACCACGCCCGGCTAATTTTTTGTATTTTTAGTAGAGACGGGGTTTCACTATGTTAGCCAGGATGGTCCTGATCTCCTGACCTTGTGATCCACCCTCCCCGGCCTCACAAAGTGTTGGCATTACAGGCGTAAGCCACTGCCCTGGCCTAAAACAAAATTTAAAAAAACAGGCCGAGCACAGTGGTTCACACCTGTAATCCCAACATTTTGGGAGGCTGAGGCAGGCGGATCACTTGAGGTCAGGAGTTCAAGACCAGCCTCGTCAACATGGTAAAACCCCATCTCTACTAAAAATACAAAAATTAGCCAGGTGTGGTGGCGGGTGCCTGTAATCCCAGCTATTTGGGAGGCTGAGGCAGGAGAACTCCATGAACCCGGGAGGCAGAGGTTGCTGTGAGTTGAGATCATGCCACTGCACTCTGGCATGGGTGACAAAGCCAGACTCTACCTCAAAAATAAATAAATAAATAAATAAAGAGTAATCTATTTTTTAAAAAAGAACTGAGAAAAAGCGAAGATTCTCAGTGAAGACCTGGGTGCTTCTTGTTCAACTATACTTGAGCTTGTGCATATCACCTTTAGGTCCCCCTCTGTGGCTCCTCAGAGACCCTTGTGCCCAGTTCTCAGCTCCACTTATGACAGTTGAGGCTACTGGAGAAGTACAGCGTTAAGAACCATTCTTTCTTACTTTTTTTTTGAGACAGAGTCTCGCTCTGTTGCCCAGGCTAAAGTGCAGTGGCATAATCTCAGCTCACTGCAACCTCCGCCTCTCAGGTACAAGCGTTTCTCCTGTCTCGGCCTCCCGAGTAGCTAGGATTACAGGAGTGCACCACCACATCGGCTAATTTTTGTATTTTTAGTAGAATCAAGGTTTCACCATGTTGGCTAGGCTGGTCTCAAACTCCTAACCTCAGGACCACCTCAGCCTCCTAAAATGCTGGAATGTCAGGCATGAACCACTGCATCCAGCAAGAACCATTACTTCATTTTGGTGATACTCAGACATAAGAACACTTTAGAAAAAAAATTTTTTAAAATTATTTACCCACAAGACTCAGACCCAAGTAGTCTTGGATATAAGCTCCCAGAACACTTACTATACTTGTATCTCCAGGACGGAAGCTGTAAAATGCAGGTTAAAGAAAACCCATTATCTTCTTTCATAATACTTTTATTACACTAAGGTAAGTGAGGAAAGTTAAGTTCGATTTCATGTCCCTACTCTCTACCTTTCAATTTCCTCATTTTATTCCGATGGCCATAATCACCAAGCACAATGAAACTCTGGCCTGTTACATCCCCCACTCCCCACCCTAACCAAATCCTGGCATTCCTCTGATCCATTATCTTTACAACTACCTCAAGTGGAGGTATACTACCCTACATCTCAGGTTCAAAGGCAAGGGTACTGTTTTTCAGGATCACATTTTTCTTACATACTTTTTCCCCCTGAAATCTCCTTTTAGAGATTCCTCAGTCAACTGTATCACCCTCATAATACTCACTTGAAATTATGTAGCATACTCTGTGATAAAGTCCTTCATGGCCAAAGGGAGACGAATGAATAAAACCAGAGAGAAAGCTACCATTTGTTGAGTGTCTGCCACATGACAAATGCAATTCATTTAATCCTTTCACATGGAAGGAAGGTGCTATTCCCTGCATTTTAATAAGAAAACCAAGGCTGAGGAAACAACCGTTTACCGTAAGGCATCATTTCTGAGCTTCTGACTGTTTTCAGTGCCGTACAATAAGGTCAAGAGGAAACAGACTGCTTGTGTTTGAGTTTGTTCTGTCACTTGCTAGCCATGTGACTTAAGCAAGTTATCATCGATGCCTGCTTCTCTAATAAGATAATAACAGTACCTACTTCATAATGTCGTGAGGATTAACATAAACTAAAACACAAGGCATTTTGAATAATGCCTGACAAAAAATTTGCCTCAGTAAATTTTAGCTATTTATCTGTATGTTGTCTCCTATTTTTTATCATTATTTCCCTCTGCATTTTGGAAGATTCCTCACCATTATCTTCTGGTGCTCTCCTATTTTTCTCCCCAGCAATCACATTTAAATTTCTACAAATCCTTGCTTTTTTCTTAATCATTCCTTTTTTCTCCACAGCACAATTTCCTGGTTTTATGAATGCAAAAACTTTCCGAAGTCTCCAAGATGACATTAACCAAAGTTTTTAAAGTTTCCTTGAGGATCAGCTGTTGTATTTATCTTAGTCTTTGTCATTCATGTTCTGCTTTTCCTTAAATGTCAGATGATTAAACACTGTCTCCAACTTCACTATGCTAAGCAGCTGGTCTGTTTTCAAGATAAAACTCTCTCCAAAACAGAAAGATTGGCTGGGAGCTCTGCGTATGTGGGAGGCTTGTTGACCGGCACCTGGCATTAGAGTGGGAAGCCAGCCCTTAGGGCAGGGACCCCTCAAAGCCATTATGAAAAGAGCTTAACCCTGGGGTCCCAAAGCCATATCCAGCAGTCCCAGTTCTCAGACAGTCAGTTCAATTTATCTCAAAAAGCCTGTCTATTGTCATGGCGAGTAAGTTTGCAACAAACTGGTTAAGGGGATGGTCTATACACAGGCTTTAATTAATTTCCACGTTTTAGCACTACCTTCTCATTTCCACCTTCCTTACTTCCAACTCCTAGCCAAGAACTTTGTTGGGGTTCTGCCAGGGAAGGCACTCCCAGCTCTGCTGTAGCTTTGAAAGCTCTGGATTCTGGGCTCCAGATTCATCCACTCTAGTTCATCCATCAAACCAGGTTCCAACTTCTTTGTTCCTTTCTACACTGTTGGCCCTTCCAACCTCTTTTTCCCTTCATTGTAATGGACTTAACTTTTTAAAAAAATTTCTTAATAATCATTTTATTTATTTATTTTTTTAACTTTTAAGATGGGGTTTCACTATGTTGGTCAGGCTGGTTTTGAACTCCTGACCTCAGGTGATCCGCTCGCCTTGGCCTCCAAAATGCTTGGATTGCAGGCGTGAGCCACCGCGCCTGGCCAATAATCATTTTAATTGAGAGAGACAGAATGCTAACAGCATCCTCAATTCCCTTCTTAAACTAGAAACCTATGAAATTTTTGTTTTAGGCCGAGTGCGGTGGCTCATGCGTGTAATCCCCGCACTTTGGGTGGTGGGGGTGGGTAGATCATTTGAGGCTATGAGTTTGAGACTAGCCCAGCCAACATGGTGAAACCCCATCTCCACTAAATATACAAAACTTAGCTGAGTGTGGTGGCACACACCTGTAATACCAGCTATTTGGGAGGTTGAGGCAGGAGAATCCCTTGAATCTGGGAGGCAGAAGTTGCAGTGAGTCGAGATTGCCTCACTGCACTCCGGCCTGGGCAACAGAGAGAGAATCCAAAAAAATAAATAAATACATTTTTAAGGACAAAGTAGAAGTCTAGAAGTCTTTACATGCCTGCCTGCCTTTATTTTTGTCAGGTAAAAATTACTAGAGTTGTAAAACAGAGCAGAAACGTGAGGCCTTTATCACCATTTGCCCTTGAGTAGATTCACACGAAGAGGACAAGTGTCACAAACCTACATATGGTTCTATGAAAATCTATGTGGGCTTTGACTTAAGGAGATCTGGAAAAGGTCTGTAGAGAAATTTCTGCTTGAGATTAGATCTACAAGACTAAAAAGATGGTGGGAAGTACACTCCAGAAACAAGAGAGAATAGTGATTTTACATTATTTTGTATGAGATCTCCTATTCAAATTGCTTTCATCAAATTATTCTTTGGTAATATACCTTTGGCTTATATCAAGGAACATTTTTTAAAAACAACTATATATCTGAAGATACAGACTGAAGACACTTCATTACAGCCATGTCTTCTATAGGAAGGGATCTCATAAGGAGATCCCTTTTTTTAAAAACTCATCTAATTATTAGATTTGTGCATCTCCTAAGCAGTTGCCTTGTTTTTAATCTATGAATAATTACTGTCCACCAAGTTTCTCTTTTTGCATTAGCTACTAAGATAATTAAAACAAAGTTTATTGCTTACTTATAGTGTACATTTTGTTTTTGAAACAGGGTCTCATTGTCCCCCAGGTAGAGGGTGCTAGCATGAACATAGCTCACTGTATCCTCGAATTCCTGGCCTCAAGGGATCCTCTTGCTTCAGCCTCTGAAGTAGCTAACACTACAGGCACATCCCACTATGCTCAGCTAATTTTTTTTTAAATTTTTTTGTAGAGCTGGGGTCTTGCTGTTTCCCCGGCTAGTTTCAAACTCCTGGCCTCAAGCAATCCTCCCCCCGTGGCCTCCCCAAGTGCTGGGATTAAAGGCCTGAGTCACTGTAGCCAGCTTGACAGCATACATTTTTCTATTAGCTTCACTCTTGACTCTAGTTTCTTACCCTTGTGTTTCTTATAAGACATTTAAGTTCTTTTTGGTACATTGCAAATTAAAAATAAATACTGGACAATAAACAAGAAAAGGATCTCTGTGTGTCTTATATTTTTATTTTCTAATGCAGCACAAGGCACATTGTGGGCATGTGTTTAAGTCTAAATAAATACATGTTAACTGACTACACGATTCAGTACAGGTGTCTATGTAACGTTGAAAGGGAAAATATTTTCATTTCTAATAAAAAAAAAAGTTACTTAAAAATCCAAGAATCCAGCCAGGCACAGTGGCTCACTCCTGTAATCCCAGCACTTTGGGAGACAGAGGTGGGTGGATCACGAGGCCAGGAGTTCAAGACCAGCCTGACCAACACAGTGAAACCATCTTTCTACTAAAAATACAAAAATTACGGCCGGGCGCGGTGGCTCAAGCCTGTAATCCCAGCACTTTGGGAGGCCGAGGCGGGTGGATCACAAGGTCAAGAGATCGAGACCATCTTGGTCAACATGGTGAAACCCAGTCTCTACTAAAAATACAAAAAAAATAGCTGGGCATGGTGGTGCGTGCCTGTAATCCCAGCTACTCAGGAGGCTGAGGCAGGAGAATTGCCTGAACCCAGGAGGCGGAGGTTGCGGTGAGCCGAGATCGCGCCATTGCACTCCAGCCTGGGTAACAAGAGCGAAACTCCGTCTCAAAAAAAAAAAAAAAAAAAATACAAAAATTAGCCGAGTGTGGTAGTGGGTGCCTGTAATACCAAGCTACTCTGGAAGCTGAGGCAGGAGAATGACTTGAGTCGGGAGGCAGAGGTTGCAGTGAGCCAAAATTGTACCATTGCAGTCCAGCCTGGGTGACTGAACAAGACTCCATCTCAAAACAAAACAAAAACCCAAGAATCCTCTTGGTTCATATGTGTACATTTCCTCTACATTCTATTTAATTATTAGTTTCTATAATATTAAAAAAAAAAAAACCACCAAGCCAAGGTTCTTAAAATATAAAGATTCATCACGACATTACCACAGTTCTTTGTATTTTATTTATTTTTTTAAATTTCAAGTCTACTTGTGATCTGAATTTCTTTGTATTTTAAAGTGACCATTTAAACTCTCATATATAACCTCTAAGGATAAGAGCACAGAAAAATGATTACATGTCCTCAAATCAGTCCTACTTTGCCCCCAAAATCAATAGTTCTCAAAAATAAATAAATAAAGCTAAGATTACATTTAATCTAATTAAAAATTTAAAGCCAGGTATGATAGTTCATGCCTATAATCCCAGTATTTTGCGAGGCCAAGGTGGCTGGATCACCTGAGGTCAGGAGTTTGAGACCAGCCTGGCCAATAGGGTAAAACCCCACCTCTGCTAAAAATACAAAAACTAGCCGGGCATGGTGGCACATACCTGTAATCCCAGCTATTCGGGAGGCTGAAGCAGGAGAACTGCTTGAACCCAGGAGGCAGAGGTTACAGTAAGCCAAGATTGTGCCACTGCACTTCAGCCTGGACAACAGTGAAACTGCATCTCAAAAAATAAAACAAAATAAAATAATTTTAAAAGCCTAAGGTGAAAACTTGATTTTATATATGAATAATCACAAGATCATGTATAAGAAACTTTGTATCACTATTTATCTGTTCATTTTACTCAAAAATGTTTATTGAGGGACTATATAGTAGGCAATGTAATAGTCTTAGAGATAAAAATATGGGTAAGATAGCGTTACCCATAAAAAGCTTACACACAATCAGTCATGCATTACTTAATGATGGGAATCCAGTCTAAGAAAGGCATTGTTAGACAATGTTATCATTGTGCAATTGTCATGGTGTATTTACATAAACCTCGATGGTAGAGCCTACTACGCACCTAAGCTATGTGGTATAGCCTATTGCTTCTGGGCTACAAACCAGTACAGCACGTTATTGTACTGAATACTGCAGCCAGCTTTAACACAATGGTGAGTATTGTATATCTAAATATAGAAAATGTACAGTAAAAATACTGTATTATAATCTTATGGCTCCACCATCTTATTTGTGTCCACTGTTGACCAAAATGCCATTATGTGGCACATGACTACAGTCTGATACTGAAAATGATTAAAAAGTAATGTCCTAATAACAGAAGTATATTTTAGGCACCCATATCTAGTAACTAATCTCTAAAGATGGCCCCAAGAAATCATGCTTTCTAGTATTCATGCCCTTACATAGATTTGTCCCATGATGAATCTGGGTTGGCCCCACGTGAGCCCCTTTAACCAACAGATTGTGACAGTGAATTGTGCCAGTTTCAGACCTACACCTTTAGGATGCCTGGCAGCTCCTGCTTTTGTGTTCTTGGGAGCCATGAGTCAAGACATCAAGCTACCCTGCTGGAGAGACCAACTGAAGAAGCCTCCTGAAGAAGACCTGAGGCTTAATATGGAAAGGGAAAAAGGCTCAGCCATCCCAGACTCTGAGTCAAGCCTCCAGATGAGTCCAACCCCAGCTGCTATCTGACTACAGCTACACCAGGCGTCCCCAAACTTTTTACACAGGGGGCCAGTTCACTGTCCCTCAGGCCGTTGGAGGGCTGCCACATACTGTGCTCCTCTCTCACTGACCACCAATGAAAGAGGTGCCCCTTCCTGAAGTGCGGTGGGAGGCCGGATAAATGGCCTCAGGGGGCTGCATGCGGTCCACGGGCCGTAGTTTGGGGACGCCTGAGCTACACAGATGACAAACTACCCAGGTGATTCCAGTCAACCCAAACAACTGTAAAAGATGATAAAACAGGCTGGGCACGGTGGCTCATGCCTGTAATCCCAGCACTTTGGGAGGCCAAGGCAGTGGATCACAAGGTCAAGTGATCGAGACTATCCTGGCCAACATGGTGAAACCCTGTCTCTACTAAAAACACAAAAATTAGCTGGGCATGGTGGTGCGTGCCTGTGGTCCCAGCTACTCGGGAGGCTGAGGTAGGAGAATTGCTTGAACCAGGGAGGCAGAGGTTGCAGTGGGCCAAGATTGTGCCATTGCACACTAGCCTGGGCAACAAGAGCAAAACTCCATCTCAAAAAAAAAAAAAAAGATAATAAAACAGTTGTTTAAGTCACTAGGTAGTCCAGTGATTTGTTCTACAGGAACAGATAACCAAAACATGCTGTGAGAGATTAGATGAGCAGTGTGCAATTTTGCCTGTGGGTGGAATTTTTATAGAGGAGGTAAAACCTGAAGATTATCTGAACAGTAGTAATTAAGTGTGGGGCCCTGGCAGAAAGACTGACAAGTACAAAGGTAAGGAAGCCTTAGAAGGCAGGCACTAAAACAAGAAAAAAGCCATTAGTAATTAGGGTTGAAATACTGAGTGGACAGAGAGGAAGAGAGATCAAATCACAAAGGTTTCATATACTGCTAAAGTGTTTAAACTTCATCTTGCAGGTAAAAGAAGTCACTCAAAGATTCAGGGGAATCATATGACAATAAATGGATATTGGAGAGATCGGTGTTAACAGGGTGAATGGAGAGAGTTAAGTCTACGTAGTCTGGTTGAAGCAATGCAGAAAAAAATGGACAGAGGCAGGTAAAATTCTCAGGAATGGTCTAAAACGGACGAGAAACGTATAGAACGGAATGAAACCAAACTACAATTTGGAGCTAAGCCCATTAAGCCACTTCCCAGCTGGTCCAAAGAATCATAAGCAAGAATAAATTATTGCTTTTTGGTGGGGGATTGCTTTATTTATAGCATTAATATGGTAAAAGCTACTGGAAGAAGTACGCCTGTCTCAAAAGCATTTTTCTGAAATTTAAGTGAGATCACAAAGGGGCTTAGAAACAACCTATGGCACACAGTAAGCACTCATGAAATGTCAGATATTTTTATTAATAACATGTCCATCTGCATGGGTATAAAACATTCCTTTGCAACAGTCCAGTTGGAAGTGAGGGTCCGGAGCTAAGCAGAGCTTTGGAGACACAGGTGGCAGAGTGAGTGCACAAAGCTCTCACTTTAGTTAACGGGAGAAAGGATGACAGCTGAGGACAGAATCCTGAAGAACACTCACCCCGTTCCGTTCCCCTTCCAGCCATCACGTCATTCTCTGCTCCCCTTGGCAACAAAACTCCTGAGAGGATTGTTTACACTAGCTATCTCCAGCTCCTTATCTCCCATTTTCTCCCCAGCCTACTCTAATCAGCTGAAATCACTCTTCACAGGGTTATCAATAGCTTCTATCTTGTCAAGACTAAACATCATCTCAATGCCTTCATTTTATCCGACTCTCAACAGTATTTAGCATAACTGACCACTTTCCACAGTTGACAACGTTTCTCGCTTCTTTCTTGAAATGTTTTGACTTGACTTTCAGGATACTATGCTCCTTGCTTTCTCTTTTAATTCCACTGACAGCTGCTTCTCAGTTTCATTTTATGCTTCTTCTTGGCTATATCTCTACATACTGGAAGATTCCAGAGCTCATCCTTGTACCTCTCTTCACAATCTATATTCCTTCCCTAGGTAATCTCACTTGGTCTCCCAATTTAAATACCATTCACTCTTAACTTTCAAATGTATGGTCAGCAAGCTATTCCCTAACCCCCAAATTAATATTTCTGTCTACTCTATGACACTACTTGGATGTCTTGGAAGTCCTCGTGGTTGTACCCTCAAAAATATACCCAGAGTTTGACCACATCTCATCATACCCATTGCTGCTTCCCTGGTACAAGGTACAACTCACCATCACCTCTTGCCTGGACTACTGCAAAAGCCTTCTCATCTATCACCTTGCTGCCTATTTTACTCCAACCACTGGCAGAAACCGTTTGTTTTTTACAAATGTAAATCAGATCACAGCCACCTGCCACCACCTCTACCTTCCCACCCCAATTCAAAACTCTGCAAACGCTTTCCGTCACATACCAGCTGAAAAAAGTTCTCTCAGTCTCTAAAGCCCTGCACAATCCTGCCTGGCCTTCTTTTTGACCCCATTTTCTACCAATTCCCTCTACTGTGCTCAAGCCATACTGGTTCACTCTTGTGTTCCTCCAATAGGAGATCCTTAGTGCCTAAAACAATGCGCTTCCTTGCTGAGAATGTTCCTTCTCTCATAACTCCATTATTTTTCTTCAAAACATTCATCAGTACTTGACATTGGATCTTTAGTTTCCCCTTACTAGATTATGTGCTTCATGAGGGCAAGGACTTTTTGTTTACTGCTGTATCCCAAACACCTACAATAGCAACTCACTGTTTCACAAGCACCCCAAAAGGGAGGCATATAGTATTTGTCAAATAAACAACTGAAGAACATCATTTAAAGGTCAGGCAGTTCAAAGCATGCAGTTTAAGGGCTTCAAACTTAAGTTCATAAGCCTGTAAGTAACGTTAACTAATTCAAGATGTTTACATGTATGCCCAAACAACCCTGCTTTTCCAACTCAGCAAGTACTGTCAGGCATCTTTTTGTCATGTATTAAGCTGACTTACGACATCTATGTTACACAGCCAGTCAACACTAAGTTTAGAAATCAGTCCTGATATCAATTTCAAAATAGAACAATGACCAGAACCTGAAGGATAAATACAATGCCTTGAAATGTAAAAATGAAAAAGTTTAAAAATGTAAAAAACCAAAATTTGCACTGTCCTACATTTCAAACACTCTAAAATTATCTTATTTTCTATTGATGGGAAAAGACTAATTAGCAGCTTCAGTGAAAATATGAAATATGCATTTTTCCCTCTACATTCTTATCCTAGTAATCTCAGTATTTTTTCAAAGTAAAAATTTGCCCCCAAATAGTTTTAGATTTGTGGTTCTCAAATTTAGCTGGTATAAGTACCACTTAGGGAGAGTGTTAAAAATGCTATCAAGGTGTCGCCTCCAAATATTATGATACTATAACAAGGAAGGGGTCTACACATTTCATAAGCACCCCAGAAGATTATAATGCAGATGGCCCAGAGATCATTTTCAAAAATACGTCTAATCTAGAAAATACAAATGAACTATGCCCAATCCTCCTGGTGAACTTCAAACTAAAATTACCTGGATCCTAGCTTTTGAGGTCCTTGCCCCTTTATAAATGTAATTGAACTAAATTACAGAAAATATGAGAAACCAAGAGAAAAGAGAAAAAGGTACTTTCATCTTACTACTCCACATGCCTTTGCTGAGCATTTTGGTATGTTTCCTTTTATCCTTGTCTCTAGGTACATTTGTCCCATTTCTTTTCACGTTGTAATCACAGTGCTATTTCAAGTGCTATCTATCATATTTAGGGACTGCATTATTTTTCATCAAGTGGACCGATCACTGTTGAACCATTCACTACAGCTACTTCCTCACTACTATAAATGATGTTGTAAATATTTTTGTATGCAACATTTTTTTCAGTACTTGAAGGCTTTCTTACATGTGGAGAGAAAATCTATAGCATCAAACTATTTTCCAAAAGGGTTTTTACCATCATCTTTGTCAGAAAATGCTGCTCAGATGTCACCTTTAAATTCTTTGGTGGGACTAATGGAAGGAAAAAAATGTCACTCTCTTAATTTGCACTTCTTAATTAACAGCAGGTTAAACATTCGTTAATTAGTTGTATTTTTTCTTTTTCTCTATGTTATCTATCCTGTCCTTTATCCATTTGTCAATGGAATCTTAGTATTTGTTTCTAGTTGTGTGAACTTTACATTTATTTTCTTGTTCTTTCTGATTCAGCTGTGAGCCTTTTTATCTAATTCTGTCCCACTGACCTGCCTGTTTTTCTTCAGTACTACCCAAGACTCTGCCACTCTAATAACAACACGTTCTACTCAGGCAGCTATTTAAAACCATCTTGGTATAATGAAATACACATGGTCTTCAGTGTGAGTTAGCTGTTACCCTGGGCAAGATTCTTGACTCTTCTGGGCCTCAGTCCTATTTGTAAAATTGGGGAAAACAATACTTAAGCCTCTCTAACAGGATGGCTGTGATTAAAAGCTGATAATGCCAAACAATCACATCTTTCCATTAAATAAAATTCATCAGATGTCAATCTACTATCCTCAAATAACCAACAAGCAAACTCTAACACCAAGGGAGGGATTCGTTTATAAGTAAATACGACCTTGTGTGCAGAAACACGGAGCAGGTAAAGCCTCATTTACCTGTTTTGGTATTTACTTTCCTGGGTCTTGACAATTAATACGTTAATGAAAAACAAAAACAAAAAAGTGGCCAGGCACAATGGCTCAGAGAGGCTGAAGTGGGCTGATCGCTTGATCCCAGGAGTCTGAGACCAACCTGGGCAACACAGTGAAACCCTATCTCGACCAAAAATTTAAAAAAAATTAGCCGGGCGTGATGGCGCGTACCTGTAGTCCCAGATACTCCGGAGGCTGACGTGGGAGGATCACCTGAGCCCGGAGAGATCAGGGCTGCAGTGAGCCATGATCACGCCACTGTACGACAGAGCAAGACCCCGTCTCAAAAAGGGGGGGGTGACAACAACCCCAAAACATCAGTCCTGCAAGACTTTTCAACTACTCTCCCCAGACGAAAACATAAAACTTTGCAAACGGGCAATCAGGATCAACCAGATCTGTCCCTCTTATCTTTACCACTTATCTAATTCTGAAGCCTGGGCGACAACCTACAATCGGAATACGAAGCGCCTTTCAACGGTAAAACGCACGCTAGCTGGATGGAGGAGACAGGAACGTATAGCCGACGACTGAGCCGTCCGACTCAGATTTTGATTTCGACCCTCCCGAGCATCAGCGGCTAGGGAGTAAACTGAGGCCCCGGGCGGCTCAGAGGAGCCCAGCCCAAGGTCACCGGGTAGTCGGGGCAGGCCGGACCCCCGGGGGCGTCCCGGCCCGCGCCACCGCTCACCTCAGCAGCGCCAGGAAGGCGGCGGGCTCCACGTCCGGCAGCTCGATCTCGGCCGACGTAGTGGCCATGCCGCCGTTGAACATGGCGTCGAAGACGGCGCTGCCGGCCGCCAGTACAAACCGGTGGGCGGGGATGCGCTGCGGGCCCCCGGCGGTGGCAGCGCCACGGCCCTTGCCCAGCACGAAGCGCACATCGCTCAGCAGCTCCGAGTTGAAGAGGAAGGCGAAGCGCTCCTTCAGCGACGCCTTGGTCGCCTGCCAGTTGTAGAGAGGTTCCCGCTGCAGGGGGAGCAGGGGCCCCAGAGAGGACGGCGAGGGCGGCGGCGGCGGCCCCGCGGGGCCCGGCTCCGCCTCAGCCCCCGGTGCCTGCTCCCCAGCTGCGGCCGGTCCGAGCGAGGCCATCCTCCGGCTGCTCGGCTCCCCAGGCTAGGGACAGAACGCCGCCGCCATCGCCGAGACCGCCTCCGGAGGCCGGCACCGCCCCCCTGCCTTCCGGGAAAGGCGCTTCCGGGGGCCCCTCCCTGACCGCGCGCGCCCCCGAACGCCGGGGATGCCGCTGCGCGCGGCCGCGGGAGGCGGGACAGGAGGGGGCTCTGGC
Organism: Saimiri boliviensis; assembly: GCF_048565385.1. NCBI lineage: Eukaryota > Metazoa > Chordata > Mammalia > Primates > Cebidae > Saimiri > Saimiri boliviensis. The sequence goes on along the minus strand of NC_133453.1, from coordinate 128,679,686 downwards.
TGCCCGAAGGCAGGGGCGTGGGGTGCTCGTCCAAGCCCCGCGCTCCTAGAGGCGGAGCTTCTGCCGGCCGGGTGCGGCCGGGCCCACGGGCCCCCACCCCCAGGCTCCATGCCCTGGATATTCTGACTCAGTGGGTCTGGGGTAGGGCCTGAGAATTTGTCATCTTAAGATGCATCGCGGATCTGCAGGCGGCTCGCACTCCTGCCTCTTTCTTCCTGCAGGCCCCTCATCACCAGCTCCAGCGCCCTCGTAGTGTATCTAGGACGGGTCCCGAGGAGTGTTTCGTCTGGAAGTGGAGGGGCAGGAGAGTATGGCCAAGGGAACACGTGGGGAGGGGACGGCAGGACTTCTCACAGCCCTGTGCCCCAGGAGTGGCCAAGTCACCGCTCCGGATGGCCGCGGAACCTGTGGAAATTCCGGGAGCAGAGGTGGAAGGCTTCGAACCCCAGTGACCTCTCCGTTTCCCTTCTAATTTGCCCCTTTGGTTCCGTGTCCAGGCCTAAGAGACATTTCCTTCTACTGCTTCCATCCCTGTATTTGAAAACCCTCACCCATCTTCCCTCGCAGCACTTGTTTTCAGTTCTTGCACTGAACAAACCACTGCGTAAGCCTGAAATTTAAAAAATAAAAAAAATAAAAAATTACACACACATAAAAGGCACTATCAACTGTATTACCCCTTTCCAGGCCGTATTTACATGTGGGTCATCATGATTAGGGGACACAGGCCTTCGTTCCCTCTCTGCAGTGAGGCAGGCCCTGAGTTAAGTCAGCTGTTAAAGGCAGAAAGTAGAAAACCCAAGAAGTAGTTTTTGACCAGGCAACTACAGTTGGAAGCACCTATTCTTTGTAGGAAGAGCCTTACAGATTACAAATGCCAAGTCACCTTACCAGTAAACCCCAAACCTGGCTTTCTCCTGTAAAATCACTTGTCAAACCAGCAGAGGGGACTTCCAGCTGTTAGGCATTTAGAGTGGAAACTGCTTTGGGAGAGGAACGTTCTTGGGAAGAGACTTGTAGTGGTAGGGACTGAAATAGAGGATGCACAACCCCTTCCCCAATGCCAGCCGGCAATTCCTAAAGTCAAGGGGACATCATGCTACAAATGATACCATTATCACACCTAACTAAGTTAACCATATCATAAAGTCATCTATATATAATTTTTTTTTTTTATTGAGATGGAGTCTCACTCTGTTGCCAAGGCTGGAGTGCAATAGCATGATCTCCACTTAACTGCAGCCCCATAGGGATATGCCCTAGAAGTAAGAGTTACACTCTAGTAGTAAGAATAAAATTCAGTAGCTTAAAATTAATCCTTGACAGGTTCAGGGTGATCTGTTTGAAGACATATGTATTGTCCTACACTTTTTGATCTACAATATTGTTGGAAAAATTAAAAATTTTGAGGCATATGAAAATGTCAGAGAGAGAAGATAATGGAATCAGTTCTATAGGATTCAGGTATTGAATTTATCTAAGACTTTAAAATATTTTTAAATAAAATAATAAAATATTTTTAAATAAAAAATAAATTTAAAATTTATGAGACAAAGACTTTAAAATGATTGCACTTGGCGAGGCTGAAGCAGGCAGATCACCTGAGGTTGGGAGTTTGAGACCAGCCTGGCAAATATGGTGAAACCCCATCTCTACTAAAAATACAAAAAAATTAGCTGGGCATGGTGGTGTATGCCTGTAATCCCAGCTACTTGGGAGACTGAGGTGGGAAAATTGCTTGAACCCAGGAGGTGGAGGTTGCAGTGAGCCAAGACGGCATCACTGTACTCTAGCCTGGGCCCAACAGAGTAAGACCCTATCTCAAAAAAATAATAATAAAAATCAGATAACTATGATTAATATAATGAAGAATATAGAAAAAAAGATGAAGAATTTTACCAGAGAATTGAAATCTGTGCCAAAGGGTCAAATAGAGATCCTTGATCTGAACAAGTACTATAACAAATTAATGACTAATTTGTATTTAATAGCAAAGTAGATACAGCAGAACAGAGAATTAATGTAACTGGAAGACAAGCCTGTAGAAAATGTCCAAATTGAAACATGGAGAGAAAAAAAGGATAGAAAATACAGAAAGCAGGCTGGGTGCAGTGGCTCATGCCTGTAATCTCAGCACTTTAGGAGGCCAAGACAGGCAGACTGCTTGAGCCCGGGAGTTTGAGACCAGGTTGGGCAACACGGCTAAGCTCCATCCTTACAAAAAATATAAAAATTAGCTGGACGTGGTGGCGTCCACCTGTAATCCCAGCTACTCGGGTGGCTAACACAGGAGAATCACTTGAACCCAGGAGGCAGAGGCTACAGTGAGCCATGATCATGCTACTGCACTCCAGCCCAGGCAACAGAGTGAGACCCTGTCTGGATAAAATAAGTAAATAAATAGGAAACAACATTTATCTGTTAATTCTGTTAATCATGAGACAAAGTGAAAAGGACTAACGTGTAAAATGGAATCATAGAAGGCAAGTAGAGAATGAGACAGAAGAGCATTTGAAAAAATACTGGCTGGAATATTTCCAAACTGATGAAATATATCAAACTGCAAGGAGGTGTAAGCCTTGTATTCTGCATTCACTACTTTTGCATTTTGTGTATCTGCAGACTTAACACCGTATGGATGCCAACAAGGTTTATGGCTTGCATCCTCTGGATAGGCAACCTGAGCAGCACCCAGGACTGGAATGTAGGAAGCAGAGTCCAAAGGTGGCTGCAGGGCAGCAGCACCCCAGTCCTGGCCCCCAAAACATGCTCTCCTTCTAGGCCTCTGGGCCTGTGATGGGAGAGACAGCCTTGAAGATTTCTGAAATGCCTTCAGGGACTTTTTCCGTTGTCTTGACTATTAACACCTGCCTCCCTTTTAGCAGTGATAGTCTCTCTAAAAAGTGGTGGCTCAGCTGTGCTCTTGGATTCCTCACCTGAAAATGCTCTTTCCTTCTGTACCACATGGCCAGGCTGAGAATTTTCCAAATGTTTACTCTCCTCTCTGTTTCCCTTTTAAATTCCAACTTTAGATCATGCCCTTACTCCTATATCTGATTATAAACTGTTAAAAGCAGGCACACCATGTCTTGGATGCCTTGCTGCTTAGAAATTTCTTCTACCAGATACCATAGGCCAGGTGTCCCCAAACTTTTTACACAGGGGGCCAGTTCACTGTCCCTCAGACCGTTGGAGGGCCGCCACATACTGTGCTCCTCTCACTGACCACCAGTGAAAGAGGTGCCCCTTCCTGAAGTGCGGCAGGGGCCGGATAAATGGCCTCAGGGGGCCGCATGTGGCCTGCGGGCCGTAGTTTGGGGACGCCTGCCCTAGGTCATCACTCTGAAGTTCAGCCTTCCACAGAGTCCTAGTGCATGAACACAATGCAGCCCAGTTATTTGCTATAGTTTAACAAGGGTGACTTTTGCCCCACTTCTCAGTAAGTGCCTTATTTCCATCTGCGAGCTCATCAGCCTGGACTTCATTGTTCATATTTCCATCAGCATGTTGGCCATAACCATTTAACCAATCTCAAAGTTTCAAATTTTCCCTTGTCTTCCTGTCTTCTTCTGAGCCCTCCAAACTCTTCCAACCGCTGCCCATTACTCAGTTCCAAAACCACTTCCACATTTTCAGGTTATCTCCATAGCAACCCCTGACTCTTGGTACAAATTTTCTGTCTTAGTCCATTTGTGATGCTATAAAAAGTACCTGATGCTAGGTAATTTATAAAGAAAAGAAGTTTATTTGATTCACAGTTCTGCAGGCTGCTTCTACTCATGGTGGAATGTAAAGAGGGCAGCTGGCATGTACAGATCACATGGTGAGAGAGAATTCACTTACTCCCGTGAGAATGGCACCAAGCCATTTATGTGGGACTTGCTCCGTGATCCAAACACTTCCCACCAGGCCTCACCTGCAACATTGGGGATCAAATTTCAATATGAGATTTGGTGGAGCCAAACCACATCCAAACCATAGAAGATATCAGCGCAGCTGTATTTGTGATAATAAAACATTGGAATCGGCTGCCCACAGTGGCTCACATTTGTAATCCCAGCACTTTGGGAGGCCGAGGCAGGTGGATCACCTTAGGTCAGGAGTTCAAGACCAGCCTGGCCAACATGGTGAAACCTCATTTCTACTAAAAATACAAAACTGAGCCGGGGGTGGTAGTGGGCGCCTGTAATCCCAGCTACTTGGGAGGCTGAGGCAGGAGAATTGCTTAAACCCAGGAGGCAGATGTTGTGGTGAGCCAAGATCACGCCACTGCACAGGGTGACAGGGCAAGACTCCATCTCAAAAAAATAAAAAAAAGAGGAATATTTATATTTTCATTTTCTCTCTCTAGAAAATGATATGTTTCTCTTAAACATTTATCACTGGTTGTTTCAAGAGCTTTCTTCAGTCTTGTTACTCGTAATATGCTTGTTACTGGTAACCAGAGCTTGTTACTGGTAATATGCACATTTTTAGGATTGCATTGAAATCTAAAAATCCCTCTTGGTGTTTCTTTTCTGTCTGAGCTGTACCAGACATTCAGAAAACCACTACAAATTTGTGCCCTACAAATAAGAATTCTGATAAATTCTATTTTGTGTGATTCCTATCACAAAGGGTATGGTTATAATCAATAAATTATCAAGACTGTTCCTGAAAGGAGACCTTTTTTGACCAAGTGTTAATGAGAATCAAATCCTCCATTTACAACTTTATACTTCCATGGATTTTCCATATACTAGCTGCTGGTGCTATGTATTTTTATTTTTGTTTTATATATATTTGGAGAAAGAGCCTTGATCCGTTGCCCAGGCTGGAGTGCAGTGGTGCAATCTTGGCTCACTGCAACCTCTGCCCCCTGGGTTCAAGCAATTCTCGTGCCTCAGCCTCCTAAATAGCTGGGAATACTACCATGCGCCACCACATCTGGTTAATTTTTTGTATTTTAGTAGAGACAGAGTTTCACCATTGTTGCCCAGGCTGGTCTTGAACTCCTGAACTCAGGCAATTCACCCTCGTTGGCCTCCCAAAGTGCTGGGATTACAATAAAATAAAATAAAAACAAAGCAAAATAAAAATAAAAATAAATACAAACAGAATAATGTTTGCATGATTTATGACAAAGGCATGATATCCATTAAGGATATAAAGAGCCTTTACAAATCAGTAAGGCAAATACTCTTCCCTTTTTTTTTTTTTTTTTTTTTAGACGGAGTTTCGCTGTTGTTACCCAGGCTGGAGTGCAATGGCACAATCTTGGCTCACCGCAACCTCCGCCTCCTGGGTTCAAGCAATTCTCCTGCCTCAGCCTCCCGAGTAGCTGGGACTACAGGCGTGCACCACCATGCCCGGCTAATTTTTGTATTTTTAGTAGAGAAGGGGTTTCACCTTGCTGACCAGGATGGTCTCGATCTCTTGACCTCGTGATCCACCCGCCTCAGCCTCCCAAAGTGCTGGGATTATAGGCGTGAGCCACCGCGCCCGGCCCACTCTTCCCTTTCATCATGGACAAAGGACACAAACAGAGGACTCAGAGAAGTATAACCTTACTGAAGAGCAATTCAGAAATGAGCCCACAGTTTAAAAACCTACATAGCTTTTGTTCCGGTAATTCTACCTGTGGTATCCTGAAGAAATTAGAGCTGGGTGCAGAGTTAAAAAAAACAAAACAAAACAAAGATATCAAAGTATTATAATAATTTAAAAATGGAAACACCTTAGATCGTTGGTTAACTAAATTATGGTATAATCAGTCGTAAGATGGAATGATAAATATCTGTTGAAAAAACTTCACTGTTGTGAAAAAATATTCTCAATCCGTAATGCTAAGTAAAAAGAACAGGCTACTGAATGAGATGCGTAGCATACCATTTTGTCTTTTGGGCTCAGAATAAGTATAACATTGCCCTTCCTATAAATCTTTGTTTTGTTTTGTTTTGTTTTGCTTTGAGACAGAGTTTCACTCTGTTGCCCATTTTGTCTTAAATGTCTGATATACATACATCTATATACACATGTATTTATATGTATACACACATATATATGTATAGACAAAGTATGACCACTGTTACCAATTTGATATATTGCAGGATAATAGGAATGTGGGTGATTTCCCCCACTTTCTTTTTATTTTTTATTTTTTTTTATTTTTTGAGATGGAAACCCACACTGTCACCTGCAATGGCACAATCTCAGCTCACTGCAACCTCCACCTCCCGGGTTCAAGCGATTCTCCTGCCTCAGCCTCCTAAGTAGCTGGGACTACAGGCACATGCCATCATGCCTAGCTAATTTTTCATTTATTAGTAGAGATGGGGTTTCACTATGTTGGCCAGGCTGGTCTCAAACTCCTGACCTCGTGATCTGCCCACCTTGGCCTCCCAATCTATTACTTTTCTTATTTGAGGGAAATAGGGTTTTTTTCTCTTTTAAATAAAAATATTGTGAGATTTGACTCTATACAAATTTTGAATTAGCTACCTGGTCAGCTACAGCAGGGACACTAGTCATGTCTGTGCCATAAAATGCAGTTTATTTCTTTGACTTCCTCAAAAATGCTGTTAGGTTTCACCTTTCATTTGACTAAATGCAATTTAATTCAGTTCGATGCTCATTGCAAGGCTCTTAGAGGTGAGATTCCAAAGATGACTAGAACATATTACTCACCCTGAAGAAGCTTATAATTTAGTAGAAAAGGGGGAAGCCCACTGCGCCTGCTAAGCTAGAAATAAAACTTCTTTTGATGTCTGGTGGATTAAAAAAAAAAAATGCAGTAGCAAAGGCAATTTGCCCTCCCTAGACTAAATTCAGCTTACTTATGGAGCTCTTCTTTCTTTGCTTGTCATTGCTTTCTGGAATCCAGCCTAGGAAAGTAATATATGTCACCATGTGTGCTAGTTTATAATTAGAACAAATGTGAGGACTTATAAGAAAAAGACCTATTGGCAAAAAAAATTGAGTAAAATTCTAGAAAAGGCAGTCAGGAGAAAGAAATCTATTTTGGAAAATAATTTAATGCCAAAGAAAGATAAGACATTTAAAAAGCATAAAAGGCAATTGTTATGCCCTTAGGATTTTTATATTTCAGCGAGTGCATGAAAATGTAGCTGCTATTGGATTACCCTCTATGTGAAAGGATGAGTATTGTAGGTATAAATAGAAGCTAAGGTCAAGAAGCCAAAGGCAGCAAAAGACTCACTCGTACAGCAGAGACTGATAAGCATGTAAAATAATATCCTCTACTCATAAGGCTGCAATTATGCCTGTGACCCGAATTTGAGCTCCAGGGAAGAAGTGTGGGATAAAAGCCAGGGGGCCCAACATTGCCCTTTCCACAAATCTTTTTTTGTTTTGTTTCGTTCGAGACAGGGTCTCACTCTGTTGCCCAGGCGGGAGTGCAGTGGCATGACCTCGGCTCACTGCAACCTCCACCTCCAGGGTTCAAGCAATTCTCCTTTCTTACCCTCCTGAGTGGCTGGACCACAGGCACATGTCACCACATCTGGCTAATTTTTGTATTTTTAGTAGAGATAGGGTTTCACGATGTTGGCCAGGCTAGTCTCGAATTCCTGACCTGAGGTGATCTGCCCTCCTCAGCCTCCCAAAGTGCTGGGATTACAGGCGTGAGCCACCACGCTGGCTCTTTCCCATAAATCTAAAACCGGCCCCAGCCTTTGACACACTTTACCATAACACTAAGGCACAGCAAAGTCTGATTTCTAAGATCTCTGAGCCCATAGGGTTAATTTCTCCCCATACTTCACCTTTTTTCAACTGAGAATGAACACTTTTCAGAAAAATGTAGTTGACCTAAACCCCAGAACCCAACATTCCCTCCTTCTCAGGGTTCTAGAATTTCTGAGAAGCCTTTCCCATTTCCCAGAGGCATGGCCCTAGGAATTAAACAAATGAATAAACAAACAGGAAGAGCTAGTGTGAAGCAGCTTGATCCCCCCATCTTTCAACCCAATCTCCCCACTATGCAGACCCCCTCCATCTCAGATTTCCCACCAGAATGTGGTGTGTGCCCAGTCACATTCACTGATGGCTCCCAGCGTGCCCCACTCCACTGAGTGGCAGTGCTAAGTGACTTTGCTGCCTCTTCTTCGTCCTTCTCTGAGAGGTTCTCTTTTTCACACGTCATTCCCATGATTTAATGGTCAGACCTTTTCTTGAAGAAGAGGGTGAAAAAGGAACTAGGTGTGGTGGCTCACGCCTGTAATGTCCGCACTTTGGGAGGCTGAGGTGGGTGGATTACTGTAGGTCTGGCCAACCTGGCAAAACCCTGTCTCTATTAAAAATACAAAAATTAGCCAGACGTGGTGGTGCATGCCTGTAGTCCCAGCTACTTAGGAGACTGATGCAGGAGAATTGCTTGAACCTAGGGGTGGAGGTTGCAGTGAGCTGAAATTGTGCCACTACACTACAGCCTGGGAGACAGAATAAGACAGCTGCTACCTTAGAGGTAAGCTGGAGAAGAGAGAGGAATCTGAGACTGAGACATTTTCCTTATGGGGTAGCCTTACTTAAATGGATGGATTATGTTCTTGCCTTGGACTAATTGAAGTGGAATAGACTGAAATACATTTTTTCCCTGTCACCTCGTGAGTGGGACCTGGTAAGATCAGATCACTGAAAGAGAAATAAAACGTTTCTTCAGCACTTCTGAGTATGGTGTGAATAAATTTACAGCCTTCTTTCTCTTGTTTATTTTCCCTTGATTTTCTCACCTTGCTGACATTTGCTATTTGCTGAAAGTAGTTTGTGATAGAAATTTTTGTATATATTTGAATGGAATAACTTGAAAAGAAAGCTCCTGGCGTTGCAACTCCCCACAATATTACATTTAGTAGTTAAATGATTTTTACAATTTGTCTTTCTTTTTCACTGTATTCATCATCTAATCATCTATCACCCATCCAAGCAATAGCCATTTTGTCGGAGCTACGTGTCAGATATTCAGCCCTAAGGTTTTGAATACAGAAAATGAGCAGGTGGCAAACACTGGTCCCTATTCCCTCCTGCACACATCCACAGGGGCTGTTTCAAATTCAGGGACCAGGCATTTTAATTACCAGGCATCGTTCTAGGTCCTGGGTTTCTGAGTCTTTGACACTACGACAGTGGTCTTTGCATCCTTCCTTGATTTGTAGTATGCCAAGAGGTACATCTCCTCTCCCGGATCTGGAATCAGCCCTTTCTCTTAGGAGCCTTAGTTCCCTTTAGCGGGAAATACATGTAGAAAGCAGAATGCGGCCCCAGGGGAGCTCATTTCCTCGGTGCTCATCATTTTTTTCTAGGACTTCTTAATGGATAAGAGCTGAGATGGTGAATATTAGGGGAGGAGGAGGTATGGTAGGAGATGAAGAAAAAACTACTTTTTCTTGGTCATTTTTCTATTATTAATCATTTAGTTTATATTTTTATTTTAATAACACATCTGTTAAAATATCTTTATAGTTGCTATAGATGTATAATACATCTGTTAAAATACCTTAAAAGTTGCTACTGACCTGGGAGCGGTGGCTCATGCCTGTAATCCCAGCACTTTGAGAGGCCGAGGTGGGCGGATCACAAGGTCAAGAGACCGAGACCATCCTGACCAACATGGTGAAACCCCGTCTTCACTAAAAATACAAAAATTAGCCAGGTGTAGTGGCACGCGCCTCTGGTCCCAGCTACACGGGAGGCCGAGGCAGAAGAATCGCTTGAACCCAGGAGGCAGAGGTTGCAGTGAGCCAAGATTGCACCACTGCACTCCAGCCTGGGTGACACAGCAAGACCCTGTCTCAAAAAAAAAAAAAAAAAAAAGTAAAAAAACCTCACCAATTTTCTCACTAATTTCTGTGTGGAAAACCTTTTTTTGTTTGTTTAAAAAATGTCATTTGTTGTTATTTTAAATTTTTACATATGTATTTCTATATATTTTTTATTTTAAAAATTCATTTAAACACTTTCCCAGTTTTAATTTCTTATACAATAAATATTGATAGACATAACCCATCTAAGCAAAAGCTCTTTGGAGTCCTTAGTAGCTTTTTTTCTTGAGACAGTCTTGCTCTGTCACCCAGGCGGGACTGCAGTGGTGCGATCTCAGCTCACTGCCACCTCCACCTCCTGGATTCAAGGCTCTTGCCTCGGCCTCCTGAGTATGGGGATTACAGGCGCCTGCCACCACACGTGGCTAATTTTTGTATTTTTACTTAAGAGTTGCTACTGAACGTGCCATGGCATTGACAGTCTAGGTGAGGTTGGTTGCTGCCAAAGTGCTGGGATTACAGGCGTGAGCCACCATCCCCAGCCCCACACCCAGCCTCACCACCCCCCCGCATTTTTTTTTTTTTTTTGTAGCTTTTAACTTTTTTTTTCTTTTTTTTTTTTCTTTTTTGAGACAGTGTCTCACTTTTTCACCCAGGCTTGAGTGCAGTAGTGCAATCTCAGCTCACTGTAACCTCCAACCTCTGGGTTCAAGCAATTCTCCTGCCTGAGCCTCCCGAGTAGCTGGGATTACAGGTGAGTGCCACCACACCCTGCTAATTTTTGTATTTTTAGTAGAGATGGGGTTTCACCATGTTGGCCAGGATGGTCTTGAACTCCTGACCTCAAGTGATCTGTTTGGCTTAGCCTCCCAAAGTGCTGGAATTACAGGCATGAGCCACTGCACCTAGCCTTTTTGTAGGTTTTTGTGTGTATTCTTTTGAGTTTTCTATATATAGGAGCATGTTATCTGTTAATAAAGGCAATTTTACTTCCTTCCAATTTGGATGCTTTTTTCCCCTTTTTCTTGGCTAATTGCTCTGTCTAGGAGTTCTAGTACAGTTGAATAGCAGCGTGGAATTAGCCATCCTTCTCTTATTCCTGATCTTAAAAGTTTTTCCCTTTTACCATTGAGTATGATGTTAGCTGTGAGTTTTTCATGTTGAGGATAGTCTCCTTCCATTCCTGGTTTGCTGAATGTTTTATCACGAAGGCTCAACAATTTTTAAGAGCATAGAGGGGCCCTGAGCCCGGTTTGAGAACTGCGCATCTAGAGTCTTAGTTAAGAGCGAGGGCTGTAAAGTCGGTCTACCTGGTTTTGAATTGCAGCTGGGCCACTTACTTGCTACAGACCTTGGCCAATTTACTTAATCTTTCCGCCCTAGTTTCCTTATTTGGAAAATAGGGATGATGATAATAGTAACATGATCTACCTCAGAGGGTTAAATTGAAATGAGATGAATACATATTAGAACAGCGCTCAATGTAGGGTAACTGCTCAACAAATGTTAGCAAGTACTCAAAGAACCAAACCAATTTCAGTAATTAATTGGCAATTTCTGTACTCTTTTCCTAAAGTCTACCCTACAAGAATTTAATAATTTGACTTCGCTTTTGATTATTTAACACAAGATGCCTCATTTTGTAAATGTAAATTCCGTAGCAAATACAGAATTTACATTTCTGTAATTGTTATTGTTTACATTTTTGTCATAGTTGTTTTTCTTTTTAGTCCATTTTAACTGTCCAGTTGTGCTTTTATTATTAGCTGTCTCACGTACTGCTTTGATGCAGTCAAATATAAGATAAATAACTAAAACTGGTCCAGTTTCTATCACATTATCAAGGCTGTTGTGTTAATAAAAATAATATTAGGGTTCCACGGACCTTAAAGAGCTGGAATTATCTGTTCCGCATGTTCTGAATCTTTTAAATAATCTATGAAGACTAAGCACAGTTGCTGTGATTCTGCTGCAGTGGTATAAATATGACCTTCCACGAAAAAGCATGTCATGGCCAGAAGTAAAATTCAAAGCAGCAGGTTGGGTTTCAGACTCTATGACACTAGAATATGCTGCCTCTCTGGTTACAGGGAAATAAATATAGAACACACTGATTATGTGAACACATTTTATTTAACTTTGCCCATCTTTACTCATTTCCCAGCCAACAGAAACTAGATCAGTCCAAAGGGATAAGTAGGTCTGCTTATCCCTTTCCTTCTAGCCTCAGAAATTCCCCTTGTTTTCAAGGCTAAATTTTCCATCTTCACTGTTGAGTTTACTCCGTTGCTGTCCTGCTAAACTGTCTGTTCATTGATATATATATATTTTTTTAAGATGGAGTTTTACTCTTGTTGCCCAGGCTGGAGTGTAATGGTGCGATCTCGGCTCACCACAATTTCCACTTCCTGAGGTCAATCAGTTCTCCTGCCTCAGCCTCCCAAGTGGCTGGGATTACAGGCATGTGCCACCATGTCTGGCTAATTTTGTATTTTTGGTAGAGACAGGGTTTCTCCATGTTGGCCTGATCTCAGGTGATCCAAAGTGCTGGGATTACAGGCGTGAACCACCTTGCCCAGCTTGTCCATTTCCTTTCTGGTGAGTTTGATGTCTCCACTTCTACTGGTTCCTTTTTCTGATACCCAAAAATATATAACAATTTCCCCTAACAGAAAAACATGTCCTCAAAGCCTCTGCTTCAGCCTCTGAGTGTCTTCCTTTCTTTTTCCTTCCTATGAAAGTTTCTTCACCCCACATTTTCATCTCCTCACAGTCTCCACACCACTGTGATCTGTCTCTGGCCACTGGCTGGTGATCTCCTATCTGCCAAGTCCATGAGTCTTTTTCTGTGTGTTATTTGACCTCACTAGGCGTGGTGGTTCACCCTTCACTCCTTGAAACTCTCCTTACCTGGAATTTGTAACACAGTTTTATAATTTTTCCCACTTCTCTTTCTCTAATGTTTTCTTTTCAGTTTGCTGTATCATAGCTTCCTCTTCTGTCCCCACCTTGGGCACTGGTATTACCCATGTCTTCTACAATGGTTGAATTAATTTACACTCCCAGTGTAAAAGTGTTCCTATTTCTTCACATCATCTCCAGCATCTGTTGTCTCCAGATTTTTTAATGATTGCCATTCTAACTGATGTGAGATGGTATCTCAATCTGGTTTTGATTTGCATTTCTCTAAAGACCAGTGATGATGAGCATTTTTTCATGGTTGTTGGCTACATGAATGTCTTCTTTTGAAAAGCGTCTGTTCATATCGGAGTCTTGCTCTGTCGCCAGGCTGGAGTGCAGTGGTGCAATCTCAGCTCACTGCAACCTCCGACTCCCTGGTTCAAGTGATTCTCCTGCCTCAGCCTCCTGAGTAGCTGGGATTACAGGCACAAGCCATCATGCCCAGCTAATTTTATATTTTTAGTAGAGACAGGGTTTCATCATCCTGGGATGGTCTTGATCTCCTGACCTCATGATCTGCCTGTCTTGGCCTCCCAAAGTGCTAGGATTACAGGTGTGAGTCACCGCACCTGGCCTTTTTTTTTTTTTTTTAAATTGAGACAGTGTTTCTCTCTTGTTGCCTAGGCTGGAGTGCAATGGCACAATCTCAGCTCACTGCAACCTCCGTCTCCTGGGTTCAAGTGATTCTCCTGCCTCAGCCTCCTGAGTAGCTGGGATTACAGGCACACACCACCATGCTAATTTTGTATTTTTAGTAGAGAAGAGGTTTCACCATGTTGGCCAGGCTGGTCTTGAACTCCTGACCTCAGGTGACTGGTCCACCTTGGCCTCCCAACGTGCTAGGATTATAGGCGTGAGCCACTGTGCCCTGCCTGGGCAAGTTTTTAAACCTTGTTAACGTTGTTAAGTTCCTTCTCCTGTCAAATGGAGATAATAACATTGTTGTTTACCTATGGAAGATAACATTAAACATCAGATTGTTCAATAGACTCACAAGAATCAGTAGTCTTATCCAGTATTGGCCTTTACTGATAATTCGAAAGATGCAGATGATATTGAGACTTAGGCCAAGCGCATAGATGTTTGGGACCCCCCCGTGCCACTCCAGGTCCTCTCTTGCCACATTAGGATACACCCTGGCACAGAATGAACATAGGAGGCTTTAAGTGACGCATGCAGGACCTCACTTACACAAAGAGCTCAGGAAATACCTTCATTTTATACTTCGGTAATGACATAGCGGACAGATCAACTATGTCCTGGTAAATGTATTGCATAAACAAGGCCCCTTTTTGTTATCTTTCTAATTGTAAATGCCATCAATAAGTATTTAGGAGATTGACCTGGGTCATTTCTGTTTTCTTTCTGTCCTCTTTCCACAGATGCTCTGAAGGTTGGAACTACGACTACTACCATTACCTAACAGTTATTTCTTCTTTCCTAGTTAATAGAACCTGATTTCATTTGTGCTACATGTACGAAGAAGGAATACCTGCCCCCAGGCCTCAGAGAAAAGTCTTGATTGGTTGAAGCCTAGCCTGTTCCCCTGCTAGAGATTGCTTCCAAACTCAGCATGTGGCCAATTATGGCCGATGAGATGGAAGAGTCTGGAAGCAGGCTTTTGGAAAGATTCTTGTAGCCCAGTTAAAGATAAAAGTTAAAGGAAAAAGCCTTGTGTTGACAAGCTTAAGAGTGAAAAATCAACACACACAATGCGGATCAGGAAGACATAAAGAGGCCAGGTTCTTAATGACATCCTTGAGCCACTGCAGCTAAAAAGGAAACTTCTTTCTCTAGGATTCTTATGTCAGATTTTCAAATGTCTTCACGGCTTAAACCAGAGTTACGCATCCTTTTACTTGTAACTTCATGTGTTCCCAACGGAAACAGTACCTTGCAGAGTTGCTTGAGAATCCAGACACGCACTGAAAGTAATGCGTGCAGCATATGATAGGTTTCTATCTTATAACCACTACCCAACATTGTTTTCTCCTTTCTTCTCTAGTTTACAAAACCTGATTTTATTCAGGCGGCCACAAGCACAAGGAAGGAGAACCCTGTCTCCTGGCCTCAGAGAAAACCCTGACCAGGTCTCAGTATCTGTCAGGATAGCTCTGTCCTTTTAGTTCCCTTTCCCTTTCCTTCTCCCAGTCAGCTGTCATCCCTCAATTCTTCTCTGTTCCATGTTTCTCAGCATTCATTTACTCACCAAACTCTTAGAGTTGATTCCTAATTAACCTTTCCTTTCTCCTTTCACCGCAGCTGCCATAGTCAAGATCTGTTCATTTTTGGCTTAGGTGACTGTTCTTCTCAGCTCTTCGCTGCCTATTTCATCCCCCCTCACCTCATTCTCTGCATATCTACCTAAGCTACTAAAATGGAAGAGCTGAGCATGTTACACCTTTGCTTAAAAGTTTCCCTACCCTGTAATCCCAGGACTTTCGGAGACTGAGGCGGGTGGATCACAAGGTCAGTTCAAGACCAGTCTGGCCAGCATGGTGAAACCCCGTCACTACTAAGAATACAAAAATTAGGCCGGGCGCGGTGGCTCAAGCCTGTAATCCCAGCACTTTGGGAGGCTGAGGCGGGTGGATCACGAGGTCAAGAGATCGAGACCATCCTGGTCAACATGGTGAAACCCCGTCTCTACTAAAAATACAAAAAATTAGCTGGGCATGGTGGCGCGTGCCTGTAATCCCAGCTACTCAAGAGGCTGAGGCAGGAGAATTGCCTGAACCCAGGAGGCGGACGTTGCGGTGAGCCGAGATCGCGCCATTGCACTCCAGCCTGGGTAACAAGAGTGAAACTCCGTCTCAAAATAGTAATAATAAAAATACAAAAAAAAAAAAAAAGAATACAAAAATTAGCCAGGTGTGGTGGTGAGCACCTGTAGTACCAGCTACTCAGAGGCTGAGGCAGGAGAATCCCTTGAACCTGGGAGGTGGAGCTTGCAGTGAGTTGAGATCACACCACTGTACTCCAGCCTGGGCAAGAGAGTGAAACTCTGTCTCAAAAAAAAAAAAAAAAAAAAAATTAGCTAGGCGTGGTGGTGAGTGTCTATAATCCCAGCTATTCAGGAGGCTGAGACAGTAGAGTCACTTAAATCTGGGAGTTGGAGGTTGTAGTGAGCTGAGATGGTGCTATTGTTCTCTAGCCTGGGCAATACGAGCAAAACTCTATCTCAAAAAAAAAAAAAAAAAAAAAAAAAAAAAAGTTTAGGCTGGGCTTGGTGGCTCACACCTGTAATCCCAGCACTTTGGGAGGCCGAGGTGGGCAGATCATGAGGTCAGGAGTTCGAGACCAGCCTGGCCAATATGGTGAAAACCCCTTCTCTACTAAAAATACAAAAATTAGCTGGGCATGGTGATGCATGCTTATAGTCCCAGATACTCAGGAGGCTGAGGCAGAATTGCTTTAATCCGGTGGGCGAAGGTTGCAGTGAGCTTACATCATGCCACTGCACTCCAGCCTGGGGAACAGAGAGAGACTCCATCTCAAAAAATTTTTTTTACTAACCCTCCTCCCTCAGCCAGGTGGTTGGGAGTTCCTAGATTGTGCTGTGGGTCTTTCTACCCGCTGAACTGCCTTCCTTCTGAAAGGCACTCTCTACCCTGGTCCTTCAGGGTTCACAGTCTCTATCTAACTAGCCTGCCTCTCTGGCCAAATTAATCACTCTCTCCTGATGAGGTTCAGGACACATTACCCCAAAAGATAGCATCTTGGCATTTGAGAAAACAGCAGAATCAGGAAGGTCATTCTCACTTCCCTCTTTCCCTTCTCTGGAGTGAGTCATAAAACCCTCACCTCAGAAGTACCCTTCCTATGTGCAGAGGAAAGGGACATTAGGAACATGCTAATCCACAAAGAGACACCAAGAAGAATCTGAACAGACAGGCCTGGCTAAGTTCCCCTCAGTTTCTTTCCATTAGATCACATCCTCTTTGTGCAATCCTGCTTCCTCATGACTATCCCCCAGCTGGAGCTGGTCCTGGACAGATCAAGTACACACTTGATCTCAGCCAAATTGCAGAGACGCCATGGACCGACCAAGTACAAAGAGGCTTCAAACAATGTGCACACCCCCAGCACCTGGCCATTTCACTTTTAGACATTGGCGCCCTGGAGAAACTCCTGAGCATGTGCACAAGGCGAGTATTACAAGGATGTTCACTACAACGTGGTTTATGGTAGTGAAACAACTCAGTGCCCCATTGGTGGGGGGAATTTAAAATAAACTGTGGTATGGTCAATACTCTAACAGTGAAAATGAATGACCAAGTGTATTAAAATCAGTGGATTTCAAAAACTTAAGTGAAAAAACATGTAAGGATATTATTTACATAAGCTTTAATTTTTTTTTTTTTTTTTTTTTTTTTTTTTTTTTTTTTTGAGACGGAGTTTCGCTCTTGTTACCCAGGCTGGAGTGCAATGGCGCGATCTCGGCTCACCGCAACCTCCGCCTCCTGGGTTCAGGCAATTCTCCTGCCTCAGCCTCCTGAGTAGCTGGGATTACAGGCACGTGCCACCATGCCCAGCTGATTTTTTTGTATTTTTAGTAGAGACGGGGTTTCACCATGTTGACCAGGTTGGTCTCGATCTCTTGACCTTGTGATCCACCCACCTCGGCCTCCCAAAGTGCTGGGATTACAGGCTTGAGCCACCGTGCCCGGCCACTTTAAATTTTTATAAAATAACTATGTATTGTTTATAGGTAAAGTATGTAAATATGGGCTGATTATGCCCAAATTTCAGGAGAGTGATTGCTTCTAGAGATGGAGAGAGAAGACCAGGACCGCAGAGGGGACTTCAATTTTGGTTGTTTTTTTTTTAAGGAGAAGCATCTTCTTTGCCCATCCCCTGCCCTCACCTCAATTTTTGTCAGTTACTGTTCTTACAGGGTAAAGCTATAAAATTTACATTTTATTTTGTAACTCTAAGTAAGTTTTCTATGTTTAGCCTGTAGTTGTTTCAAAATTTAAAAAATTTTAAATAGCATTTCAGCTTTGTAACTATGTAAATATCATTCACGAAATAACCAATTTTTACAGCTATTTTAGAATTTGTCTAACAGGTTTTCCATTTTTTTTTTTTTTTTTTTTACTGGAAAACCCCCATAAAAAAGGGAATATTAATCAATGTAAATCCTCATGTCATTTCAACTGTTGGTCCAAGGAAATTCTTTTGGGCATCCGAAAATGACAAATCCTCTTCATCTCTTGCCAGCTTCTTTCACTTCTTTGGGGTTTCAATTTCTTGTATCCCATGTTGTCTTTTTTCTTGGACCCTCCTTTAATTTTTGCTAGAAAATATGTTTGAATAACTTTGTCATCCAAGGAATATGAATAGTAAATGCTCTGAGTTCTTACAAATGACTGATACTTCAGCAGGGTTTACAATGTACCAAGCTTTTCTTCCTTGCCAACTATGAAGATGTTATGTTACTCATTGTTGTCCAGGATCCAATGTTGTCTATGTCAGGTGAAAATTCTGCTTCTTGTTCTTTCTAGGAAGTCCCCAAGATTTTAGGATTTCCCATTTATACTTGGAGTTGTGAAATTGTGCCAAGATGTGTCTAGGTTTTTTTTTTTTTTTAGACGGAGTTTTACTCTTATTGCCCAGGCCAGAGTGCAATGGCACGATCTCAGCTCACTGCAGCCTCTGGCTCCTGGGTTCAAGTGATTCTCCTGCCTCTGCCTCCCAAGTAGCTGGGATTACAGGCATGCGCCACCATGCCCAGCTAATTTTGAATTTTTGGTAGAGACCGGGTTTCTTCATATTGGCCAGGCTGGTCTTGAACTCCCGACTCCAAGTGATCTGCCTGCCTCAGCCTCCCGAAGTGCTGGGATTACAGAGAGGCATCAGCCACCACACTTGGAGATGTGTCTAGATTTTAATTCAATTTGGCGAATCTTTACTGATGGCTCCAGGGTGCAAGACACTGTTCAAGGTGTTGGGCTTCATTAGGGAACAAATCAAAGATTCCTGCCCTCCTGGAGCTTATAATCTAGCAGGGGAGACAGGTCATAAATAATATGTGTAATGCATAAGACAATTATATAGTATGCTAGTATTATATAGTGCTATCAAACAAAGGAATGACTAGGGTAAGGAGAACTGGGAATACTAGTAAGGGAAGTTTAATCTTTTTTTTTTTTTGAGGCGGGGTCTCACTGTGTTGCCCCAGGCTGGAGTGTAGTGGAATCATAGTTCACTTCAGTCTTGACCTTCCAGGCTCGAGCGATTCTCCCACCTCAGCCTTCTGAGTAGCTGGGCCTACAGCTGTGCAACAACGTATCTGGCTAATTTTTAAATTTTTTTATAGAGATGGAGGTCTCACCATATTGCCCAGGCTAGTCTTGAACTCCTGGGCTCAACTGATCCTCTTGCCTCAGCCTCCCAAAGTGCTGGGATTATAGGTATAAGCCACCATGCCTGAGAATTTAACCTTTTTACTTTAATTTTGTTCAGTGAACATTTTCAATTTTAAAGACTCACATATTTCTTGAGCTTAACAAAATGCTGTTCTGTGACTTTGTTGGGTATTCTCTCTCCTTCATTTTCTCAGTTCTTTCCTAATTAGATGGATGCTGGATCTCTGGTCTGTCCCTGGCACTCTCTTGTGTTTGCTGTCTCTTTGTTTTTCTTGCTCTACATTCTGAGATTCCTTGATCCAGATCAACTGTTTGGTCTTTGGCTGTATCCAATTTATTATTTAGCGTACTTACTGAGTGTTCCCTATTGCAATCTCACTTTTAAGTTCCAAGAATCTTTTCTTATTCTTTGCTTGTTTCTTTCCCATAGCCACCTCTTCTCAGTTCTTGAATGCAGCATCTTCTCAAATTACTCTGAAGATAGTGACCATAATTTTCATAAAGTCTTTCTTTCTTTCCTAAATTGTCTCTGTTTCCTCCAAGGTCAATTTTTCTATTGGTCCAACTTGGACCTTCTCTTCCATGCTGTTGGTTTTTCTAATATATTTGCAAACTTTGGTTTTCTGTTTATATTGATAAAGGATTATGTTAACTAGTATGGTAGTTTCCATGAGTATCTTTGCAGAGATGTGTAAGTCATTATGAGGCCCCTTCCTTGACTGACAAAATCATCTGAGGGTTCTTTGTAAGTAGGTGGGGCCTATCAAAAGATAGAAACCCTTTTAGGGTGTCTGGATGAGAAGCAAACAGGTTACAGATATTCACAATAGTTTAAGTGGGCTTTATCCTCTACTGAGGGATAGATCTCTTTAGTATTTCAAACTGGGGTCTGCTTCATTCTCAAGCCCTATAACCCCCTTCAAACACTCCATGGGCCACCCTGGGCAATATAATGAGATCTCATCGCTACAAAAAATTAAAAAATTAGCCAAGTGTGGTTGTGCAAGTCTGTAGTCCAAGACTCTTGAGGCTGAAGTGGGAGGATCACTTGAACTCCAAAAATGGAAGCTGCAGTGAGCTATGACTGCACAACTGCACTCCAGCCTGGGTGACAGAGCAAGACCTTGTGTCTAAAAAGCAAAACAACAGCAACAACAACAAACGCTCCCTAGGAAGATTGTCCACTTTCTTTAGACAGCAGTTTTCCGGATTCACCTTGAGTGTGAAAGCCTTTGCTTCTAGCTATTACATGTTCATGCAGAGAAAAGGATATGAGATGACTATCTGAGCTGTTCTCAACGCTTTTCCTGAATGATCAGTCTCCTATGCTTTGCATTTGTTGACTCTGAGCTTGAACCTGTCTCCCTTAGGAAGAATTTTGGTGCTTCAGGCTTAATCCTCTATTCTTTCCCTATTGCTCCTTTGTATTTTTAAGTTATCTACTATTGCACAACCACCCCAAAATTCAGTGGCTTAAAACATAAAAAATGTACCACTTCTCATGGTTCTGTGGGTTGACCATGCAGTTGTTTTGCTTATGTGGTGTCGGAAGGTTCAAAATGACATCCTCCCATGGCTAATTTTGAGTGATAGCTACTGGCTGGGATCTCAACTCAGGTTGTCAGCCAGGGGCTTCAGTTCTTCTGCATGTCAGCCTTTCCACATGGCTGCCTGAGCTTCCTGACAGCATCATGGCTAGGTTCCAAGAAGGTACATTCTAAAAGGATAAACCTTAATGTACAAGCAGTTTTGTAAGCCTCTGCTTACATTTCCTAATGTCTCATTGACCAAAACAAGTTACATAGTCAAGTTCAAAGTCAAGCGGTAGGAGCGATGTCATTTATTAGGTGTACCCAAAGTAACAGCACACTCTTCTATGCATCCTTCACATTTTCTGGTCCACTAGTAGAATGCTTCCCTGTTTTCAAATACTGTTTTTTTTTTCTCTAAAAAATAAAACAGAACTGGGTTTGGGGTGTGCACCCGTAGTCCCAGATACTCAGAAGGCTGAGGTGGGAGGATTGCTTGAGCCGAGGAGATCAAGTTCAGCCTGGCAAACATAGAAAGACCCTATCTCTAAAAAAAAAAAAAAAAAGTGTGTGTGCACATATGTGTATGTATGAGAGAGACACATCCAGGAACAGTCTGGATACTAGAGCAAAATGGGATTTTGATTTAGTCCTTGTTCTAATTCACTTTTTTCATACAGAATGTCAAATTATCCAAGTCCTTGCTTGTGAAACCATTACATTTTAGCCTTACTTATCAATATATAATTTTCTTCTTTCTTGCCAGCCACTATAACTTCACACTCCCTCATGCCTCATTTGTATTCAAGTTTTATTATATGAAATAATATTCATAGAGTATTGCTTGAAGGATATTCACCAATTCCCTTTGATCAGAGCTGGCAGATAATTGACGTTGACATGGGAGAAGAACCCTGTTAATGGGTATGATTGGAAAGGATTATGAGGCAGTGTCCAGTCTCAACGGCAAAAGTTCACTGATCATTTGGTGATGTTTGTCCTGGGCTGAGACTAGAAGTGATGGTGTGGGTACCAGGAAGGTATTTTCATCCCTGTTCCCAGATATTGTAAAAATATATCACTGAAAAGAAGCCAGAACCTCAGAAAGTTGCCTTTTTTTTTTTTTTTTTGAGACGGAGTCTCGCTCTTGTTACCCAGGCTGGAGTGCAATGGCGCGATCTTGGCTCACCGCAACCTCCGCCTCCTGGGTTCAGGCAATTCTCCTGCCTCAGCCTCCTGAGTAGCTGGGATTACAGGCACACGCCATCATGCCCAGCTAATTTTTGTATTTTTAGTAGAGACGGGGTTTCACCATGTAGACCAGGATGGTCTCGATCTCTTGACCTCATGATCCACCCGCCTCGGCCCCCCAAAGTGCTGGGATTATAGGCCTGAGCCACTACGCCCGGCCAGAAAGTTGCTTTTTATATGAAACTGTTTCGACCATTTGAGTGTCCTGAGTGGCACTTGCCAATATGCAAGTCACCTGCATTGAGGATGTTCTGAGAGACAATTGTTCAGGATGTGATTCTATATTTATTGCAGGAATGTTGCTGAGGATAAACTATATGACATGGTGTTCCCTTTAACAGGAGCCAGGGAAGAGTTTTTCTGAGCAACAGATCTGTTTTTATCTTATGGCTACTGTGAATGTTATAACTGATTGTGTTTCCCTCCTTGCTTTGGTTGCTAGGAAACCCAGGACAAAATTGCAGACCTCCTCTGGCAACCGCACAAGACCTTTGAAAAACATTTGACATGCTAACTTTACCTCTCCCGTCATTTTATTTTTGTATCACTCTTTTCCCTTTAGAATTCCTTCCTTCCATCTCAATTTCCTTCCCTCCTTTTCCCCCACTTTCTTTCTTTATCTCTCCTTTCCCCTCTTCAGTTAACATTAATTGTACATCTGCTGTATGCCTGGCACTGTGTTAGGGGCCGGACACACAGCCACTTTTACCCCCACTCCTCCTCAAATGCACGTTAATAATTGCAGCCCTAGTCACAGCACTCAGGGTTATTGGAAAGACTTAGGGAGATCCACGCACCAAGAGATTCTTTCAGAGATTTTTTTGGGGTGGGCTGGGCCCTCCCTGGTTCCTTCTCCAGAGAGGATCCTAGTGACCTACACACTAAGCACAGCATTCTTGCCCTGGTCTCTCAGATCACTTGCTCTGTCCCTACACACCGTATAGGTCAGTCTGCTTAACTGCCCCTTGCACATTCATCTAGAGCGCGTAGCCTTTCATAAGAATACAAACACAGCTTTTATCAAAAAGATTTAAAAAAAAAAAGGAGAACAGAAACGTGTGACAAGGGTAAGAGGGTGAACATTGAGGAGCTGGGGGCTAAAGAGTGAAAGTGGGGCTGACTTCTACTTTACTCTTCCTGAAGATCATTAATCTGCCCATTGTTCCTGCTTCCAATGTGACCAAGCTCCTCAAAGTTCTGCTTTCACTTCCCCTCTGTGGCAGAAACAGGCATGGTAAGGTGGTTAAGTCAGTTATTTTGAATCTGCGTTATAAAACATTGTGTCTTCCTTAGGTAATTGGCATTGTACAAAATGCCAAAATAGCCTCATTGTACAAAAGAGCAAAAATAGCCTCTGTGTTTCTATTTTTGCTTCCAGGAGGCTTGGAGTCAAATTTGATGCTTCGTCACAGCCACCATATTAGCCTTCATGACTTTCAAGATCCATGCTCCTTAAAAAGCAGAAAACAAAAATAAAAAACATCTTTATTGTCCGAATGCCTTTTTCCCTTATTTTTTGACATGGAGTTTCGCTCTGTCGCCCCGTCTGGTGTGCAGTGGCGCGATCTTGGCTCACTGCAACCTGTGCTTCCAGGGTTCAAGCAATTCTTGTGTCTCAGCCTCCCAAGTAGCTGGGATTACAGGCATGCACCACCACACCCAGCTAATTTTTGTATTTTTAGTAGAGATGGGGTTTCACCATGTTGGCCGGGCTGTTCTCAAACTCCCAACCTCCAATGATCTGCCCGCCTCAGCTTCCAAAGTGCTGGGACTACAGATGTAAGCCACCCCACTCAGCCCGAATGCCTTCCCCCGCCCACCCGCCTACCCTGCCCCGCGACAGAGTTTTGCTCTAGTTCTCCCCAGCTACCAGACAGAGCTTTAAAGATGCTGCTCTGATCAAGTCCATCCCTCCTTCCACTTATACAGTTTATTTATTTATTTTTTCAGGTTTTTCAGCTTGCCCAGGTGCAATGGTGCAATTTGGGCTGACTGAAACTTCCACCTCCTGGGTTCAAGCAATTCTCCTTCCTCAGCCTCCCGAGTAGCTGTGATTACAGGCATACGTCACCATGCCCACCTAATTTTGTATTTTTAGTAGAGACAGGGTTTCTCTATGTTGGTCAGGCTGGTCTTGAACTCCCGACCTCAGGTGATCTGCCGGCCTCAGCCTCCCAAAGTGCTGGGATTACAGGCGTTAGCCACTGCACCTGGCCCTGAATGCCTTTTCAAAAAGCCATATACCACCCTTTTCAAACAATAATTTGAAATTGACCTACACTGAGCAAAACTTCAGACCTTAGTCTCCTGGGCAATAAGTCAAATGATGAAATCAAGGTGCGTCCAAACACCATTGTCTAAGGTGCTCGGAGAGGAGCTTCGCTGAGGGTCAGCTGTGTGATCATGAGTCCAGCTACTTTAAGTTTGCCCTGTGTCTTCTTAGCCATT
This sequence comes from Saimiri boliviensis, assembly GCF_048565385.1. Lineage (NCBI taxonomy): Eukaryota > Metazoa > Chordata > Mammalia > Primates > Cebidae > Saimiri > Saimiri boliviensis. The sequence goes on along the minus strand of NC_133453.1, from coordinate 128,655,368 downwards.
TGAATTGGGCAAGTCATCTAACTTCTTTCAGCCCCAGTTTCTTCATCCATAAATGGCTCTATGTTCTTCAGACAGCCATTGTGAGGATTACGGGAGACAGAATTGATGAAATTACTGTTTAATCTACAGAGTACTATATTGTCACAAAATAGGATTATATTTGTTGGGTTTATGACTTACCCCCAAACCCAGGGAAGGTTTCTGTGAAAACTTCTTCCCAACTACAAGCATTCTGACCACTCATATTTTCAGCATTAAGAGAAACAGTTGTTAACAAAAATCATGTAATCTCTAATATCACAATACCTCAAAGTACTGCCGTGTCACTTGGGTCCCTTGTGGGCTCTGAGGGAGCAGCTCTCAGTGCTGGGTTGTTAGATACGTTATTGAGTTCAGACGCCCATGGTGCTGTGCTGGTGGCAAGTGTCACCGGCCCCTCTGAAGTGGCTTCTGTTCACCATTCTCTTTGGCTCTCTCCTCTTCTTGGGACACTGAATTCATTTCCTTCGTTTTAAGCACCACCTCTCTGCTAATGATGCCAAAACTCTCTGTAGCTAGTGCCTCTCTTGGTGTCACAGATGAGTATCCAAACAGTTGACAGCTCTTTTTCGGAGCCTCTGGGTACTGAAAACCCAACATGCTCACAACCATAATCATCTCTAGTGCTCTCCTCCCAGCCGTCTCTAGCGCCCTCTCCCAGCTGTCTCTAATGCCCTCTCCCAGCCGTCTCTAATGCCCTCTCCCAGCCGTCTCGTGCTCTCCTCCCAGCCGTCTCTAGCGCCCTCTCCCAGCCGTCTCTAGTGCCCTCTCCCAGCCGTCTCTAGTGCCCTCTCCCAGCCGTCTCTAGTGCCCTCTCCCAGCTGTCTCTAGTACCCTCTCCCAGCCGTCTCTAGTGCCCTCTCCCAGCCGTCTCTAGCGCCCTCTCCCAGCCGTCTCTAGCGCCCTCTCCCAGCCGTCTCTAATGCCCTCTCCCAGCCGTCTCTAATGCCCTCTTCCAGCTGTCTCTAGTGCCCTCTCCCAGCCGTCTCTCATGCTCTCCTCCCAGCCGTCTCTAGTGCCCTCTCCCAGCCGTCTCTAGCGCCCTCTCCCAGCCGTCTCTAGCGCCCTCTCCCAGCCGTCTCTAGTGCCCTCTCCCAGCCGTCTCTAGTGCCCTCTCCCAGCCGTCTCTAGTACCCTCTCCCAGCCGTCTCTAGCGCCCTCTCCCAGCTGTCTCTAATGCCCTCTTCCAGCTGTCTCTAGTGCCCTCTCCCAGCCGTCTCGTGCTCTCCTCCCAGCCGTCTCTAGTGCCCTCCTCCCAGCCGTCTCTAGTGCCCTCCTCCCAGCCGTCTCTAGGGCCCTCTCCCAGCCGTCTCTAATGCCCTCTCCCAGCTGTCTCTAGTGCCCTCTCCCAGCCGTCTCGTGCTTTCCTCCCAGCTGTCTCTAGTGCCCTCCTCCCAGCCATCTCATGCTCTCCTCCCAGCTGACTCCAATTCCTACCTAGATCCTTCACACCTGTGTCCTCCGTCTTCCTCCCCTTCTCTGCCATTGCCTTAGTTCAGGGCCTATCCTCTCTTGCCAGGACAATTGCAGGAGCCTCCTAAATGTTCTTTCTGCCTCCTATCCCTCTTCCTTGTAAACCATGGTCCATACCAGCTACCAGACAGAGCTTTAAAGATGCTACTCTGATCAAGTCCATCCCTCCTACCACTTATACAGTTTATTTTTTCTTTTTCAAAGATGGGGTCTCATTCTGTTGCCCAAGCTGGAATCAGTAGTAGCACAATCATGGCTCACTGCAGCCTCCAGGATCAAGTAATCCTCCCACCTCAGCCTCCAGAGTAACTGGGACTACAGATGTGTGCTAATTTTTGGGGGGTTAGAGGTTGGGGTCTCATTATGTTGCCCTGGCTGGTCTCAAACTCCTGGCCTCAAGCGATCCTCCCACCTCAGCCTCCCAAAATGCTGAGATTACAGGCATGAGCCACCACGCCTGGCCTCAAATACAAATCATTTAAGATGTATAATCCTCTGAGATTGAGCCCCCTCTCCATCTTCACCTCCTGCCAGCCCTCCTCACACATGACATCCCAGTATTTCCAACCAGAGCAAATTACTTGCACTTTATAAAGCGGCAGCTCTGTCATACATTTCTTTCTGCCTTTAACATGGTTTGTCTCTGCTGCCGGGACAGCCCCACCTCTTCCGTGTCTGCTTGGCCAGCTTCTACTTGTTCTTCAAGGCTGGTCTAAAGCCTCACTTCCCTTTGAGGCTTTTCTTGGATCCTCCAGACCAAATTTGCTGTTTCCTATAGCAACTGGCATATATATTTTTTATTGCATTATATGGCAGTTGTTTACGTGTCTTTCTCTCATACTAGACTGTCGTCATCTTGGGCAATTTGCAATTCATTTTTGTATGCTCACTTCTTTTTTTTTTTTTAGATGAAGTCTCAGTCTGTCACCCAGGCTGGAGTGCAGTGGGGAATCTCAACTCCATGCAACCTCTGCCCCCTGGGTTCAAGAGATTCTCCTGCCTCAGTCTCCCGAGTAGCTGGGACTACAGGCATGTACCATCATGCCCAGTTAATTTTTGTATTTTTAGTAGAGACAGGGTTTCACCATGTTGACCAGGATGGTCTCGAACTCATGACCTTGTGATCCACCCATCTTGGCCTCCCAAAGCGCTGGGATTACAGGTGTGAGCCACCACACCGGGCCACTCACTCCTTTTTGTATGGAAACATGGCAGACTCTCTGAGGATGTTTGTTGATAAAATGAATTCAATAATGATGTAATTATCATATCTATTCTTACAATAGTAGAGAGCACAACTGAAGCCAGGACAGTATGACAGGAGGGATAAGTCTAGAGCTGTCATGTCCAGTACAGAAACCACTAGCCACATGTGGCTGTTGATCACTTGAAATGTGAGTAGTTTGAGTTGAGATGTGCTATGTCAAATACATGGGATTTTGAAGACTTAATGAAAAAAGATTTTAAAACATCTCATTAATATATTTCATGTTGATGACTTGTTGAAATGATAATCTTTTGGATATATTGGGCTAAATAAAATATATTATACATTAATTTTATGGTTTCTTTAAACCTTTTTGATGTGGCTACAAGAAAATTTAACATTATACATGTGGCCGGACACAGTGGCTCACGACTGTAACCCAGGCACATTGGGAGAACAAGTTGGGCAGATTGCTTGAGATCAGGAGTTCAGGACCAGCCTGGGCAACATGGTGAAACCTTGTCTCTACTAAAAATAGAAAAAATTAGCTGGGCATGGTAGTGCAGGCCTGTAATCCTAGCTACTTAGGAGGCTGAGACACGAGAATTGCTTGAACCAGGAAGGTGGAGGCTGTAGTGAGCTGAGGTCATGCCACTGCACTCTAGCCTGGGCAACAGAGTGAGACTAGGTCTGGAAAAAAAATTAATAAATAAAAATAAAATAAAATTATGCATGTGTCTCACAGTGTATTTCTGTTGAGCAATAATGATCTAGAGCATTCATTCATTCAACAAATATTTCTTTTTTTTTTTTTTCTTTTTTTGAGACAGAGTTTCGCTCTTGTTACCCTGGCTGGAGTGCAATGGTGTGATCTCAGCTCACTGCAACCTCCGCCTCCTGGGTTCGGGCAATTCTCCTGTCTCAGCCTCCTGAGTAGCTGGGATTACAGGCACGCACCACCATGCCCAGCTGATTTTTTAATATTTTTAGTAGAGACAGGGTTTCACCATGTTGACCAGGATGGTCTCGATCTCTTGACCTCGTGATCCACCTGCCTCAGCCTCCCAAAGTGCTGGGACTACAGGCTTGAGCCACCGCACCTGGCCTAACAAATATTTCTTTCTTTCTTTCTTTCTTTCTTTTTTTTGAGCTGGAGTCTTGCTCTATCACCCAGGCTGGAGTGCAGTGGCGTGATCTCAGCTCACTGCAACCTCCGCCTCCCAGGTTCAGGTGATTCTCATGCCTTAGCCTCCTGAGTAGCTTGGACTACAGGCCCACGCCACCATGCCTGGCTAATTTTTGTATTTTTAGTAGAGATGGGTTTTACCATGTTGCCTAGGCTGGTCTCAAACTCTTGACCTCGAGTGGTCTGTTCGCCTCGGCCTCTCAAAGTGCTGGGATTATAGACTGAATCACTGCACCTGACTGCAAATATTTCTTGAGCACCTCCTATGTACCAGGCATTAATCTAGATGATGGGAATAGAACAACAAACGAGCCAGAGAAGGTTCCCAACCTCGAGGAGCTTCCATTATCATGGAGGAGAGACCCAGACCAGCAAACAAAGGTGTAAGCCAGATAATTTTATATAGTAAATGCACTCTGAGTCAAATAAAGCAGGGCACTTGATACAGAGGTGAAAGTGCAGGAGGGCAGTTAGGTAAGGCCTTCCACAGCAGCTGAGTTAGCTGAGGTCAGAGGCAGGAATTGGAGGGAGGAGACTAGGACATGTTTAGATGACAGGCAGTATAGACCAAAACGAAGAGGAGGGGCAGAAAGGGAGGAGCAAACGGACTTGATATGTGGAAAGTAACACTAGTAGAACTGTGTAACCAAAGGAATTCCGGAGTGGTGGGAACTGATGGCTCCCAGGCTTCTGGCTTGAGTGAGTGGGTGAATCGTGGTGCCACCAGATGAGATAAAGCAGGAGTGTGTCTTGAGGAATCGAGGAATTCCGTTCTGACAGTGTGAGGTGCCACTGGGATGCCCAGGAAGCCATGCTAAGGGAATAAATGGTCAGGACTTGTTATCTGTGATCTAGCAGCATAGATGTAGCCATTAAAACTGAGTGTATATGAGAATTAAGAGAAAAGATGGTAGGCAGAAGAGGACACTCAGTGCTTGGTGTGGTGGCTCATGCCTGTAATCCCAGCAGTTTGGAAGGCGGAGGCAGGTGGATCACCTGAGATGAGGAGTTTGAGAGCAGCCTGGCCAACATGGTGAAAACCCATCTCTACTAAGAAGACAAAAATTAGCTGGGTGTGGTGGCACGCACTTGTAATCCCAGCTCCTTGGGAGGCTGAGGCAGGAGAATCGCTTGAACCCTGGTTGGCAGTGGGGTGGGGTGGGGGAGGGCAGAGGTTGCAGTGAGTTGAGACCGTGCCACTTCACTTCAGCCTGAGTGAAAGAGCGAGACTTTGCCTCAAGAAAAAAAAAAAAAAAAGAAAAGAAAGAAAACAAAAAGAAAGTAAGACACTCAGGACGAGGGAGCACATTTCTAAATTGGAAGATACTTGAGCATGTGTCTAGGTTGAGGGGAAGGATCCAGGGCAGCCAGAGGGGTTCACTTATCCCGAAAGCCAGGGAAGGTTCCTGTGAAAAAGTCTTCCCAACTACAAGCATTCTGACCACTCACATTTTCAGCATTGAGAGAAATTATTGTCAACAGAAAAATCATGTAATCCCCAATATGTATATCACAATACCTTGAAACTTTGCCATGTCATTTGGGTCCCTTGTGGGCTCTGAGGGAGCAGCTCTTAGAAGGTGAGACTGATGCAACAAGGTTGGGTGGTGATGGAAGGGATGGGCTGGCTTGAGAGCCTGGCTGGGAGGAGATCAGAGGTGGAGGAGGAGGTGTCTTTTGTCACGGAGGCAGCAGGAATTTAAGGAGAGTGGTGACAGTTAGGGTGGAAGAGGGTGATGTCCAGATAACAGGTGAGGACATCTCTTGAAGAAACTATGAATATGTCACAATGTGAGCTAAGGCTTTGCACTCAGAGTTGGAGAAAGCTTCGAGAAGAACTAGGACAAGAAATTAGGAAAACTAGCTTTTGTAAAGTGAAGTGGCCCTGGAGCAGGCCATAGCCTCCTTGTGGCTCGTTTTCCTCATGTCTAAAATGAGCCAATTGGTCTTTTAGAGGCTGGATGTGGTGGCTCACTTTGTGAGGCCAGAACTTTCAGAGGCCAAGGAGGGAAGATCACTTGAGCCCAGGAGTTTGAGGCCAGCCTGGACAACATGGTGAGACCCTGCCTCTACAAAGAAGAGGTGGTACTAGACTGTAGTCCCAAGCAGCTAGGAAGGCTGAGCTGGGAGGATGGCTTGAGCTGGGGAAGTGGGGCTGCAGTGAGCCCTGATATCTCCACTGCCTCCAGCCTGGTTTGCAGAGCGAGACTCTGTCTTAAAAAAAATAAAAAAACAGCCCCCGCACAGTGGCTCATGCCTGTAATCCTGGCACTTTGGGAGGCTGAGGCGGTGAATCACTTAAGGTGAGGAGTTCAAGACCAGCCTGGCCAACATGGCGAAACCCCGCCTCTACTAAAAATACAATAAATTAGCCAGGCATGGTAGCGTGTGCCTGTAATCCCAGTCACCCTGCAGGCTGAAGCAGGAAAATTGCTTGAACCCAGGAGGCAGAGGTTGTGGTGAGACAAGATCGCACCACTGCACTCCAGCCTGAGTGAGAATAAGACTCTGTCTCAAAATAAATATAAAATAAAATAAAAATAAATCCCTCAAACAGCAATAACAAAAATACATAAATGGTCTCTTAAATTCCCTGGAAGTTGTAAGGACAGTAAGTACATGCCAGTACCTCCCTCAGTTGCTGCAGCTGTTCTCCGCCTGGAACTCACAGCCCTTCAGAAAGCCAGCTCCAGCGGTCAGCACACCACCTGGCACGCTATATTTCCCATACCAGTAAGCATCTATCATTTGGAGGGAGAGGCTTGTCTTCCAGTCTTTGTACCCTGTAGGGCCCAGTGCAGGCTGGCTGGTGGCAACCTGGCCTCCAGGAATACTTCCTAGAATAGCAATGAATGGCACTCTAAGTCTCTTAGAAAGTCTTGGCATTCATGTCCATTTCAATTAAAAAAAAAAAAAAAAAAAAGAATTGCAGGAGATGGTCTAGTGAGCAGTGCAGGATAACGCGGTTCCCAGGTATGAACTCAGTTAATCCCACAGTCACATTATGAAGTGGGTTATCCCCATTTCCCAGAGAACGGAAAAGACAGAGAGGTTAAGTAACTTGACCAAGGTCAACAGCTGGTGAGTGGGGAGCCAGCGTTTAAAGACCGGATTCCGGCTCTGTGCCTGGGCTGTGCCTGCTGCCCGCGGATGGCTGCTGGGGCGGAGAGGTTCGGAGGTTTCAGGGGCATTTTGTCCTTTCCCACCTCTGGGGCGTGGGCTCCCCCTGAACGATCCCGCGGGTCCTTCCTGCTCTGACACCCCCGGGTCTGGCTCCACTTCCCCCAGCCCGCAGCTCAGCCGCGCGCCTCTCCAGCTCGTCGATGACCGGCTCCCGGCCGTGACACCGGCCCTCCCTCGGAGCGCACGCCACCAGGGGCATCTGTCCCTTCGCGGGGGTGTCGCCGCCCCTCGGCGCCGCCAAGCGCTAGCCGCTGAGCCCTGGCGCCCCTGGCAGGAGCACGGCGAGGACGCCTCCCCGGACTGCACCGCCGCCCTGCGCACCCGGGGCGGCGCTACGGGGCGCGGAGGGCGGCTGCGGGCCGGGCGGGCGCGGCGAGCAGACACAGCTGAGGGGACGCCGCTGAGGGCGCGGCGCGGGGTGCGCGGCCGGGGCGCCTCGAAGGGCCAGTGGCGAGGGGCGCGGGCGCCGCCGGAAGCTGGGGCGGGGCGCCCGGCGGGATGCGGTGAAGGGCGAGCGGCGAGGCGGCGGCGATGAGTGCCTCTGCGGCCACCGGGGTCTTCGTGCTGTCCCTCTCGGCCATCCCGGTCACCTATGTCTTCAACCACCTGGCGGCCCAGCATGAGTGAGTGAGCGGGCGCGGCGGGGTCGCGCCGAGGGGCGGCGGGAGTTGGCTCCGCGCGGCGGGAGCCTAGCAACTTTTCCGAGGGGGCTGGGGCCGCCCGCCGCCGGGCAGAGGTTCGCGGCTGCAGGGGCTCCCCGCGCCTGGCCAGACCAGGGGGCGCCCCAGGGGTCACGCGAGCCGGGTCGTGGAGCTGGGCCCTGACATGCCCAGGCTGGCGCAGTTCGGAATGTGGTACCAGCACCGCGCCAGGTGCCCGGGGCCACAGGGGTCAATACGGCCATGCCCCTGCCCTGGAAGGGCACAGGGGCCGGTGGGGAGCGGAACGCACAGGGACACTACGAGCCTGGCCGCGTCAGCTAGTGTGTGCCTTGTTCTTTTTGCATCTCACGGGAACGTTTCCATGTATGGACTCTCGCATACTTATCATTTCTTATTAATTTTAGAAACTGTTGTGAATGACTAGCAGAAATAGCCCGGAACCAACAGGCAGAGACGTGGGTTCCAGGCCTGGCTTTGGCACTGACGGTGTGGTCTGGCCTCAGTTTTCCGGTCTGTCAAGTGGACTTTATGTGCGTCCTATTGTAAGGCTCCACGGAGACCTGCTTGTGAAGGGGCCTTGTGAATGGAGAAATGCTTCCCAGTGCCTGCGCTGGGGTAGGATGGGGACAGGCAGCAGAGGGAGAGCACTTCAACGCAAAGGAAATGGGTGGGGCTGACGGAGGGGGACTGGGCTTGGGTTCGAAGCCCTGCCTCCCTCTCCTCTGCAGGGATCACTGACCAACCTGCAGCAGGCAGCTGAAGGCCTGAGGGTCGGGGGTCGTTGGGACACGCGCCAGCCTCTGTGCCTGCTGATGTTGGCTGGTGTCTGCAGGGAGGAGGAAGTAACCTGCTATGTTTCTCAGCCGTTGGTGCTAAGGAAATTGCATCAGTCTGTAGGCTGCAAACCCCCTTCGGCTGGTCAGGCCACAGAGTGTCTGTACATAGGGTGGTAACTTCCTCCTCTCTAGCTGCCAGGCCACCTGATCCAGGCAGCACCCACTGAGCGCTCACCAGGCACCGGCAGTGTCTGCCTTTGGTCTGACCTAGTCTCTGGAAGCATCTCCTGGAGGCAGCCGCTCTGGGCCACCGAATGCCTATCAATATAGTGCATGGGGACCCTGTGCTCCTAAAAATAGCATTATGGACAGATCAGTGAATATATATTGAGTGCCTACTGTGTGCTTGGTACTGTTCCAAGTGTTGGTGACATAGCTATGAACAAGCCAGAAGAGGTTGTGGAGATAGGTATTCAGACAGACATCAACAAATATTAATACATAGATAGTGACATGCTATGAAGATAAAATAGGGTGACTGGGGAGGCAGCTGGTGGCCAGGGAAGGCTTCTAGGAGGAGGTGACACTTGAGCTTTGGGAAGACTGGGAATGGAGTCTGTCAGGCAGGGAAACAGAGCGGTGCAGGGGAAGGAAGTGGATGGGCGTAGTAGGTATTTTGGAGGGTGAACAGATGGGGCTTACTGAAGGGGGTTGCATGGCAGCAAAGAGAGGATTTGAGGATGAGCCCTAGGTTTTGGCCTCAGCCACTGGGAAGATGGTGATGACATTTACTGAATGCAGACTGAATTATATATTGTTGTGCACGACGGAGCGCGTTGCCAAGCACTACAACATTTTGAATAATTAGCATCAGCCATTCTTCCTGTCTTCCAGGTTAAAACCCCAGTGACCTTTGATTCCTCTCTCTTCTTTCTCCACTTCCTCCTAGTATCCCCTTCCCCACAAGTCCTGGGACTCTAGTGTCTGCTCCCCACTTTCTGTTCTCCCTGGCATTGGCCCTGTCTGACCTGGACTGTGGTAAAGACTCCCATGTGAGTCCCCTCCTCCAGTCCCCTCCACTTCCACACACTCGTGCTCCTGCCACCCCAGCCTGCCTTTGCTCCGTGACCACTCCTCCTCCCCTCCCGCCTCTAGCCTGGACTCCTGCTCTCCCTGACTAGGATGCTGCCTTCCTCTGATTACAGACAGCTGAAGCCACACCTGGACTTTATGGCCCACTTGTACCTTTTGCAGACCCTCCCTCTGTCTCCTTTGAGCTCCCTCAGTGCCTTGTTTGCACCTTTCTCCCAAGAATTACTTCCCTGTGGTCAGAACTTACCTGCCCTGGCTGTTACTCACCTCTGTACTATCCTGCCCAAGCCCGCGCCATGTACATCGTAGGTACTCAGGTATGTTTGATTTTGTTGAGTTTCCTTCCCACCAAACCGTTTATGCCACTCTGAAAACCAGAAAAAGCAAATTAGATTGAGAGATAAGGAAAGGATTGAGCATGTTCTGTCTCCCTGTTTCACTGAGAGACACACACTGCTCACACTAATCCATGCAGGTCCCCTCTCAGTAGGTGTCTGATAGAAGGGTATCAGCATTCTCTCCCACCCAAGGCTAGTAACTTTCTCATCCTGGGTTAGTGGCAGCCCGCACCTGTTCCCGAGTCCCCGCAGGACCTCTTTCTCCCTGCAGTGAGCAGGTCCTGCACTTGGCTGTTGTAGGAGGGTCTTTGGGGACAGTGCCAAGAGTCAGAGACAATCTGCTGCCCCAGTTTCCTTTCATTCTTCCCTCCTCCCCTGGAGCTGAGAGCATGAGAGGATGCTGTGAACCAGTTTACGCTACTCTCTCCTGCTCCAGAAGAGCACCAGCCACGCCATCCTGCTGGCAGTGACTGAGTGCAGGAGTGAGGACAGGAGTTGTCACCTGACCACCACCTGCCTCAGGCTGTTCACCATTAAAATGTCTGTCAGCTGACCCAGCACAATCACCTCACGAGATTCTTCAGCCCAGTATCACACTCTTGACTCACATTGGCTTCCTCCTTCTTCAGCTTATCCCCATAGGAGGAGCCTGGAGCATCCGCTGATGTACAATCACCAGAAACCTCTTATTTTTCAGTTTCTCACCTGGATGATGAAATAGCCACCCTCATTCTTTTTTTTAATTTAATTAATTTTTTTTTTTTTTGAGACAGTCTTGCTCTGTCACCCAGGCTGGAAGTGGTGCGATCTTGGCTCACTGCAACCATTGATCCCCGGGTTCAAGCGATTCTTCTGCCTTAGCCTCCTGAGTAGCTGGGATTACAGGCATCTGCCACCTAACCCAACTTATATTTTTAGTAGAAACGGAGTTTTGCCATGTTGGCCAGGCTGGTCTCGAACTCCTGACCTCAGGTGATCCGCCCGCCTCGACCTCTCAAAGTGTTGGGATTACAAGTGTGAGCCACTATGCCTGGCTTTCTCATTCTTATCATAGAATGAATCCATCTATCATTTATCCATCCATTCACCCATCTTCCATCCAGTCATCCCTGATCCATCCAGTCATGCATTATCTATCCATTCACCCCTTATCCATCCATCCATTCATCTATCATCCTCCATCATCCATCAGTTCATCTATCATCTATCCATCTATTCACCCATCATCCACCCATTCACTCATCATCCATTCATCCATTCATTCATCATCTATCCATTCATCCATTCATCCTTCATCATCCATCCATCCATTCGTTCATCTATCCATTCATCCATCCATCATCCACCCATCCATCATTTATCCATTCATCTGTCCATCATCCATTCATCCACCAATTCTCCATTCATCTGTCCATCATCTATCCATTCATCCTTCCATCATCCATCCATCCATTCATCCATCATAATCCATCCATCTATCCATCCATTCATCATCTATTTGTTCCCCCATTCCTTCCCTCCTTCTATTCTTCTCTTTCTCTCTCCCAGGGGATGGTGACAGTTATCCAAAGGTTCCAATGTTAGGCTGTGGTGGTGTTGAGGGGTCTCAGCTGAGGAATGGTGCTTGTAGCTTCTCCAAGCTGAAGAGGTCCTGGTGTAGCAGGCCTTCAGAGTGGGCCAGGCAGTATTTTTTCTAGAATTGGAAGCCCTGTCAATCCTGGAGGGGTGAGAGGGAGAATATCTCTGCTGGACTGCAGGAGAACTCCTAGGTGGTAGAGCTGAGTCCGTTGAGATAGGTTCCTCCATGGAGGCAGGGACTTCTCTTGTTTCTCCAGTCTCCTAGGGCCTGAAACAGTGGCTGCCACATAGGGGTGCACAATACACTTTTTTCTTGATATGTTTTTGAATTAATTAATTAATAGATAGATGCAATGATATGCCTTTCCTAGGGTGACACAGTTAGTCAGCAACAAATTGGGTACCAGGATCCTGGTTTCCTGACATACCTCTACCAAGCCTCATGCCCTAGTGCTGCCCCCCTGGGTAGTGGCCTTGGCCCCTGCTGTCCTTGGTGCCATTCCCTTTTCCTGTAGAACGTCCAGGGGATGTGCAAGCTTCACTTTGGTTCCTGTGGTTTGGGGTTGGATGCTGGTCTGTTGGCCCTGGTTACGGGGTGTTGGGCTGTCTTCATTCTGGCCTCAGGTCTAGCCCAGACTCTTCTCATCCACGGATTTCCTGGCCTCATTCTCTGGCCCATTTGATGATACACATAACATAAGGTCACTTCTTTCTTGTTCCTGGAAAGCATGTTTAGGTGTAATGCCTGTATGTTCTTTGGAGCTCAGTCCAAGGGTTTCTGACTGGCCCTGAGAGGGAGGTAGCAGTCTGTGGTGAGGCCTGTCAGCTGCTGGGGAGCAGGGGTTAGAGGAACGGGTAGGTGGAGGCAGTGGGGCAGCGGCCATCTGTGCAGCAGGGTGGGGTGAGGCAGAGGGAGCTCCAGACACGCCATCTGTGCACATCAGACAGGATAAGAGGAGAACAAGGGCCTCATGGCTCTGGTCCCTGAAAGTCATGGGCTGCGACCCAGACGGGCCAAAGAACTGCAGATAAGCTTCACTAACTCTACAGTGCTGAGAGCTGCAGGCGGAGGCAGAATTACAGATGAATTATGCAGCACTAGGAGCGAATGCATTCAACAGTCAGGAAATTCCAGGCACCAATGTGTTTATTTTGATAGTGACCACCTCCCTGTTCTGGTTGTTGCAGTTCCTGGACTATTGTAGGGGTTGCTGCCCTCATCCTGTTCCTGGTAGCCCTGCTGGCTCGTGTCCTCGTCAAAAGAAAACCCCCCCGGGACCCGCTGTTCTATGGTACGTCTCCACAAAGGGAAATCTTTTGTGTCTGATTAATAACACAATGCTTTTGGCCCCAGTCACAAACTCCTCCTTGGTTGTGAATGATCGGAGCCCTTTGGTAATGGTGGCTGCAAGTGTAGGGGAGTTTCAGGACAATGTGTCCCTTGACTCTGGCTATTGCCCCTCAGGCTGTGGACTCCACCCTGTTCTGGGTAGCATCCTGGTGGAGGGTTACTGCTAGGCCAGGCAGGGCACCCTGCCAACCCCAGCATGCTTTGACCTCTGATCTCTGACCTCTGACCTTGACTCTCATGCCGGCTCTTTCCTAGACTTCCTGTCTTAAGCCTGTTACTTGCAGTCTGCCCCTCCCCCCACTTTGCGCAGAACTTAACTGTGTGGTACCTGTGCCTGCACATACAAATGAGGAAAATAACAGAACCTGCCATGGAGACAAGCACCTGTAGTGCGCCTTGTATGGCCCTGAGCACTTCAGCAGCAGGCTTTCACCCCACCCTCACCATCCTTCCACTTGAAAGTGAAGAAGCTGGCTTGGAGATGCTAAGACATGTGGCAAAGGTCGCATGGCTGTTGACCCCCAAAGCCTATGCCCTTCCATCCTGCATGCTGCCCCAGCCAAACTGCTACTGGCCTTTGGGTGCTTCCTGTGCCAGGCACTTTGCTGGGCATTTTGTTCTGTGGTTTCTGCTTCAGTAATGCTGCGTATCAAATGCACCCCAAATCCTACAGCAACAAACATTTATTTTTCTTGCTCACAGGTCTGTGGGTTGGGGCCACTCTGCATCAGGCTGTGGGTTGGTTTCAGGGCTGTTCTCTGTCTCCTTGTTCCTGGACCAGCAGCTCCCAGGGCATGCCCTTCTTATGACAGATACAGAGGCACAGCGGGGCTAGTGGGAAGAAAGCGGTGGCTTTTAAGGCCTTGGCTTGGAGCTACCCACTCTTATTCCCACCCATATTCCACTGGCTGAGACAAGGCATAGGGCCCAGCTGGTCATCAAGAGCCTAGGGAGCATTCTTTGCCCAGAGTGGGCCTTGGCAAAGGTGGGGTGGGAAAGAAGAATTGTGGGTAACTAGTTTCTTCCAATCCACATATAAGAAACTCTCAAGTGGCCAGTCATGGTGGCTCATGCCTGTAATCTCAGCACGTTGGGAGGCCAAGGCAGGTGGGTCACGAGGTCAAGAGATTGAGCCCATCCTGGCCAACATGGTGAGACCCTGTCTTTACTAAAAATACAAAAGTTAGCTGGGCATGGTGGCACGAATCTATAGTTCCAGCTACTCGGGAGGCTGAGGGAGGAGAATCACTTGAACCCGGGAGTCAGTGGTTGCCATGAGCCAAGATCATGCCACTGCACTCCAGCCTGGCAACAGAGCAAGACTCCATCTCAAAAAAAGAAACTCTGAAGCTTATAGAAATGATGTCACTTGCCTATATTTTTGCAGGCAGGCAGTAGAGGAGCTCGGTCCATCTGATTTGAAGGCCCACACCCCTTTTCCTGGCCCTCTCCACTGGCCTGTGCTCTGGCCCCTATGTACCTTTCCAGACGAGTCTCCTGCTGCTCTCTGTCCCTCCTGTTCCTCCCCACTCCATGGAGCCTATACTAACTGTACTGATGTCTCTCCCTATTCTTCAAGGCTGGGCACACTCTCTCCTGCACCCTCAGGGTCAGGACCAAGGCCATACTCCTCACCCACCAGAAGGCAGAGACCATGTCCTTGTCATTGCTAACACAGTGTCTGACACTTGTGCTGGCATCAGCAATCATTGGCAGATTATGTGCCAAACACTTCCCTTCATGGGAGACGTACTAGGGAGCCTTCTGAAAAATGAGCATCAGGAAGTGGCACTGTCAGTGACAACTGAGCCAAAGCCCCCCCAGTGGAGGTGTGGGGAAGCCACATCTGCAAGACAGGGCACATACAGCCTTTTGTTCCTTCTGGAGAGAATGTGAGTGCTGGCCTCCTGGCTGCCGACTCCAGGCAAGGCTGGCTTCCCTTCTCTCTGAATTACCCACCCCCACACTCCTCCCCATTTTTTTTTTCACAGCTTTTCCTATATTCACTATCAGATTTTTCTACTGTCCATGAGCATCTCGTAGTCTAAGGCACCAATCTGTTACAATTTGAAAATGCAGCTTTGACAAACTAACATGCACTACATTTGATCACCTGCTGTTTAAAAAGTATTCTTTTTTTTTTTTTTTTAGACGGAGTTTTGCTCTTGTTACCCAGGCTGGAGTGCAATGGCACGATCTCGGCTCACCGCAACCTCCGCCTCCTGGGTTCAGGCAATTCTCCTGCCTCAGCCTCCTGAGTAGCTGGGATTACAGGCATGTGCCACCATGCCCAGCTACTTTTTTTTTTTGTATTTTTAGTAGAGATGGGGTTTCACCATGTTGACCAGGATGGTCTCGATCTCTTGACCTCGTGATCCACCCGCCTCGGCCTCCCAAAGTGCTGGGATTACAGGCTTAAGCCACCGCGCCCGGCCAGTATTATTTCTTAGTTACTTGTCGCCAGTAGTTTTAAGCCCCCCTTAGTGAGATTCTCTGACAGGTACAGCTTTCCTTCTGTCACATTCAATTGTACCCTCTTGTATTCATTTTTAACATCACTAGTCTTTTTTGTGAAAGCCATTGTCACTTGCACATCAGCCACCTGTCTGTCTTTAGGATATGCCGTGTGGAATAGGGTAACCACACTGGACATGCTGAGAGTTAGCCTGCTTGGGAATCATTGAGATGAATCACCCTGTCTAAGTCATTGTCTTTTTTTTTTTTTTTTGAGACAGAGTCTCGTTCTGTTGCCCAAGTT
Organism: Saimiri boliviensis; assembly: GCF_048565385.1. Classification (NCBI taxonomy): domain Eukaryota; kingdom Metazoa; phylum Chordata; class Mammalia; order Primates; family Cebidae; genus Saimiri; species Saimiri boliviensis. The sequence goes on along the minus strand of NC_133453.1, from coordinate 128,639,725 downwards.
GAAGTGCGGTGGCGCAACCTTGGCTCACTGCAATCTCTGTCTCCCGGGTAGCTGGGACTACAGGTGCGTGCCACCCATGTCCAGCTAATTTTTTGTATTTTTTAGTAGATATGGGGTTTCACTATGTTAACCAGGATGGTCTCTATCTCCTCACCTCGTGATCCACCTGTCTCGGCCTCCCAAAGTGCTGGGATTATAGGCGTGAGCCACTGTGCCTGGGCTAATTTTTGTATTTTTAGTAGAGATGGGGTTTCACTATGTTGGCCAGGCTGGTCTCAAACTCCTAACCTCAAGTGATCCGCCTGCTTCAGCCTCCCAAGTGCTGGGATTACAGGCTTGAGCCCCCGTGCCTGGCCTGTCTTAAACTTGGTGGTCACTTCTATGCCTCCTTGGCCACTTGGTTACTGGCCTTGCTCCCACTGCCCAGGTGGGATGTGGGTTTGGCTCTGGGCAGCCACTTGTAGGGGAGTGGAGGACAGGTGGAGTGGAGCTGGCCTGCCAGAATCTTCTGTGACTGAGTCGGCAGTGACCGTCATTCTCCACTCCCGTGATGAGTGTTCCCTTGATGAGTACCTAGGCAGGGATGGGAGAGCTGCAAACACAGGCGAAGGTCCCGCTGGGTGTGTAGAAGGGGTATTCTGTTAGTCTATCTCGATAATTGTCCACAGCTTCTTCTGGAAAACATAAAATTAACATTCCATTATTATTAGCTGATGCCAAGCTTGTAGTCATTGTTTCCTGAGCTATTACTTTTTAAACTGCTGCTTTCTTTGCTCTAGTGTATGCAGTTTTTGGATTTACCAGCGTGGTGAACCTCATCATAGGACTGGAGCAAGATGGAATCATTGACGGGTTCATGACACACTACTTGAGAGAGGTATGGGGGTCACGTAGTGATTATGAGGCTTAAACCAAAGGCCACACCCGGATTACATGACTCAGAGACAGAAGTCCTCTCATTTAGTGTGAACAGGTATGATACGCAGGCTTTCATTTCCTGTAATAGCCGTAAGTCGCTTGTTCACATGGAAAGTGGAGCAGAAAGGACGGTTAGATCATGGGAGGCAATTCTCTGCAACCTTCAGCTCTCACGGCTTCTCTCACTCATGACTCCACACATGACCTACTTTTCCTCTTTCTTTGTATTTAATATAAATAAGGTACCTTAAATGAATTTACTATTTGTGTGTCTGTTAATACAGGACTATCTCAGAAACCCCAAATCAGGCTTACATTTGTAAAGGACCAAACACACAGGCACTTAATGAAGTCATTTGATTGTGATGGTTGGCACTCCCCAGCACACTGCTCAAATCGCAGCTTTAGATAGCTGCCTGGGTACTCGAGAGAGCTAATCCTATTTTCTTATTTTATGGTATGCTGAACCCAGCCCCAGAGAGGTTAACTGACTTACTCAAGGTCACATAGGAGATGAGGAGCAGGGCTCAAAGCAGATTCTTCCTCTATGTTCAAATAATGGGGAACTTTGTATGTACGCTATGGGAGTTTGGGTTTTATCTTGTCTGTGAGAGAAGATTTTGTCAGTGAATAACAAAGGCAGCTCTGGGAAGGATGGGCTTGCAGGGAAAGGTCCGTGTGATGAGCTGGGGCACCAGTCAGGAGGCTTCCTCGGGACCAGCAGGGGCATAAACGTGGCCAAGCAGAGGCAGCGCGTGGGAAGTAGAGAGAAGGATGAACTTTGAGAATCGGAATGGCTAGAATGAGTAAGACTTGGGGACAAGTTGGGGATGATGGAAAGGGTGAGGCCTAAGACAACGTCCTGATTCCTACTTTGGAGTTTGGAAGACTGCAGCTGTTTATACACCAGAGAGGGATAAGAGGAGGAATTTAGTTCTGCAGACATTTGTTGAAGGGGACTCTAGGGTGAGAAGACCTGCTCCCAGCAAGCCACAAGGTCAGCATGAATTATTAAGACCAGCCACTGGCTCTGGAAAGCAGGGTCGCCCCTGGCCACCCCTCTGGTCATTGCCAAGGATCTTTTGTCAAAGATTTGGCTTGGTCTCCATGAGTTTGCTGTACAGCCAGGATGTCCTCCAGGAGCTCCCTGCTTGATGTGGTAGGGAGATGGCATTGTCCCAGGTGCAGTGACAGAGACTCACTCCAGGCACAGAAGTACACAGAGGAGAAATTAAGTACACAGAGGAGGCATTCTGGAGAGAAGGGACAGTTTGGGCAAAGGCTTGGAGAGGAGAAAGAGCATGTGCCTCCCCTGGGGCCACCAATCTGCAGGTGTGAGGCTGAGTTTCTATGGGGAGGTGGAGTTTCAGATGCTGGCAGGGCTTTGCAGGTCTTGAGCTCTAAGGAGCAGTCCTGGCAGACAGAGGAGCCATCTGAGTGCAGTTGGTACCTGAAGGTCTGAGAGGAGAGGGGCTTGCCTATGAGGAGGTAGAGAGAATAGGGTTGAGGTTGGGACTTTAGAGGCCATGGCCAGAAGAATAAAAGCCTCTGAAGTGGACTAAGGGCAAAGAGGCAGAAGGAAAACCTGGGGAGTGGAGGCCACGGAGCCCAGAGGAGGGAGGTTTCAGGAAGGAAGCGGTTGGTGAGAGGGCTGGAGGCTGAGTTGGCAAGGGTGGTAACCACTGGGACAGATGGGGTACCAGAAGGGGGACTGGTGTGTCACTCTGGTGGCAAGGTCTGCAGGGCCAGGCTCCGGGGACCCACCTGTGATAGATAGGAGATGGGACTGTGTTCAGCAGGCTGTGAGAAGTTTTGGGAGTTTTAGAGTAGGGGAGCGACATGCCAAGAGCCAGGCCTTGAGAATCTTCATGTGGCAGCAGGAGTGTCGTGGGCTGGAAGGAGGGGAGAGAGGTAGGGGGGCCATTTGGGAATGTAGCCATGGTCCTCTGAGGGACACTGAGGGCTAGACCTAATGCTGTAAAGAAGAGGGAGAATTGCCAGGGTGACACTGTAGCAATAAAATGGAGATTTGCTGAAAGACTTGATAAGAGAATGAGGAATGAAAAAACAACCCCATGATTTTGACCTTGGTAAGTTGGATGGTATCACTATTAATGCAGAGAGAGCATGGCTGGTGTGGTGGCTCATGCCTGTAATATCAGTGCTTTGGGAGGCAAAGGTGGGAGGATCACTTGAGGCCAGGAGTTTGACACTGCAGTGAGCAATGATTGCACCACAGCACTCTAGACTGGGTGACAGAGCGAGCCCCTGTACACACACATACACACACACACACACACACACACACTGTGGGGGGGGGGAGAGAGAGAGAGAGAGAGAAAGAGAGAGGCGCAAGGTGGACAGCTGGTGAGGGGAGAAGCTGATGAATTAAAAGCGTTCAGGCAAGTTGAAAGGGCCTGTGGACCATGCAGTTAAAGATGCCCATCAAGCCACCAGGAGAGGACGGCACTGGATCCGAGAGCCAGGTGTGTTAGCAATGGAAGACTGAAACCATAAATCAGATGTATTCTTCTGTCAGAGCAAGTCTGAGAGAAAGGAAGGGGTACTGGCATGGGTATAGAAGCAGAACCTTGATTCTGTTTTCTGCTCCTTTGTGATTTTAATTTGATTTGATCTGTGGGAGAGATGACAGAGCAGTCCCTGCCCCAGGGGAGCATGAAACTTGAGAAGAAGCCCTGCTTGCTTGGCAGATTGATGGGCTGGTTGATCTCCACTCTTCCTTGTCGTAGAAAGGACTTAAGGCATCCTACGGCATGAAAAAAGCCAGGACAGCAGGAGCATGGGAGAAAGGAGAAAGAAAAACAAGGTGGGGCCAAAGTAACAGTAAAAATCCATGGAAAATAGACAGTGACTTTCTAGAAGCTACCTGGAAATGTAACCACCTAGAAAAGGGAAATGTTTGTCATATAAGCTTGTGTTCAGAACATTAACATTTTCCCAGAAGTATGGCTCTTCTTCGTCTCTGTTAGATATACTAGCTACGTGACCTTAGGCAAGTCTTGTAATCTCTTAGAGCCTCTGTTTCCTCATCTATAAAATAGATTGTTGGGTTGCTGGGAAGGTGGAATGAGGGGTTGGGTGTGAAGCTCTGAGTTCAGTGCCTGCCTGCCTATGTGTTGGTATGTGGGGAATGAGTGCTGTGCCATGCCCAGCCCAGCAAGCCACAGGATCAGCATGGATTATGAAGGCCAGCCACTGGCTCTGGAAAGCAGGGTCATCCCTGGCCACCTCTCTGGTCATTGCCAAGGATCTTTTGGTTTCCATGAGTTTGCTATATAGCCAGGATTGCCTATCCTATCATCTGCCTTCGCATCACAGTACAAACCTATGTTGATGCATCATAGGCCAATTGGCCAGGCATTCATTAATTCCATCCTCTGTGGCCAAACCCCGGTTTTGGTAGCTCCAGTGTAAAGTTGTATTTTTGCATTTCTACCAATTTTGTAGAAATAGTTTCCTTAGCAAATGAACGCGTTAGTTCTGCTGTTTTATTTTACTTGCAATACAGGTCTGATGTTCTGCATTTACATGTCTTAAAGTGGACTTCTTTTTAATGCTTTCTTTAGGGTGAACCATATCTGAACACTGCATATGGGCACATGATCTGCTACTGGGATGGCTCTGCTCATTATCTGATGTACCTGGTGATGGTGGCAGCCATAGCATGGGAGTAAGTCTCACTCTGTTGCCCAGGCTGGATCTTGGCTCACTGCAACCTCCGCCTTCCGGGATCAAGCATTTCTCCTGCCTCAGCCTGCTGAGTAGCTGGGATTACAGGTGCATGCCACCATGCCCAGCTAATTTTTTTTTTTTTTTTTTTTAAGTAGAGATGGAGTTTCATCAAGTTGGTCAGGCTGGTCTTGAACTCTTGACCTCAAGTGATCCGCTCACCTTGGCTTCTCAAAGTGCTGGGATTACAGGTGTAAGCCACCATGCCCAGCTTGAAGGAACATTTTCCTAGCATTGAAGATTAGGAGTATATGTCAGCAGTCACTTGTCTTCACCTTTGGGGTTTTGGCCAAAATTCTGTGACCCCAGGAAACGTCCATTTAACATTATCATTGTAAGTATGACTGATACTTACAATGATTTAAGATATGGATCCAATTTCCTTTCTTCTTTCAAATTTCTTTTTCCTTTCATGCTGTGAGTTTCACACAGAATAGAGAAATGCAGGAGTCCTGTGGCAGGGATGATCATGCTGTAGTTTAACAGAAGACATAGCAGGCACAATTTCCTATTTAAAAGGACACGAAGAAAGTTCTATATCACATGGCAATGAAGTTAGATAACCAGGGTTCTTTGTTTATTCCTCTCGATTCAGTAAGTTTTAATTCATGTACTTTACTAGTTTGAATAAAAAATAATATTGAGGATAACTTTTTTGCTTAGCATTCTAAGACAAGTGTACCAAGATTTTTTTTTTTTTTTTTTTTTTTACAGGGAAAGTTACAGAACCATTGGCCTATATTGGGTTGGATCTATTATTATGAGTGTGGTTGTTTTTGTGCCAGGAAACATTGTAGGTAAGAACTTTATCTTAAAGTTGACTTTTCTTTTCTAAAACAATGGGGCTTGTTTTTAAATACAGAAGCTTTCTTTGGTTATAATAGAACCAAGTGATTCCAAGCTTACCAAAAACCTGTTTTGGAGAATAATTCCTTTTTCTCGCCTTTAAAAAAATACCTTTTTAGAAGTGCTTTTGAGCAATTTTCTGAAGTGTGCATTGAACAATTTGGCAGTCAAGTATCCTGATTTTTAGAAGGATCTTGAGGGAGTGAATATGGTGTTTATGGCTATATTTAGCATGCTAGTATGTAACTCCTAACACATTACGAGAACTCCAAAAATGTACTTGGATATATTATTAATGTGTGCAGGAAGTCAGGATATTAAATAGATATAGATATATACAAACATATATAGATACCTATCTAGATGTATTTTTTTTTTTTCTGTTGCCCAGGCTGGAGTGCAGTGGCATGATCTTGGCTCACTGTAACCTCCACCTCTCGGGTTCAAGCAATTCTCCTGCCTCAGCCTCCCAGGCAGCTGGGACTACAGGCGTCCACCATCATGCCCGGATAATTTTTTGTATTTTCTTTTTTTTTTTAATAGAGATGCGGTTTCACCATATTGGCCAGGCTGGTCTCAAACTCCTGACCTTGTGATTCACTCGCCTTGGCTTCCCAAAGTGCTGGGATTACAGATGTATTTTTTGAGACAGGAGCTCACTCTGTTGCCCAGACTGGGTTGCAGCCTTGACCTCCTGGGCTCAAGCAGAATGTTATATTAAATATGCTTTTAAAATACCATAGATGGCACATGCCTGTTAATATACATCCAGTATTTTTTTTTTTGAGACGGAGTTTCGCTCTTATTACCCAAGCTGGAGTGCAATGGCGCGATCTCGGCTCACCGCAACCCCCGCCTCCTGGGTTCAGGCGATTCTCCTGCCTCAGCCTCCTGAGTAGCTGGGATTACAGGCATGCGCCACCATGCCCAGCTGATTTTTTTGTATTTTTAGTAGAGACGGGGTTTCGCCATGTTGACCAGGATGGTCTCGATCTCTTGACCTTGTGATCCACCCGCCTCGGCCTCCCAAAGTGCTGGGATTACAGGCTTGAGCCACCGCGCCCGGCCACATCCAGTATTTTTAATTGACCTTTTTAATTTGGCCTCATTAAAAATATTGTCTGGCCCACAGCAAAATTTTACATGACTTGAGAAGGGGAGGTATCCTAAATATTACTCGTGTTAGATATGCTTTTGGTAACTTCTTTCTCTTTCTCTCTTTTAAATAGGGAAGTATGGAACACGAATTTGCCCTGCTTTTTTCTTAAGCATACCATATATTTGTCTTCCTGTCTGGGCTGGTTTCAGAATTTATAATCAGCCACCAGAAAATTATAATTACCCCTCGAAGGTGATTTTATTTTTGATGTACCCTGTTCTCAAACTCATAGGGTTTACTCACCACCACTGGCCACTGAACTGTGCCTCTGTGGACTGTAGCATTTGGGGCATCCAAACAGTGTGACTGTTGATTATGTAGCATTAACTTACATCTTAGTTAATGTGGACAGGAAGATCTGTTTCTGTCTGAATACATGTGCTTCTGTTGGCAAGGCCATACTTTGGGGAGCTTCCTGTGCCAGTGCTCACATTGGCTCTAACCATCACATTCTGCATTAGTGTGTTGAGTGAAGTCCATAGCGTGTGGTTTGTCTAGGGTTACTAATGGCCTGGATTTTGAGCACCTGGGCTCCTTTGTGACACCTATTCATTTACTGCCCCAAGAGGACACTGGAGGGACACTGCTCCTCAAGGCAGTCCACATAGCCATACAATCTTGACTCCAGAGATCCAGGCCCACGGAAACTGGCTACAGGACATCTGAGACACCTCCCTTCCATTCACAGCCAAGGTGGTCAAGGTGAAACAATACTGGCCTGGCAGATACTCTGTTTAGGTCTTCGTTTCTAAGCTAGTTTCTCTATGTTTCTTTTCCTTTTCTAGGTATTAGATCATTTAGCAAGATCTTTTAAGCAAAACTGGTATATGAAAATACGAATTACTGGAGATACTCAGAATGCAACTATTCATTTTACAAAAGATTTTCAATGGAATTCATTAAAATACATTTTAATTGACAAATACTTCATTTGTAAACATTCAGACACCTGCTATGTAAACTCAGGCTGAGACACCGACAGCTGGTACTGTCTTACATTCCACTGAGGAAAGAGGTGGCTGTTAAAAAGAAAAAACAAATAGTCCATCCTTAGTCCTGGCTCTACCACTTCTGAAGGCTCCATGTCAGTGTGTCAACAGAGTAGGTATGCCATGAAGCATGCAGAACTGCTTATCATTATTTTTAATGTGAAAACAGTGACAGCCAGGGCCAAGCAGGGCATTGTCATACAGTACTGACAGGAACATAAATTCAGAATTGCTCTGCAAAGCAATTTGGCAATGTTATCAACCTTAACAAATTTAAACCTGGAAAACCCAGTAATTCTGCTTCTAGAGCCCTATCCTCAGGAAATCCTCACACAGATACCACCAAAGATTTACATACAAAGTTGTTCATCATTACATTAAGTCTAACAGGGAAACAATGCCTAAATATCCAACAGTGGGAGAATAGCTAAAGTGTGTTGTTTTCATGTGGTATTCCGTTTTAGAAAATTTTTAATCATAGGAAAGTGTTTATAATATAGATAGATGTGGGGGGCAAAAAAGAACAAATACAGATTTGTTTATATACTAAGTCCTACTTCTGTGAAAAATATGTATGTGTGTATATATGTATGTATGTATGTAGTGTGTGTGTGTGTATGTATCTACATGTATTACTAGAAAAGTATACCCAATGGTTAATAGTGGTGCGGCAGGTTAATGGTTTATTCTTAAAATTGCTTATCATTAAAATGTCATTTTAAGAAAAAATGTGGACTCATAGAGCTACAGGGGCCCTTCAGGAGATCATTTGGCCCAAACTCTTCATTTCACAGATAAGGAGACTTGAGGAGGGAAATGATTTTCCTAAAGTTCCATGGCCAGTAATTTACGATATAAACTGTGAACCTTTAAAATTTTCTTATCCATCATCATGACATTTAATGTTTCAGATTTCAGATTCTTCTTTGACACTTTGGGCCTGCTCTTTAGGTAGCCACTGTATTTTAGGTTATTGAAGAAGCCCAAACAAAAGACCTGCTGAGAAGACCGTTTGATTTAGTGTTGGTCGTGTGTCTCCTCCTGGCAACTGGATTTTGCCTGTTCAGAGGTTTGGTAAGCCTAACAGATCATGGTAACATAACACTGTGAAACTATTCATGTTTCCAAGTGGAAAAAACTTAGAAATATGTTTTTGTTTTTCCATCAGACTTCTTAGCAAACTGACAAACCATTCCTCTCATCAAAGCCTGAAGCCCCAGACTTGCTTCCTGCTGCTCCTGACCCCAGCCTCCTGCTGTCACCTCCTCCCATCCTTAGATCACCTCAGAAGCATCTTCCTCCTGGTTTTAGGGCATCTAAAACATCAGCCATCAGAGTCCCCTTCTTTTTTATTCCTTTGGTTTCTGACCCCAGCCTCCTGCTGTCACCTCCTCCCATCCTTAGATCAAGCTCTACTCAGAAGCATCTTCCTCCTGGTTTTAGGGCATCTAAAAAATCAGCCATCAGTCTTTTTTTTTTTATTGTTCCTTTGATGTTTCTGATTTAAATGTAAATATCTTTGGCTAAGGATGGCACCCTAGGACTGCAACACATCTGTGGCACAGAGCATCCCTGGGCTCTCAGGAGTAGGGGCGATGGGACTGAGGAAGGCGTACCAGATCAACAATTCACGTGTATGTAGGGTCGTGGGAATGTCTCAGTGATAAGAATAGTGTTGAGTAAATTCAGCTAAGGCCTGGAGTCTGCATTGATGTGACAGAAATACATTAAAGGCATGTGAGCATTTCATGTTTCCTGTTTTCTCTTTATTAATATTTTACTGCAGAGGTTAGGAAAAAGACCCACAGGCTTTGAAGTCAGAATCCTCGCCATTTACTAGCTGTGTGGCCTTGGAAAAACTACTTAATCTCTTTGACTCTGTCTTCCTCTCTGTAAAATAACACTAACTACTACAGTATTGTTTTGGAGATTAATGTACATCAAACACTTGGTAGAGGGTCTTATGCATAGTAAATGATGACTGTTAACTATTTTTATTCATCAGTGATCCTTCACAATACCCCAGTTTGATGATTTCTTCTTAGTAGAAATAAATTTGGGAAGTTTAGAATTATATTGTTAATTATATTCAGCTTCAGTGACAATTATTACTCTAAGCCTTTTGGTGTTGCATAACAGTTGGGGAGTAGAGTGGCAAGTGTAAGCCCATGTGGCTGACTTATTATTTCAGGGTCCTTGGGCTATTAAGGGCCTGTGCAGCTGGTTGGGTTCAGGGCCAATAAGCTGTTTTAAGAGATTTATCTTTTATCTGTGGAATGTCAGAAACTTTCTGGAGGAGAGTTGGCTAACAGGAGGAGCATGGGGAAGAGAAGTACAGAAGGCAAGACCATAGCTTTGCTGAGACCATAGGGCCACTGAAACTGTTCTTTGGTTAGTTTGTTGTAATTCTTGAAGTTCAACAACAAAAAATAGTGGGCCCCACCTGTATTCTTGCACAGCCATATCTCCTTCCCTGTGCACATGAGAAAATGTGTGCATGTCTTGGTTTGCATGCATGGTGGGTAGCGCTTTTGCAGATGGGCTTTTGGATTGGGGCCATTTTTACCAACTCTGCCACTGTCTTGTGTTCATATATGCTAACATTTATGGCCAAAGACATAAGGAATGGTGCCTGAGGGGAGGAAGGTGACTCAGAGGGGACCTAATAAGGTGCCAAAGAGACTTCCGGGCAAGAGGACCCTGCTTTCAAATCATTAGCTTTTACTGCCTCCAAAGGCCATATACTCTATGAGGCATTGGAGAGAGGAGGGTGCTATTTTCAAATCTTGCAATGCATAGTAAGATGAATTTGGTGTAGAAATATACTTTTCCTTCTGTAGAGAATAGTGGGCTAGTTATTTCCAGGAAAAGTGAAACTCATAATTTAAAGCAAGCTGTGCTTTGGCTGGCTAAACCTAGATACTTAAACTCTGAAAGGTACCCAAGAATAGAGCATTACTTTCCATTTCCTGCACCATAATTAACCTCTGCTTAACTTCCTTAAGAGTAAACCTGCAAAATATTCCCTTCATTGATGAACCTCTACAATGCATACCTTTTGTTAAACAGCAAAGCAACTTGTGACTAAACCTGGCACATTTAGCCTTATCAGCAAACCTAAGAACCAGATGTGATTGTATTTTTATAATGAGACTTTTTTTGTTCTTAGATTGCTTTGGATTGCCCAGCTGAGCTCTGCCGATTATATACGCAATTTCAAGAGCCCTATCTAAAGGATCCTGCTGCTTATCCTAAAATTCAGGTCAAGTAGTTATGAAGCCTGAGATTTTTCTAACATTAATTTTCTTTTAAAAAATGAGTCCCATATAGGAAATAGGAATTAATATTTTCAAAGACAAAAATGTAGAGAAATGCAAATCAAAACCACATTGAGATACCATCTCACGCCAGTTAGAGTGGGGACCATTAAAAAATCTGGAGACAACAGATGCTGGAGAGGATGTGGAGAAATAGGAATACTTTTACACTGTTGGTGGAAGTGCAAATTAGTTCAACCATTGTGGAAGACAGTGTGGCGCTTCCTCAAAGACCTAGAAATAGAAGCTCCATTTGACCCAGCAATCCCATTACTGGGCATATATCCAAAGGATTATAAACTGTTCTATTATAAAGACAAATGCACATGTATGTTCACTGCGGCACCGTTTACAATAAATAGCAAAGACCTGGAAACAACCCAAATGCCCATCGATGACAGACTGGACAAGGAAAATGTGGCACATCTACACCATGAAATACTATGCAGCCATAAAAAACGACGAGTTCGTGTCCTTTGTAGGGACATGGATGAATGTGGAAACCATCATTCTCAGCAAACTGACACAAGAACAGAAAATCAAACACCACATGTTCTCACTCATAGGCGGGTATTGAACAATGAGAACACATGGACACAGGGAGGGGAGCATCACACACTGGGGTCTGTTGTGGGGAACAGGGGATGGATAGCAGTGGGTAGGGAGGTTGGGGAGGGTTAACATGGGGGAAAATGCCAGATATAGGTGACGGGGGGGCGGGGGATGGAGGCAGCAAACTACATTGCCATGTATGTACCTATGCAACAATCCTGCATGATCTGCACAAGTACCCCAGAACCTAAAGTACAATAAAAAATAGATTTTAAAAGATAAAATAAAATAATGCAAAAAAAAATGTTTATTTTTTTGTATTTTTTAGTCAGGCCAAGTTAACTGCTAATTTGCTGATGATGTTATTTCTCTGTTCAATACAGATGCTGGCATATATGTTCTATTCTGTTCCTTACTTTGTGACTGCACTGTATGGCTTAGTAGTTCCTGGATGTTCCTGGATGCCTGACATCACATTGATACATGCTGGAGGTCTGGCTCAGGTACTAAGACTATTCTGTTGAGAAGATTTACTTGTGGTCTAGCTGTCATTGCTGAATATATGAAAAACTTCTCTGCTCAGTGTTTCAGAGTAGGAAGTAGCTATTAGACATGTCACCTTTTGTTCTGCAGTTCTTTGGAAGACATTTCTGCAAGTACATTTTATTTAAATCTCACCGTAACTATATGGTAGATGTGCCATCCAGTTACACAGAAGAGGAAACTGAGGTCCAGTGAAGTTAAGTGATTTGCCCGAAGTTAAACACCCAGCACACAATACTGTTGTTTTATAGAACTGTTTCACAATCTCTGAATACCATGGTTACTAAAAAAGTATTGAGAGCTGTCATCTTCAAAATATCCATCCAAATTTAAGACTTCAGAATTCCACTACACTATGCTATACAGAACCAGGAAAACTGGTTTAAAAAATATTCTGGGCCTGTCATTCGATTCATTTCCCACTGGCACCTAGCCAAATACTTGGCCTAGAGTAGGTGCTCAGTAAATGCTTACTGCATTGAACTGAAAATGAAATTATCTATGGAGAACTTCACATATAACATAAAGCACATTTTTAAACAAGAGAACTAGCAAAACAAATCAATCTTCTGAACAAGGAAGAAAATTATTAAGTAATTTCATCATTTTTTCTTACTAGAAATAAATGAACTTATCATTTAAAAACATTAGCTTCATCTTGTTCTTTTCAAGCAGTTATAAGAATGAGGTTCATCCAGACACTGTAAGCTTGTACAGTCAATTATATGCATGGCATAACAACCACGATCGCAAGACATACTAGGATTCACAGGGTTGAAAAACATAGTATTTAAGGGGTCAATGCATAAATTCTTTCAGTTTGAGGTAATAAATTATAAAATTAGAATATTAGTATCAAAAAAGTCGATGTAGCATCCAGAAGTAATAGTTCCTGTCCTTTCCTTGAGGGGCTTAAGGAGGAAGAGAACTAACATTTACTGCTCTTTGCTGGTTGTTTTTCCTTTGCAGACCTCTAAATACCAGATTCCTCAGTCCTTGGGCTTTATTTCTGTATTTTAGGTCTTTATTTTTGTATCTTTCAATACCAACTATAAGCTGATGACTTCCAATTTTCTACCTTCGGCCCAAACGGCTCCCAGACTCCTGTATTTAATTCCAAACTCAGTGTTTTTACTTGCATGTCTCACTAGCATCTCAGATTTAATGTATAAAGTAGGACCTGATCTCCCCACAAATTCTCTTCCATTTTTTCATTATCTGCATAAATAGTCCAATTGCATCTAGCAACTCAAGCCAGAAACTTGGAGTAATCTTTTTTTTTTTTTGAGACAGAGTCTCACTCTGTCGCCAGGCTGGAGTGCAGTGGCGCAATCTTGGCTCACTGCAATCTTCGCCTCCTGGGTTCAAGCAATTCTCCTGCCTCAGCCTCCTGAGTAGCTAGGACTAGAGGCGCGAGCTAATTTCTGTATTTTAAAAGACGGGGTTTCGCCATGTTGGTCAGGATGGTCTCAATCTCTTGACCTTGTGATCCACCCGCCTCGGCCTCCCAAAGTGCTGGGATTACAGGCATGAGCCACTGTGCCCAACCAAACCAACCAGCCAACCAGCCAGCCAACCAACCAACCAATCAAAAACTACCTACTTACAGAGTATAGGCTAAGGAAAAGAAGTCATGCCACAACTAAACAACGCATAAGATCAGAATACTGAATTAGTTATGTGATTTGTTTTGTACTTAGCAAATACTTGCTTATGAAATGGAGTCTCCTCTTAGGGGAGTATCTGACACATCCATCACAGAAAGCACTCTCCTGCCAGGTGTGGTGGCTCATGCCTGTAATCCCAGCACTTTAGGAGTCCAAAGTGGATGGACTGTTTGAGGTCAGGAATTTGAGACTAGCCTCGGCAACATGGTAAAACCCTATCTCTACAAATACAAAAATTAGGCTGCATGATGGCATGTACCTGTTGTCCCAGCTATTAGGGAGGCTGAGGTGGGAGGATCACTTGAATTCCGGAGGCAGAGATTGCAGTGAGCCAAGATTGTGTCACTGCACTCTCCAGTCTGGGAGAGACCCTGTCTCTCTCCCCACCCCAGAAAAAAGGCACTTTCTGTAACTTCCATCAGCATCTTTGCTTGCTAAAATTGCCATTCTTATTTAGAAGCCTTATGCATTCATGATCCCACTAACTTTACTAAAACTTACTTTTATTGAAACATCTAGTAAACTCTCAAGAGTCTATGTAACTTAATAATAAAAAAAAATTTGAAAAGTTCTTCATCAGTACAGGCCAATGGAAGAAATACTGAATAGTAGCTGGGCTCGGTGGCTCATGCCTGTAATCCCTGCACTTTGGGAGGAGAAGGCAGGTGGATCACCTAAGGTCAGGAGTTTGAGACCAGCCTGGACAACATGGTGAAACCCTGTTACCATTAAAATACAAATAAATTAGCCAGGTGTGGTGATAGGCATCTGTAATCTCAGCTACTTGGGAGGTTGAGGCAGGAGAATCGCTTCAACTGAGGAGGTGGAGGTTGTTGTGAGCTGAGATCACGCCATTGTACTTCAGCCTGGGTAACAAAGCGAGGATGTCTTAAAAAAGAAAAAGAAATAGCGAGTAGTTATTGGGTCCCTGATTTCAGACCATGTAATGCAGGAGTCTGTCAAATCTGCTGCCTTCAGAAATCAAAAGATCAAGGAAAGAGTAAAAGAAGACTGAATAAAATGAAACCAGGACACATTTTAGACTAAAGAGTTCCACTGGGGACTTACTCATAACCCAGCTACCTTTTCATATAAAATGCTAACCATAGGGTTAAAGCTGCAAGTGTAATTTGAAAGGCATTATAGGCTGCTTAGATCCACTTATTAGCATTTCCTATCAACTGAAGCATTTTCTCTGCTAAAATATCACTGAAAAAGAAAAAAAAAAGTTAGAGACAGTAGAGTTCATATGCTTAGGAGCATAAGTTCTAGAGGTGGACTGGTTCAGATTCTAGTCTGTTGTTGATGAGGACAATGACCAGGGCTACTTTACTCTCTGATCCTCAGTTTCCTCTTCTGTAAAGCTAGGATAATAACAGTAGCTTTCTCATGGAGTTCCCGTGATGGCTGGACAAGGTAATATATGTAAAGGGCTTAGAACAGTGCCTGGCACATAACAGCTATGTAACTCTTTGTTGCTATTATTACTGGTAGAAGACTCCCTGTAAGATTTTGGAGGAGAAATGCCTTGTTTTTCAGAAGAGTAATCTGTAGACAAACTAATTAAATTACATGTATTGTAATTACCAAGAAAACAAAGAAACTAGGAGAAAGCTTTGGGACAGACTCACCATGGGCCTGGTAAGGAGCCTGCCATCCCACAGCCAGTGAAGCATGTTCAGTTCCACTTCAGTCGGGTGCTGCCCTCAGACTCTCCAACTCCCTGGCTAAGTAGGTGCCATGCCATGTCCTTTTCTCACAAAGAGATATGGATGCTTATGTGTGAATAATTTGATTATGAGGAGTTGACTCTACTGGAAGTAAATTTTTTTTATAATTTTTTAAAAAATTCAGACAGGGTCTTGCTATGTTGCCCAGGCTGGTCTTGAACTCCTGGACTCAAGTGACCCTCCTGCCTTGGCCTCCCAAAGTGCTGAGATTACAGGCATGAGCCATCGTGCTTAGCCTGGAAGTAAATTTCATATGGTTTTTCCTTCATGGAGATGTTAAGAAAAATCTTAAAGTAAAGGTTCAGGAAGAACATGGATAGCTGGGATACTAATGCAAATCTCATTTTATTCATTTGTTTCTGGTGTGGTTCACTGCTAAACATCTTTAACAATATTTAGTATTAAATTATACTGGATTTAACATCTTTATGTGCTTATTATCTTTTCATGGAGAAACTCACAGTAAAAAAAGTCAAAAACAAAGAACCCAGGTTTTCAACAAAGTGGAGCACCAGATAATGAATAGGTATTTCAGTTTTGCATTTGTGCAAGTGCTTGGCACTGTCTAAGCATGTCACAAACATCAACTCATTGAACCCTCATAACAACCTATGAGGTGAGTTCCATACCTCACCCAAGGCTATATTGCTGGTTTGTGGTGGAGCTGTGATTTGACTCTGGATGTCTAGTTCCCAAGTCAATGTTCTGAACCCACTCAACTACGTTGCTCAGAAAACCCTAAGAAAAGGTAAGAGTTCTGGATTAGCTATTTATACTATATTAGCCAAAGAGACTAGCTATTGTCCCAGTGGTCACCTTAGTATTCTGCCTATAACATTCACATGGACATGTAACACACTTTCATTTCTTCCTTCTGCAATCAGAATTGACTTTTTTAGTTATCCTTTACAGACTGTCTCTATACATGTAAGAAAACAGCTATTAAAATTTAACCTTTGTTCACTTTATGTCTCATTTGCCATTCCAATCATCCATTCTTAAAAAAAATCAGAGTATATCTCTTATTTCTGTAATGTAAAAATGATTGAGAATGAAGTGAAAGAAAAATTATTAGGGACTCAATCTCACATTGCTAAATTCTGGAGAAATATCTAGGATCAACAACTCATACCTATAATCCTGGGCCTCCTGTTAATTCGGCAGCACTGAGTTCACTGAGCTACTGGACCCCAGCATAGGCTCAGGCTGAGCCCTTCAGGTCCTGCCATGAGAGGCCTCATGCTGCTGGGAACATCACCCAGGAGACAACCTGCAGCCCCTTATTAGCTATGTGCTTGGGAAGGGAAGGAAAGGAAACCGCTTCAGGTGAGACTGATGTTTTTCTGAACTTCAGAACCCTGAACACTTAACATCCTATGCCTTAGAAGAAAGCTATAGTCAGGTGCTCGCTCAGCTGGAGGTGTGGCCACCATAAATATACCCATTAGAACTATGAGCAGTACCGGAAGCTGCACATGACTGGCCTCAGAGTTTTTCTCTCATACAAACGCCTCTTTTGATTAAGAATGTTAAAATCTTTGTGCCTTGTTAAATAATTGTGAATAAAGAGGCCTACTAAAATACATACAAAAATAGAGAAATGCTTTGTAGATCCTTTTTGTATTTTGACAGTCACAAGTCCATTGTTGTTGAACGTTTATTGAGCTCTAACAACGTGATTGATAGGTGCCACACAAAACATTAGACACAGTACCTGCCCAGTGGGCTTACAATCTAATCTAAGGACATGAATCTTTCTTTTTTTTTTAGACAGAGTCTCGCTCTGTCACCAAGGCTGCAGTGCAATGGTGCGATCTTGGCTCACTGCAACCTCCACCTCCTGGGTTCAAGCAATTCTCCTGCCTCAGCCTCCCAAGTAGCTGAGATTACAGGTCCCTGCCACCACGCCTGGCTAATTTTTTATAGTTTTAGTAGAGATGGGGTTTCACTATGTTGGCCAGGCTGGTCTTAAACTCCTGACCTCAGGTGATCCACCCACCTTGGCCTCCCAAAGTGCTGGGATTATAGGCGTGAGCCACTGCGCCCAGCCATGAATCATTTTTTAATTTTGCCATGAGTTTGCTGTTCACGAAAATAATACCTCCTGGTTAGTGCAGGAAAAGAGTCTATGGAATCATTGACTTTTTATGCAGGCTTCCCTATGCAAGGAGGCACAACTGTTCATGTTGTATTTATTCTCTCAAAGTATGGGTGGCATTTCCCCAAATTTGGTGATTTTGTGATGTGTAGAAGTATCTATAAAGATAGAACAACCAAACCCACATTTCTGTAAATCAGGGTTCAAATTTGGCCTCTAGTCCAGAAGAAAATGTTTGGTTATATATTCAGAAAAACACTACTATTCCAAATAGGCCCTAAAGAAAAAGTATGGGAGCTACGCTCCTGCTCAGAGTTCCTAACATGTCCAGAAAGCACCTCCTCACAGCAGCCCTGGAAGTGCTCTTTACTCTCAAGGTCTTTTGCCTTCAGAGCCCAGAGATGCAAATATATTTGCTAGGTTCTGCCTGGGCATCTACCCAGGGGAGGTGTATCTGAGGGCCAAGTCCTCTCAGTGCCTCATGGATCACAGTGCAGATAATCCCCATGTTGGTCCTTGGCAATACATCATGCTAATTTAATTTATATCTCCAGAGTAGCAAAAATGTACCAGAGGTCTCCAGAATATATCAGGAATTTGTAAAAATGCAGCACATTAAAATATCTGCCACTGATAAAAATTCTTAAAGATGCTGCTTATAAAAATTTGTCTTTTTCTTGTCATGGTGAAGTGTGGTCTAACACCTTTATCTGTGAATCACTCAGCAGAATAAATTGGTTTCGTATGGAAGGAAATGTAAACTAACTTATATGTATTTAAAGCAAATTAGTTCTTCATTTCTGTTACTTCTATGCCTTCTTTACAGTGCAGTCTCTTGTCTTTCATCCTGATGAACTGATAATTTACTACTTATTACATTTAGATTCCCAATCCTTCATTCGTGTATATCTTGAATTTCAGCAAGATATAAAAATGCAGACTCCAGAGGTGCATTTTATAATGATGCAAGCCTTCTGAGGAAATTCTCTGACAGGAGTTTTTAATCCTCCTGTGGTCTGTATTACCCTTTCCAATACGATTTTCCTCTGAGCTTGTGAAAAACACAAAAAAAGACCAATTGGCACATTCTGAATGTGTTTTCTGAACAAGTATATAAGTAGAGAGGGAGGCCATTTTGCAAATGCAGATAATGCTGGCAAGTCATACTTCTAAATAAATTATAATTTGATTTGAAAAGGTTGCCTGCATGTACATTTACCGTTTAACAAAGAGAAACCGAACTCCCACCTCCAAGTTGATAACAGCCTTATCTTACAAACAACGCTTAGTATTTTAAAAGCTGCAGAAAAAAATGCATGAAAAAATGAATAAACAAAAAATACATAGTGAAAGGGCTATTAGCTCTTGCTCCAAGGAGTAGATGAAAGACTGATAAATGAAGCTGAGGTCCCCAGTGCTTCCCTTTCAATAGTTTGTTATGCTAAAAATATTACAGTTTTTAAAAATTCTGCACTTTCTTCATTTTTATTGGAACACAATTTGTGAACCACAACTGAGTCTATGTAGGATCCTCAGGCTGCAAATAAGAAAAAAATTTGACATTTTATTCAGATTTTTCTATTAGATTGAGCCACTAATGTTTGGTAAGGGGCACTTGATGGTTAAAAAACACAACTGGCATGATAAAACCACACTAAATAACGTCTACTTTATTTGAACAGTTATATCAAGAATGGCCCTAAATTTAATCAATGACTAAATTTAATGAAAGACTCTGTTCTGTTTGAAGGTATTTTGCCTGCAGGTGAGATTGGTTTTGAGAGCACAGAAACGTAGCCTGAATGAAGCATTCAGAACTCATCGTGCATCCAACTGAATACATTTCATGCTTACCCAATTTTTTTTTTTTAATACAACAGGCCCAGTTTTCTCACATTGGTGCTTCTCTTCATGCTAGAACTGCTTATGTCTACAGAGTCCCTGAAGAAGCAAAAATCCTTTTTTTAACATTAAACATAGCATATGGAGTTCTTCCTCAGCTCTTGGCCTATCGTTGTATCTACAAACCAGAGTTCTTCATAAAAACAAAGGCAGAAGAAAAACTGGAATAAAAATATTACTTCATGTTCTTCCTTTCTAAATTGCTGACTTTTGTTATACTGGTACTGTTATTTTGTCCCATTTCACTCTCTTCCCATATATGAATGCTTAAGAATATGTACATTCTTGCTCTGCACTGTATGTGTGAGCTATATGGTATTGTGTGAGTAAATTTTTTTTAAAGGAAAACTGAAATTCTTGAGAAACAGTTTGTGTAAAGAAATAGAATCATTTGTGAATAAATGTGACCATCCATCTCAATATTCTATTTGACATATGAAATAATTATAAGTGCAAAACATTACAATTTAGTGCCTACAACAGTGAGCATGAAATGAAACTATTCAAGAGAATATGGCCTGTGCATATTAAAAGAATTTAAAACAGTGAATGCAGATTGGAGAAATAACTTTTGCAATATGTATACATTTCATTATAAACCTCAATATAAAAGGCAAATCATCAGAATATTTTTAAATGTTGTTTGGAAAATGTTTTCCAAAGGAAAGTTTATTATTTGCTGCTGTTTTAAGAAAATTACTAATTTTTTATGTGAAGTTAAATAGCTAAATAGGGATCAATAACTTTATCACTACCCTTAATGAACACTTATTTTATTGGTGGCAGGAAACATTTCTATCGTATTTCATGTATTTTTTTTTTTTTTTTTGAGACGGAGTTTCGCTCTTGTTACCCAGGCTGGAGTGCAATGGCGCGATCTCGGCTGACCGCAACCTCCGCCCTCTGGGTTCAGGCAATTCTCCTGCCTCAGCCTCCTGAGTAGCTGGGATTACAGGTACATGCCACCATGCCCAGCTAATGTTTTGTATTTTTAGTAGAGACAGGGTTTCACCATGTTGACCAGGATGGTCTCGATCTCTTGACCTCGTGATCCACCCGCCTCGGCCTCCCAAAGTGCTGGGATTACAGGCTTGAGCCACCGCGCCCGGCCTTGTGTATATTTTTAATAAAATTATTTTTGGCCTCTTATGAAGACAAATCTTACTAAAATTTGAAACATTTTATATATACACATAAAATTGCTTTTTAAAGAAAATATGTGAGTTGTATATTCCAATTCAAAATGCCATCTACATTCCCCTTATGTTTCAGTGTGGGCAATGAAGAGGCCTTTTGATGAATTAATTAAATTTCATTAATTTAAAAGTACATTCAAGTATTCAAAATTAAAAAGTACCTTTTAAGGAAAAAGTATTAGATTGACATTCCTACTATCTTTTTATGAACTTTTCATGTTAGGGATTGTATGTTGAGTATACTAAAGAAAATCAGTATTTACACAATGAAAGAAACGCACCAAAAGTACAGCCACCTCCTCAGTGTGTCCTGGAATGATAAATGGATTGATGCTTTCATACCCTTAGCTGCCATCATCATTATTAACGGCCCTAGGCTTTTAGATCTGCTCACATTTTCTCATGTTTTTATTAGCTCTCACCAAGAAAACCAAAAGAAAATGGGATACAAATCAATGCATGGATAGTATCAAGTTACAAAATCTAGGGTCTACTGGGCTGGTAAATATGCACGTGTAAGCAAATCATGTAGTCATTTTCCCATCATCCCCCTCAGTGTTTTCAAAAATAATGTAACACCCAGAGAGTGCTTAAAAAAAAGAAAGAAAAAGAAAACCCTCACCTGCACTTGATTCTATTGTTAGCTTGCTGTGAACAATTTTTGCTTTAATATACGAATTACATTAATACCTCACATTACATATATGAAGCCAAATTACACTAACTTAGTTTGCTTACAACCTCAAATCTTACTCCCAGTACACATTCCAATAAATTTATTCTGTAAAAACAATACATTTTTTTGTTTTTGATTTTTTTTTTACAGTAAACTTTTCAGCTACAAACCTTGAATACGCGAAAGATGTTCCAAGGACAAGCATTAACAAGATTGATAAAAATCAAACTGACTAAATGTGTTCTCACAATATAAGCTGGCATAAAAATAAATAAAATTCTCTATTTCACAATAGCAACAATAATGTACACATAATAATGGTTTGTGGATGAATATTAACTATTCTAATTGTAGTTTCAAAAGAAAACAGTTTATTTTAAAAGTCTACATTTAAAAGTCAATGCTTTGTCTAGTTTCCCATAGGGCTGTTGCTGTTTCTAGCTTTAAAATGTAAAGTACCCACCTTGAGTGCTTAGCTCAAAATTGTATTGGCACTGGGAAAAAATAAATCATTGCCTTTATTTTGGAGTAACACAAAAAGACTCACTAACTTCACATATAGAAACTTAGTTTGTGTACATAACAATATGAATTTTGAGAAGTATAAGCTGTCAACTAGCTATTTCTAATACAGAATAGATATTTTACAATATGGTTAAACTTTACACATGGCCTCAAAACTGAAGGACAATTTTAATTTCGTCTTCAATATACCAACATTATGTATTTAGGATTTAGTTCTTGGGTTCTGTCACAGAGAGGAAATTCCATTCTTAAGCATTATGTTGAGTGGTCATCTAAAAATGTTAATTTATATTTAACTGAGTGTTTGGTGATGGTGGGGTAAAGGCAGGAAAATGATGATCGTAACTGCCTTGATAAAAGGATCTTAGACATGTATAAGTCTGTGCAAAAATCTTGATAATCCTTAGTGGTTAAGGGCAACTTCATGCAACCAAATAACATGAAATTAAATCAGTAACTTTTAAAAAAGGCTAAAATGTCTTTTCCCCCCGAAACACAACGAGGAATATGAATAATGTACATACAAACTGGGGTTCTGTCAATGACAACAAGGACTATGTGTTGGTTCTTATCAAATCCAAGAATATTAGACAACCAAACATATAACCTTCTTGTGGTTTCTCTTAATATGCAGCATTCATTATGGTAGTTAGGTCTGTAAAAAAAAAAAAAAGAAAGAAAACAAGCCTTTAGATGATTTAGGATACTACCAATGAGAGCTACCCACACCTAGATAGTACATAATTGGGCTTTCTGAAATTTTAATATGCACTGCAGCATTAACAATACTTACTGAGCAAGAGCAGCTTCTGTGGCTTTGCTTTAGACCTGTCAGTGCAAAAAGTTAAAGGAAATGCTAGGGTATTTTTAGTGCCCATAGAAAAAAAGAATAAATCCTGTCTATTGTCTGCTAGGGCAGAGTGCAGCAGTGTACATTCTACAATTCTAGGACTATGTTTATTGCTGGAATACATCATCAATGGAGAAATTGATATAATCTATCTTTGTGAGGACTGTGCTGTCAGAAAGAAAGGTAAGTTGTGTAAAA
Organism: Saimiri boliviensis; assembly: GCF_048565385.1. Lineage (NCBI taxonomy): Eukaryota > Metazoa > Chordata > Mammalia > Primates > Cebidae > Saimiri > Saimiri boliviensis. The sequence continues at coordinate 128,616,809 of NC_133453.1, read as the reverse complement.
TTTAAAAAGCACTTAGAGTGTGCATAAATTAGTCTTCAGAATATTTATAACAATTACTTTGACAAATGGCTCAAACAAATATAAGAGTTAATTAAGATGTACAAAGTTTTTGATTTCTTGCTTTTGGCAAAAACAAAACAAAACAAAACAAAACATAAAGATTAAGAGGAAGCCTAGATTTCTTTTTAAAATTTAGATGGCATCCATGTGACAAAGAGAAAAATAAAATATTTGTTTTATAAAATAATTATATTTCTATTTGGGTCCCACTTTAAATTGTGTCTGGTTCTATTTCCCCAAAAGGATGCTATTTTTTTTCCGCTCATCATTAACCCAAATATATTAAACTCCCTAGTAACACCCTCATGGGATGAATGAAAGAGGGAACTCAGGCCTTAAATATTTTTTTCTAAAAACAGCCAACTTCCACTCTTAATTTCACTAAATGAATGAACATGTTTGTAAGCACATGTGCACACTCATGGGTATGTTCTCATTCAGAGAGCCAAAATATATACTAAATGGTATATATTATAATAAATGATTCCAGTACCTTCAAAGGAGAAAAACTTTCCAAACCTTCCATCACCTTAAGACGGCAGAAACACACTTTTTAGGTTTCTGTCCCTACCAAAATGGGGAAGTGAATCTTAAAAAAATTTTTTTTTACATTTATGAACTTGAAAAATGGAGTGCCTGGTGACTCCTAATTATTTCTTAACAAAAACACCAATTAGAAGATTGTACTCACAGATACTTTGGAGGATCTTCCTCTCTTGTGAAGGAGGAAGACACCCATTAGAACAATGAAACACTGTTAGTCAACCAAAAAACCTTTTTTTTTTTTTTTTTTTAAGACGGAGTCTCGCTCTGTTGCCTAGTCTGGAGTGCAATGGCACAATCTCGGTTCACTGCAACCTCTGCCTCCTGGGTTCAAGTGATTCTCCTGCCTCAGCCTCCTGAGTAGCTGGGATCACAGGCGCGCACCGCCATGCCCAGCTAATTTTTATAGTTTTAGTAGAGACAGGGTTTCATCATTTTGGTCAGGCTGATCTCATATCTCCCTGCTTCGGCCTCCCAAAGTGCTGGGATTACAGGCATGACTCACCACGCCTGGCCGAAACGTTCTTTAACAATATTTTCTTATGATTACTGTGAAAGGCAATAAACTCTATGTTTACCTTGGTAGAACACTTATAGTAAAAACTACTCAATCCACATCAAAGAATATTTTTGGAAGAGGTGGTCCTATGGCAGCCTCAGAGTAGAATTAATATCCCAAACAAAGTGAAGGGAGCACCAAGAATGTGACTACAATTTTAAAGACATGCTTTTTGGGTCTTTAAACAAGGTGCTGTCAAATGGGTTCTTTGTAAAAGCAAATTACAAACTTTGAGATTAAAAAAATTCTCCCAAACCATAATCACTCTTTGCATACATGTACTGAAAACCGTATCTTGCTAATTCATCATGGTATATATTCTGGACATGGTACTCTGTCTCCTAGGTCCGAAGTCTCCTCTGAGTAAATAGCCAGAAGTGGTTCCTTGTGCACTGGTTGCCATTCATCCCTATAGTAGATAACAGCTGGAGAATCCAATCAGATTTTCTCTGGAGGTATCTAAATGTGAGGTACACTGAGAGGCTATAGGGTGGCAGCGAAGCTGAAGGATACCCAGAACACTACTATAAGCAGAAGCTATGAAGCAATAGAAGCCATAAGGATCTTTTCAAGAAGTGCCATTTTGATATGAAGGAATGTCAACATGGCTATTCAGATGTGACAGTTTGGCACATTGTAAAAAATTAGTAACATCACTTCTAGAAAAACAACTATTTTTTGCAAATGTTAAAATTTGAGCATTTAGTGAAAATTAGAATTTTGAATCCTCCATGACTGACAGTTTTCCAATACTTAAAGACTTTTTCTTTTTTTAATAAACAGGGTCTTTCTCTGGTGCCCATGCTGGAGTGGAGCAGTGTGATCACAGCTCACTGTAGTCTTGAATTCCTGGCCTCAAGCTATCTTCCTGCCTCAGTCTACCAAAGTGCTAGAGTTACATGTGTTAGCCACTGCACTTGGCCCCAATACTTAAAGACTTTTTGATGAGAAAGGTAGTGATATTAAAAATGTGATTAAAAACTGAATGGGTTAATATTTGGAAGACCCAAGTAATTCAGAGAACCTGTATTTTCTAAATGGGGAAAAGCTATTCAAAGTGCTAGATAGATCAACAAGCATATGGAGAAAAGCTCAGTATCACTGATCATCAGAGAAATGCAAATCAAAACTGCAATGACATACCATCTCACACAACTCAACGGCTATTACTAAAAAGTCAAAAAACAACATGCTGGCAATGTTGCAGAGAAAAGGGAATGCTTATATGCTGTTGGTAAGTGTAAATTAGTTCAACCACTGTGGAAATCAATATGGCAATTACTCAAAGAGCTAAAAACAGAACTACCATTCAACCCAGCAATCCCATTACTGATTATATACCCAAAGGAATATAAATCATTCTACCATAAAGACACATGCATTCGAATGTTCATTGCAGCACTACACACAATAGCAAAGATAAGGAATCAACCTAAACGCCCATCAATGACAGATTGGATAAAGAAAATGTGGTACATATATACCATGGAATACTATGCAGCTATAAAAAAGAGTGAGAGCATGTCTTTTGTTGGGACATGGATAGAGCTAGGGGCCATTATCCTTAACTAACACAGGAACAGAAAACCAGATACCGCATGTTCTAACTTACAAGTGGAAGCTAGATGATGAGAACTCATGGACACAAAGAAGGGAAGAATGGACACTAGGGCTTACTTGAGGGTAGAGGAGAACCTGGGGTAATGAAATAATCGGTACAACAAACACCCGTGACATGAGTTTACCTTTATAACAAACCTGCACATGTACCCAAGCCTAAAAGAGAAATTAAAAAAAGGCAAGACTATTAAGAAACTCATATCTCCATTTTTCAATTACATATCTGTATAATACTAGATTTTCTTTATATACCTTCAACAAAAATTACACATTACAACAGAGAATACAGAAACAGATAAGAGGATCTAGCTGTCTTCTACCAAATCAGATATGAAAAAGATTTGCAAAAATGTAAAAATGTCATTCTGCAAACTTTTTTATGAAATGTTATTTTCATAAAAATGCTATTTAAGTAATGGATTTATTATTAAGTGAATTAAGTATTTTTAAAATTTGTTATTTCTAATTAAATATGATTAGTAATAACACATATAAACAAAGCTCGTTGAGGCCCTCAATAACTTTTTTTGTTTTCTGAGACAGAGTCTTGCTCTGTCGCCCAGGCTGGAGTGCAGTGGTGCAATCTCGGCTCACTGAAACCTCCGCCTCCTGGATTCAAGCGATTTTCCTGCCTCAGTCTCCCGAGTAGCTGGGATCATAGGCGTACACCACCAGGCCCGGCTAATTTTGTACTTTCAGTAGAGATGGGGGTTTCACCATGGTGGCCAGGCTGGTGTTGAACTCCTGACATCAGGTGATCTGCCCGCCTTGGCCTCCCAAAGTGTTGAAATTACAGGCCCCTTAAAGGGGCCATGTGTGATGGCTCACACCTGCAATTCAAGCACTTTGGGAGGCTGAGGTGGGTGGATCACTTGAGGTCAGGAGTTTAAGACCAGCCTGGCCAACATGGTGAAACCCCATCTCTACTAAAAATACAAAATTAGCTGGGTGTAGTGGCATGCACCTGTAATCCCAGCTACTTGGGAGACTGAGGCAGGAGAATTGCTTGAACCCAGGAGGTGGAGGTTGTAGTGAGTCAAGATCGCACCACTGCACTCCAGCCTGGGAGACAGAGCAAGACTTCATCTCAAACAAAGAAGCAAGCAAGCAAACAAACAAACTTTTAAGGTTATTAAAGAGGTCTTGAGACCGAGAATAAATGATAGTAAATGGAGAGAGGTAAGACTGCAAAGATAAACTGGGGTCCAGCTGTGAAAGGCATTATATAATGGAATAAGGACCTTAGACTTAATCTTGTGGGGCACTAAGGAGACATAAGGAGGCAGCCACTATATTGTAGAAAGAACAGGTTAGGGGTCAGAAGAATGGCCACTGGTAAATAGTTATGCTAAACATTGTAGCTATCATCCCTACGTTTATTCTATCCTCTGTCCTTCCCTCCAATTGTGTGGTAGCTTTTTTTTTTTTTAAATGTTTTAATGATTTAAGACTTTATTGTCAATTGAGGGTATGTATTCCAAATAATCTCTAGTAAATATACCGGAATAATTACAAATTATAAGTCCCAATTCACCAAAACTGCATGGTTCTCAGATTTTCCCCTCCAGTGACTACCAGGCAATCATCAGCACCAGACAAGGCTGCCCACTGCTAGTACCTTTCACTGTAGTCTTTCCAGGCTCAAGCAATTCTCCCACCTCAGCCCTGCAAGTAGTTGGGACTACAGGCAGATGCCACAGTTGTGTGGTAGCCTTGTGATTTAGGGACTTGAATCCAGCTCCACGGGTGTGGAGAACCTGACTGGTGTGAGCCAGTTCTAATCCCCTTGTATCAGAGGTTGGTTTAGGGATGGGTAGCCTTCTGATATAGTAGCCAGCGATTCCTGTCTCCAGAATCTCCACATCACATTCTTGTGTAATTCCTGCCCCTTGAGTGTAGACTGGACCTAGTGACTTGCTTATAATAAACAGAATGAAGCAAAAGTGATAGGATGTCACTTCTGAGATTAGGTTACAAAATACTGACTTTTCTGTTTGCCAGCACTCTCTTTTGCTGACACTTTACTGCTTACTCTGATGAAGCCAGCTGCCATGTTGTGAGCTGCCACATAGAGAGATCCGTGGGGCAAGGCATCAAGGGAGGCCTCTGGGTAACAACTCATGAGGATCTGAGGCCAACAGTCCAACAGCTGTGAAGAGCTGAATCCTGCCAAGAACAATCTGAGTGATCTTAGAAGAGGATCCATTTCCAGTTAAGCCTTATGACGATTTTAGTCCCTGCAAACACCTGGACTGAATTTTGGTATCTCAGTTCCTTTTGGAAGAGACCCAGAGACAGGATTCAGCAAGTTGCACCTGAATGGACTCTTGATACACGAAAAGATGAGATAAATAAGTGCTTCTTTAAGTCACCAGGTTTCAGTTACATGGTAATAGGTAACTAATAAAGCAGGTGTAAGCCAATTAGTGTGCAGTGTCCTCCTGGCCACAGATGAGTAAATTCCACCTTCTAGCCACATCAATCAAAGAAACTCCAAGTATTCTGGATAATGATGCCTCTCTATTTCTGCTCCTGCTGCTAGTGGCAGGAGGGAGGAAGTACTCAGAGAGCATCTGGGAGCAAAAAGGGACCCCTTGTAAGAATTTCCTTCTTTCTTTCCCTTAACAATATGCATAACATCAACCCATCACCTACTTTGAGGCCATCAGGCTTTTTTTTTATCATTATGCCCTTTATCCCCACTTACTTTGGATACTACAAGATGGGCTCCAGAGCACTCATCACTTCCTGGACTAATATCCCCAGTCAGCTTTGCACAGGTCCTTTTATGGCCTTGTTTCTTAATAGACGCCCCCCACCTCATTCTTTAATCTCTTCTACTAGGCCCCCTGAAGACCACAATTAGCCATTAGCAAAACTCCTATATTCCCAACTTGAATTTCCAAGATATTCCACTCACCAACTTGTTCTAACTAAAACCTGTTTTCTTCTAAGGGCAGTGCTGCCTGCCTCTTTCCCTGTAACCCTCTGAAATGGTAATTCTGTTCTCTCCCACAGCTCTTGTACTATTACTTGCCCTGGAGATGGGGAAGGTGTCCTCCTTGTTCCTCACTACTATTTATAAGCTATTTGTTCTCTCCCCTGTGCCCTACATTCCCTGAAAATAAAATCCTCCTAATTTTGAATCTCAGTGTAAGCTACTCCCCTCCTTGCTGCAGTCATCTACAGACTCCCTGATTTAGTCTCCTTACTTTTTAAAGATTTCACTTCTGGCCCTCTGTCATTTATTGTAATTCCTCTGATTTCAATATCCATGTAGATTATCTTTCTAACATTCTGGTATCTCAGTTCCTTGGTGTCCTCTCTGCCAAAGATCCTGTCTTCTAAGACTCTACCTCAGTCACTCCCATGGTTATTTCTTTTTTCCTTTTCTTTTCCCCTCCATCCTTCCCTCCTTTCCTTTGTCTCTCTCTCTCTCTCTTTTTTGAGATTAAGTCTTGCTCTGTCGCCCAGGCTGGAATGTAGTGGTGTGATCTTGGCTCACTGCAACCTCTGCCTTCCGAGTTCATGGGATTCTCATGCCTCAGCCTCCTGAGTAGCTGAGACTACAGGCATGTACCACCATGCCCTGCTAATTTTTGCATTTTTAGTAGAGACAGGGTTTTGCTATATTGGCTAGGCTGGTCTCGAACTCCTGACCACAGGTGATCCACCTGCCTTGGCCTCCCAAAGTCCATGGTTCTTTCTTAAGACAAGTGATTGACAACCACTGGGAATAACTGTAAATACTGTCTTAAGCCGCTGTTTTTTTTTTTTTTTTTTGAGACAGAGTTTTCGCTTGTTACCCAGGCTGGAGTGCAATGGTGCAATCTCGGCTCACCACAACCTCCGCCTCCTGGGTTCAGGCAATTCTCCTGCCTCAGCCTCCTGAGTTGCTGGGATTACAGGCACGCGCCACCATGCCCAGCTAATTTTTTGTATTTTTAGTAGAGACGGGGTTTCACCATGTTGACCAGGATGGTCTCGATCTCTCGACCTCGTGATCCACCCGCCTTGGTCTCCCAAAGTGCTGGGATTACAGGCTTGAGCCACCGCGCCTGGCTAAGCCGCTGATTTAAAAGCAAAATTATGTAGGCATTTTAGGTTATTATTCTACTGGTATTTAATGCATGGGGGCCACTGTCTGGTGATGTAGACAGTGCTTGTACAATGAAGAATTAACTGTCCCACTTGAAATACTAGTAGCAGCTGCACTGTCATCATTTAACTACTGCAACTTTTCCACGATTCTATTCAAACACTCAATCTTCTATCACCATTTATACTTCCAGCTCACTCCTCCTACTTGGTACTTCAACAATTCTCTGATACTCAAAATCTGTTGACTTTATCCCTTCCTCATTTACATATTTCCTCTTAACATATGTTGGATTCCATGGTTCACTGTTATAATCCTTGTACACATCCTTGATTCCCTGGCCTCTAATCTCCTTTACCTTACTCTCTGGGAAAATCCCAATTCTAGTTAAATTCAATTCTTTGTCCTCTCTGTGACTGCATAATTGAATATGCTTGGAGAAAAACACACAAGTATTATGACTGCTCCCACGTAAAATTCAAGACCACTGGCCTCAAGCAAGCCTTCATTCATTCATTCATTCATTGATTCATGTATTTGACAGAGTCTTGCTCTGTCATCCAGGCTGGAGTGCAGTGGTGAGATCTTGGCTCACTGCAATCTCCGCCTCCCAGGTTCAAGTGATTTTCCTGCCTCAGCCCCCCAAATAGCTGGGACTACAGGTGCGTGCCACCACGCCCAGCTAATTTTTTGTATTTTTAGTAGAGATGGGGTTTCACCAAACTGGCCAGGTTGGTCTTGAACTCCTGACTTCATGATCTGCCCACCTCAGCCTCCCAAAGTGCTGGGATTACAGGTGTGAGCCACCGTGCCCAGTCAAACAAGCCTTTATTATTGCCTGGCAATTCAACTGCATTTTCCAAGTTCATTCATTCTCTTATTCTTCTAAATGACTATTTTGTACCGTTTCTTCTCTCTTGAATCTTCCAATATTTTTCCTATTCTTACTCTTAAATGCAAACCTTGTTCCCTAAGAAAACAGAAGCAATCAGGTAAGAATTTCTACAAACTCTAATGCTAAGTATCTACTTACCTGTATCTGTGCCCCAATACTCTGCCTTTCCTTCTGATTCAATGGATGAATCACCAAGGCAACCCTCCAAATTTGCACTAGTTCTTACACCTTCTTGCTTTTTTTTTTTTTTTTGAGACGGAGTTTCGCTCTTGTTACCCAGGCTGGAGTGCAATGGCGCGATCTCGGCTCACCGCAACCTCCGCCTCCTGGGTTCAGGCAATTCTCCTGCCTCAGCCTCCTGAGTAGCTGGGATTACAGGCACGCGCCACCATGCCCAGCTAATTTTTTGTATTTTTAGTAGAGACGGGGTTTCATGATGTTGACCAGGATAGTCTCCATCTCTTGACCTCGTGATCGACCCGCCTCGGCCTCCCAAAGTGCTGGGATTACAGGCTTGAGCCACCGCGCCCGGCGCTTTTTTTTTTTAAATGGAGTCTCACTCTGTCACCAGGCTGAAGTGCAGTGGCCCGATCTCAGCTCACTGCAACCTCCACCTTCTGGGTTCAAGCAATTCTCCTGCCTCAGACTCCTGAGTAGCTGGATCTATAGGTGTATACCACCATGACCAGCTAATTTTTATATTTTTAGTAGAGATGGGTTTCACCATGTTGGCCAGGATGGTCTCGAACTCTTGACCTCATGATCTGCCTGCCTCAGCTTCCCAAAGTGCTGGGATTACAGGCGTGAGCCACCATGCCCGGCCCTACCTTCTTGCTTTCTAAAGGACACTGCTTTAGCAATTCTTTCTTACATTAGCATTTTGTGATCATTTCTGACTTGGATCATTCTTTTTTTTTTTTTTTTTTTTTTTTTTTTGAGACGGAGTTTCGCTCTTGTTGCCCAGGCTGGAGTGCAATGGCGCGATCTCGGCTCACTGCAACCTCCGCCTCCTGGGTTCAGGCAATTCTCCTGCCTCAGCCTCCTGAGTAGCTGGGATTACAGGCACCCGCCACCAATGCCCAGCTAATTTTTAGTATTTTTAGTAGAGACGGGGTTTCACCATGTTGACCAGGATGGGCTCGATCTCTTGACCTCGTGATCCACCCGCCTCGGCCTCCCAAAGTGCTGGGATTACAGGCTTGAGCCACCGCGCCCGGCCACTTGGATCATTCTTACCAGCATATGTAAATTCTCCCATCAAGAAAAAAAGCCCTTCCTTGAACTTCTATCCTAGACTATGACTACTAAATATTTGAAAATTAAAATTAGGCACTTAGCCCTACATGATGTCAGGACTCATTAGAAAGCTACTATAATTAAGAGAGTGTGATATTGACCAAAGAACAGAATTAGAGAACCCAGAGAGAGACCTATGAATATATGACACATGCACTGCAGATCAGAGAGAAAAGAAAGGACTATTCAATAAATTGTGCTGGTCCAAGTGGTTACGCTTAAACAAGACAGAAAAATGCTAGTCATAAAAAGGAAAGTTTGATAACGTTGCCTACAATACAATAAAGTTTAAAAAGTTTGTTCACTAAAAATATCAGAAAGAAATTGAATAGACAAGCCATAAACCTGGAGAGGATATCTGCAAGGCATGTGACAATCCACGTGAGATAGAATCCAGAATATGTAAAGAAGTCCTACAAATCATTAAGAAATAAAACCCAATAGGAAAATGGGCAAAACCCAAAACAATTACTGTATAGAGAAGGAAACATGGGTGGTCAATAAACATGAAAGGAAGCTCAACCTTATCATTCATCAGAGAACTGTAAATTAACACTATAATGACCATTTTATACTCATTATATTGGCAAGAATTTAAAAGGCTGACTATGCCAAGTTAATCCCAGAGAACTCTCCTACACCACTGGTGAGAATGTCCAACTACTAAGGAAAATAATTTGGCATTATCTTGTAAACTTGAAATCCACCAACTCATGACTCAGTATTTTCAGTTGTAGTTATATATCCTAAATAAATTCTTGCACATGTATACTAGGAGACAGACATGAGAATGTTCACAACCACACAGTTCATAATAGTTGCAAAAAGCTGGAAACAACCCAATTGCCATCCATAGGAGATTGGATAAATAAATTGTGGTATACCTATGAAACTGAATATTATACAGTAGTTAAAATAAATAGACCACTGGTACCATATTATACAGTAGTTAAAAGAGACCACTGCTACCATAACCACATGACTTTTGGAAAAATAGTGCTGAGTGAGTATCATTAAGTTTTTAAAAAGCTAAAAATAAGCAAAATTAAATAATATGCTGTTTAAGTATATACCTACATGTTATAGGCTAAAATTTTAAAAAGAAAAGGAAATAATAAATACAGTATTAGTGCTCATCTCTGGGGAGGCAGATGGGACTAGAGAGAATATGTAAATAGATACAAGTTAATTGTGATGTTCTAGTTTTTAGGTTCAGTGTTAGGGTCACTTTATAACTTTATAACCTTATATTTATATATATTATTTTGTATATAACAAATATATCATTAAAAACAGGTTGAAAATAAAAAGATCTCAGGCTCTTGCTTCCCACTTGAGTTTGTACAAGCTGTGTGATCCCAGGCCAATTCTTCCTGCCTCAGTTTCCCCAACTAAAAAGCAGAAGCAATACCTGCACCTACCTCGTGAAGTTTGTGTGAGGATTAAATGAGATAATGCATGCAGAGCATGCACAATATGTGGCATACAGGCTCCTGGGGCTAGATAGTAGCAGCTATTATGTTCTAAGGTGCTTTCGAGAAGAAATGGTTTTATTAGTAGCTGGAACAATGTATCTACAAAGCACAGGATACATAGAATGAAAAAAGTCATCAGTAAAGTTGAAATCATGTGAATGGATAAGATGAACATAAGAAGTTGTTTCAGAGTAGAAGTGTGCCAAGTCAGACTGAAGAAAGGAGCTCTAGAAAGAGACTGAGAAGGAAAAGGCAGAGGAAGCAGAAGAGATTGGTAACCTAGAGGAGAAGTCAGGAGAAGTGGTGTCTAATGGAATTTAATTTTGCAGAGGTAAAAATGAAGACTAAATGAGACATGGATTGGGCAAGGAGAGGATCACTAGGAACCTTTTCAAGAGCTATTTCAATGAAGTAGTCAAAGAAGAAATAAGAGTGCAGTGGGTTAAGTCATGAGTCGGAGGTGAGGAAATGGAAACCGGGGGAAAAGATCAGTCTTTTTAAGAAGTTTAGAGATAAAAAGAAAAGTGAAGGCCGGGCGCGGTGGCTCAAGCCTGTAATCCCAGCACTTTGGGAGGCCGAGGCGGGTGGATCACGAGGTCAAGAGATCGAGACCATCCTGGTCAACATGGTGAAACCCTGTCTCTACTAAAAATACAAAAAATTAGCTGGGCATGGTGGCGCGTGCCTGTAATCCCAGCTACTCAGGAGGCTGAGGCAGGAGAATTCCCTGAACCCAGGAGGCGGAGGTTGCAGTGAGCCGAGATCGCGCCATTGCACTCCAGCCTGGGTAACAAGAGCGAAACTCCGTCTCAAAAAAAAAAAAGAAAAGTGAAAAGGGTAGAATATAAGATTAAAGGGAGATATCTAGATTAAGGGAGACCTTAGGCTGTGTATAGGCAGAGGGGAAGGAGCCAATGGAAAAGAAGATTTGGTATAGAAGAAGGCGACAAATGATTGAGTGTGCTTTGAAGAAAACAGGAGATATTCTAAACCCTGACAATAGAAAGATGTAAATTAGTGTTTCTCAGAATTTCACGTGCATACGAATTACTTGGAGTTGAGTTAAAATGCAGATTCTGATTCAGTATCTGGAGTTTGGGGCAGGTCTGAGATTCTGCATTTCTAACAAGCTCCCACGTAATGTTGATGCTTCTGGTTCACCAACCACATTTTAAGTATTAAGGGAGTAGGACAACTCTTCCTTTGTTACAAGAAGTGCATCTAGAAATAAGTTTGATAGTAAAGGGAAGATAAATTATTGGAGTTGTTGTTATTTGCATATTGAAGCTACCTAACATACAGGTAGCAGATGAAATTAAAAGAAAATCAAGTGAGCCAGGTGTTCGAGTTCTCAGTGACTGTTAGCAGGTATATGTCCCTGGGATGGCTGCTGGCAAAAGTAATGATAGAGGACTACTTATTAAGAGAAAAGTCAAGAGGATGAAGATAAGCAGAAGACAGAGCAAGGCTGAACTGGGTGAGAGGAATAAGAGAACAATCAGAAGCATAATACTTTGGGAGTAATTATAGATAACTGGGAAGAAGGAGGAAAAGAGTTGAGAGGTAAACAAGACTGACATGAACAGGCAAGAACTCAGCTGAAACCAGATAAATTTCTTAGGTCATTATTTTAAAATGATTTGTCATTGTCTAACTAGTCTTCATGGAAAGACTAATGGAAAATGCCTAGGGGCAAAATTTGCCTTCACCAACACTTTTTTTTACAAAGGTGGACTTACCTGTGCTCTGAAGTTAAAAAAGGTTAACAAAAGTTATGAAGAGTCAAAGTAGATAAATTTGTCCCTAGGGGTACTTTTAAATATCAATATTCAAACATTGCTTGCATATTTAAAGTCCTCATGAATTACATACTGCTTCTGGGAAAGAAGCAGCAGTATGGAATACTCTATTTTGAACACACCATTGGTTTTGTAGTAAAAGAAATACAACTGTTGAATTTTGAGGTGGCATTTCATAATTTCAGTACTTCACATTGTACTTTAAAAAGACTCTGAAGTTACTAAAGTTAGCATAAAGAAGAATAAATCTGTTCCTAGAGTTCCAAATTGACAGGCAGGTGTAATTCTCACTTGGCTCTTTTGTTCTCAGACTCTAAGAACTTAATAGATTATATTAAAGAGCTGAGTGGATGCATATATTAGGCTGAAACTACTCCATTTATTAACACAAAGTTTACTAATGCTCACATATGAATGTTGAATCTGAAGCAAAATGTCTTCTAATACAAGGTAAGAGAAATTATAAGCACATCCTTACCCCTTCACTGGTTTTCTGCAAGTCTGAAGTTGTGTTTCTTGTGTCATTGCCCGCATCTCCACCCTCAGAGCTGCTTTTGTTTTCCTCTTCTTTGCAGTCTTTGTCATCTTCATCTCCTGGAGATTTCCGGGACTGTTTAGAGGATTTCTAAATGTTTAGACAAGTTAAATATTATAGTCAAATGCAGAAATCCAAATGTACAAATAAGAGATGCAGCAGTAGCTGACTTGCATCTAGTCTTTGTGATTGACAGAGGATATACTGATGTAACATGCAGTACGCCAAGGCTGTGGTAGGTGACATTGGACAAATCATTTCACCTCATTGGGCCTCAGTTTAATTAGATGGAAAGGAAGCAGTAGTGGGCTAGGAGGCCTCTTAGTTCTTTCCAGCAACGTGATATTAAAAGCAGAAAATGAAGATTCACGTACCCAGAACACTGTCAATGCATAAATACAGCTGGATGGACAGCACCTTAAGAAGGCTACAGAACTGGAAGGTACCCTAAAGGTCATCCTGTCCTTCCCCATCATTTTATAGTAGTGGAAATCCAAAGAAGTGAGGTGAACTATCCAAGAGAATAAATAGATATTCATGCTGGAACACCTCTTGAAGCTGTTTGGCTAATGGGATACCCAGAATCATCTTGATAAAACTGTTAGATATAAACTAATCTTTTCAATTATGGAGAGTTATTTAAGAACGCAAGGCCATACTGGTGAACCAGTCCTTTTTCTTTGTCATCTTGCATTGGAGAACAAGATGAACTCTAGAGGAAGACAAAAATACAGTTAGTTTGCCTAAGAGTTGCTTGGCAGTATAGTATTAAAACAACAAAAGCTGGCTCCAGTTGTGCACCTTAAGAAAGTGAATAGCCTTTTTTTTTACACTTCCTCTTTGAGACATTTAAAAAATCTTCAAGCACATTGCAAATAAGAGGTAAGGCAAAACTGGTTGGGTGCAGTGTCTCACACCTGTAATCCCAGCATTTTGGGAGGCCAAGACGGGCAGATCACGAGGACAGGAGATTGAGACCATCTTGGCTAACACTGTGAAACCGTCTTCACCGAAAATACAAAAAATTAGCTGGGCATGGTGGCGTATGCCTGTAGTCCCAGATACTCAGGAAGCTGAGGCAGGAGAATCCCTTGAACCCAGCAGGCAGAGGTTGCAGTGAGCCGAGATCATGCCACTGCACTCCAGCTTGGGCGACAGAGTGAGACTTTGTATCAAAAAACAAAAAAAAAAGAGGGTAAGGCAAAACTGATTTAGCCAAGTTACTTCTGGGCTTCCAGAAGTGAATGAGAAAACTGAGGCTTCTTCAGATAATCAATTTTTAACAATGCAACTTTCAAACAGAAAACATAGGCCTGGTGCGATGGCTCACGCCTGTAATCCTAGCACTTTGGGAGGCTGAGCAGGAGAATCACTTGAACCTGGGAGGTGGAGGTTGCAGTGAGCAGGATTGTGTCACTCACTCCAGCCTGGGTAACAGAGTGAGACTCTGTCTTGAAAAAACAAACAAACAAACAAACAAATAGAAAACATCATCTAGCTGTGTGACAGAATATATAATTAAACTGTTTCTATTTTAGTTAACTGAAACTACCAACCAAGCCCAAAATGTCAGTTTAAAATGTGATGATTTTTACTTTTTACATGAGGGAAAACAGGGATTTAATAACACAAATGTGGAGGGTTTCAAGTGAAGATCAAAAAGGACAATAACAAAAGTGAAACACTTTTTGTTCTCCTTACAGTACAATTATTAAAATGTAGCAACTGCTTCATGTAGTAATTTTCAAATAACCGTCCTCAATCTGCAGTTCTTATAGATAATAATGATCTCCCTGAAATTCATAATTCTTGTAAAGGATCTTTATGAGTAATCTTATAACTTATATGTTTATAAGTATAACAATTTGGCATATATTTGGGATATACAGAATAGAATTAGGGCATAATAAAGTTTTATAATGAGTCACAACATTCAGTATTCAATGAAGAAATCTGGCTCCCAAGCTCTATTTGGTAACCTTGTAAAGTTCTTCAGATTACTGAAAATCCTGTAGTTCTGGAGAAGGACTCTATTTTATATGTGTGGTCTTAAATTGGTTGCCTGTTTTGCTTTGTTTTTTTAACTAAAATTACTGGTGGTTTATCAACACGCATTTAGTTTGTTTTGAGGCTCTTGTTAGTCCTACTGTATACAGTAAATAATTTGTATGCAAAATATTTGACTTATAATTTTCCAGTATCTGTTATGATTCAAATATGAATAATCTATACCCTTACTGCTAAAGAGAGAGATATATAATCTCCCTCAAATCTGCTATAGTATGACTTTTCATTATGATTACTGAGCCTTTTCCTTAGAAAACTGAAATTAGATGAAGTAGAAGAAACAGATTTGGGGCCTTTCTCTCTACCCAACTGGAATATAGTAAAAAAAAGTTTGTGAGCCACTAGTTTTCCATGCAAAGGCAGACTATTCACCTTTAAGAAACAGACATAAAGAAAAACTGGCTGGCTCAATGGCTCACACCTGTAATCCCAGGACTCTGGGAGGTTGAGGCCAGCAGATTGGTCAAGCTCAGGAGTTTGAGACCAGTGTGGGCAAGACGATAACTGCCTGTCTCTACTAAACAAAACAAAACAAAACAAAACAAAACAAAAGCTGTGTGTGGTGGTGCATGCCCGTGGTCCCAACTACTGAGAAGGCTGGGGTGGGAGGATCGCTTGAGCCCAGGGGGCAGAGGTTACAGTGAGCTGAGATTGCACTGCTCTCCAGCCAGACCTTGTCAAAAAGAAAAGAAAAAAGAAGAAAAAGAAAAAAAGAAAAAAATCAGAAAAAAATCAACATAAATTATCATATATATATATATATAAGCATTTGGGAAGCCAAAGCGTAGGTAGGTGAGCGTAGGTAGGTGAGCGGTTCTGTAATCAGCAGGATCAGCCTTACCTGGAAATCTGATTCCTAGATCCCACCCTAGACCTTCTGACTTTCTGAGAAATTCTGGGAACGGGGTTCAACAATGTTTCTATTTCACTTAACTGTAACTACCAACCAAGCCTAAAATGTCTGGTTAAAATGCGGTATTTTAACTTTTTACATGAAGGGAAAAGAGGGATTCAAATGTGCAGTGTTTCCAGTTAAGATCAAGAATGGTAACAGTAAATGTGAAACACTTTTTGTTCTGCTAATAAATATAGTAAAACTATTAAATGTGGCAAGCTTGTCAAACAATGTAAGCTTGTCTTCACAAGCCTTCCATGTAATTGTAAGGCATGTAACAGTTTGAAAACCATTATGCCAGGTTACTTCATTAATACTAAAAACAAAAGGTCATTCTTTCTTTGTTTTCTGTCTTTTGAGACAGGGTCTTACTCTGTTTCCCAGGCTGGAGGGCAGTGGCATAATCATGGCTCACTCGCCTGGACCTTTTGGGCTCATGTGATCCTTCTACCTCTGCCTCCTAAGTAGCTGGACTACAGCCAAGAGCAACCACACCTGGCTAATTTTGTTTATTATTTGCAGAGATGAGGTCTTACTATATTGCCCAGGATGGTCTTGAACTCCTGGGCTCAAACGATCCACTTGCCTCAGCCACTCAAAGTGTTGGGATTACAGGTATGAGCCACTGTGCCCAGCCAAAAAGCTACTAAGTGATCATGAAGTTGCAATATTGAAGGAAAGCAAAGGAAATGATCCCTTAATTTAAAATAAACATTACTAAACTAAGTGTGTCTTTACCCCTTTTCTGCTTTAAATTTTAAGTCCATCCAGGTGGAGCCTCATTACTTCTGGTCTTTGTAACAGGCAATAAAATAATGGCATTTAAAAGCCACATATCCACACTCTTAAATGTCTAGGCAACATTAGGTAGTTTAGATAATTTAGAGTTGCACAACACATTACGTGGAAGCTCAGCAGGCAATCATAAATTAAGTAAAATCAATTCAAGTGGGTTTAAATGAGGTCCAACATGCTAAAAGAAATTCAGCTTAAAAAAAACACTTGTAATAGAAGATATAGTTTGACAAGGAAAATTCTAATTCTTTGCTGTCATTTGCAAACTTTATCCCCATCCAAGGCATTACATGTTTTTCATTAGGTACACAGGAAATAATGCTGCATTCACACAATTCTGCCCGTATGCCAGTTGGGTAAGATTTTATACACTGCCAAAATAAAATGTTGATAGTCTAACATACTCTTAGTACTTGTTTTTAGAGTTTCCTAAGTATATCTAGCCACTAAATACCAGACTTTAAATAGAAGTAATTTATCCAGGTATTCAATCATGTGACAGACCAATTACAGTGAAACCTATACTAATCTTTGGTCTTCAAGGATCCATTTATCTTGCTTTCAGTTTCTAAAAGGTGAATAATTTTCACAATCTCAGAGTTCTTTCAATTATATTTCTGAATTACCATACGGAGAAACCTAGACTTTCAATTCATAAATCTAGAATCATGCCATTCCTCTGTTTAAAACCTTCAAGTACTGTTAAATTTGTAATGAAATCCAAATTCCTCATTACGGCCTACAAAGCTGCCTTTGCTAGCCTCTCCCTCTTGGTCATGATTCTCCAGCCACTAAACTCTTCTCTGCCTCAGAGCTTTGCTGCTATATTTCTTTTCCTCTGCCATATATGGCTTCTCTTCTCACTCTCTTCTTTTAGGTCTCAGCATAAACTACATGTTTTCAGAAAGTCCTGGCCACCCTATCTAAAATAGGTTCCCCTGCTCCCATTCAATTTCTTCACAGACATTTCATAATTTATTATTTATGTGATTACTGTATGCTACCCCCCACTCTCTACTGTACTATAATTTACGTGAGGATAGGAATGGAGTTGCTCACCACTGTATACCTAGTCTAGTGTCTGGAATAGACTAGGTGATTAGGAAATAAAAGAACTGAATACATAAAGAGCCAAAGTGCATTCTTTGAAGCAGAATGACAAGTAAAAATACATCTTTTTACAGTCATGTCACATAGTAATATTTTGGTTAGTAACAGACCACATATACAAGGCCTAGATGTGGGGGACACTGTACCACCTAGGTTTGTGTAAGTACACTCTATGATGTTTGCACAATGACAAAATTGCCTAATGATGCATTTCTCAGAACAACCTCATGGTTAAGTGACACGTGTGCATTTACACATATAATACATAGACACAGTCTTGAATTGTGTCTCCTACATTTCTCAATTCTTCAGAGCTCGTCTGGAGGTTACTGTAGGAAGCATACTCATATATCCTTAACTAAAGAACAGTCCTCCTCCAACTAAAAAGGTGGTATTTTCAGGACCAAATCAGCCCTAAAGAGTCAACAGTCAAACTGCCTTAGTATCTAAGGTTACCTGACTTCCCTCTGCTGTACTGTTGTCTCTAAAGGCAGAGGCTCCACAGAATATAGTAAATTTCTATGTACCCAATAAACACATGGAAAATAATCTAAAAATGTTTAATGAATATGCATGTAACATTAATAACAATGGGAAGTTTCTTAGTAACCTTTGAAGTATATGACTTTTTCCGTTTTGAGCCTGCTTTTTCATTCTTTCTTTTGCCTTTTCCATCTTCTTCTACTCTATCACCTTCTTCCTCACTGCTTGCATCTGCAGTATTTCCACCTTCTCCCTCAGTTTCTGAAGAGCTCTGTTGCTGAATTGCCTAAGAAATAATATTAGCTGATTACATTTTTGAACAAATAGCAAAAAACAAACACTGAAAAGAACTACTCTGTTTTAATTTGAAAGGGTTCTGCTTAGTCTGAAGAAATTTCAAAAACAAAGGGCTGTCAAACTCAATTTTCCAATGGCCACTTGATTTGAACCCTTCTGAGTAAAAATTACATTTAATCCAAAATGCTACTGAAGAAAAGACATATAAGAAAGATCTGAAAAAAAGTTAAAACCAAAGAAATGAGATACACTAAGTGACAAGGAAGTAAATTACCTGGTATCCAGTAAACTTTACTCCTGGGTTATTTTCTATTTCCCACAATCCTTCGTTAAATCCTTTCCGTTTGTTTGACTTGCCAAACTTGTCTTTGTACTCTTTATATGGAAAAAGGTCTTTGGGACCTAGAAATGCACTGCAGAGATATATTAAAAATAGACTTGACACATTGATCTTCAAAGGTAAGATATTTAAAATATCAGTATCAATGAAGGTGTCAGAGCATATTATAACAAACAAATTTAAAGTACATATAAACCTTTTGAGTTAGGCACATATTACAAGATGTTTTAGACACATACTTCAAGGCAGAAAAAAATAGATAGCTGAGAATACAAGCTAGCTACCTGGATTGTGCTACTTTAGTTTTACTTTTAAATTAGCAATATCTTCATTTAAAAATCAATTTTTAGTTACATAAGTAGAACTAAAGATGTCTACTTTGGCAACTTAAAATCGTCATCTTAAACTCAGATTTACCTATGTTAATCTTACCACAGGTAAGGGTTTTGTGAAATTCATAGTAAAAATATAAATATTAGAGTTAAAAAAAAAGGTTTTAACTCTCTATATAGTACTTCCCCACTTGCTTGTGGTTTTGCCTTCTGTGGTTTTAGTTACCCATGGTCAACTGTGGTCCAAATATATTAAATGGAAAAATAAACAATTTTTATGTTTTAAATACTGCACCCATCCGAGTAGTGTGATAAAATCTCATGCCCACTCCATTCCGCCTGAGACACGCATCATCCCTTTGTCCAGCAAATCCATGATGTTTGCACTACCTGCCTACTAGTTACTTATAGCTGTCTCTGTTATCAGATGGAAAAATCATAGTATATATAGGGTTCATATTATCCACGGCTTCAGGCATCCACTGGAGGTCCTGGAACATATCCCCTATAGATAAGGGTGGCATTACTGTACCACATTAGTATACTTATTCACTATTCTTTCTTCTTCTTCTTTTTTTTTTTTTTTGAGGTGGAGTTTTATTCTTGTTGCCCAGGCTGGAGTGCAATGGTGTGATCTTGGCTCACTGCAACCTCTGCCTCCCTGGTTCAAACAATTCTCCTGCCTCAGTCTCCAGAGTAGCTGGGATTATAAGCATGTACCACCACATCCATTTTTTTTTTTTTTTTAGATGGAGTCTCTCTCTATTGCCCAGGCTAGAGTGCACTGGCACGATCTTGGCTCACTGCAAACTCTGCCGCCTGGATTCAAGCAATTTTCCTGCTTTAGCCTCCTGAGTAGCTGGGATAACAGGTGCCTGCTACCATGCCTGGCTAATTTTTGTATTTGTAGTAGAGATGGGGTTTCACCACCTTAGCCAGGCTAGCCTTGAACTTCTGACATCATATTCCACCCGCCTCGGCCTCCCAAAGTGCTGGGATTATGGGTGTGAGCCACCACGCCTGGCCCCAATTTTGAATTTTTAGTAGAGACGGAGTTTTGCCATGTTGGTCAGACTAGCGTCAAACTCCTGACTTCAGGTGATCTGCCCGCCTTGGCCTCCCAAAGTGCTAGGATTACAGACATGAGCCACTGTGCCTGGCCTATTATTTCTATAAATTAAAAAATCATGTTAGTGTTTGATGAGGCACTAAGCAAGAAAAAAATTTGAAGTGACAAAGCAGGTAGATGCTCATCCAATTTAAACCACATCCTAAATCAGGCATCCCCAAACTACGGCCGGCCCGCGGGCTGCATGCGGCCCCCTGAAGCCATTTATCTGGGCCACCGCCGCACTTCAGGAAGGGGCACCTCTTTCATTGGTGGTCAGTGAGAGGAGCACAGTATGTGGCAGCCCTCCAACGGTCTGAGGGTCAGTGAACTGGCCCCCTGTGTAAAAAGTTTGGGGACGCCTGTCCTAAATTAATCATAACCAAGGGAAAAAAGATGCTAGAACAAATTCTGAGCCTAGCTAATAGATCTAAGCATTCAAACCGTAGTGTTTAGCATTAGGCCCCAGGTCTGGCTGATACTCCTAAAGCTTACATTTCAAACTGAGATTCACATATTCCTTCATTCAACAAACATTAAATGAACATTTGTTAATATCACGTGAGAGGCACTATTCCAGAGGAGCTACAGAGAACAAAGAGAAACATCTCTGTTTTCTTGGAGCATATGTTCTAGTGGCATAGGTGAGGGTTTGGATAACAAAAAAATAAATAAAATACCTAGTGTGTGTGCTAAAAAAAGCAGAGAAGGATGAGAAGAACAGGAGATAGATTTTATAATTATAGATCTATAGATCAAGGAAGGCAAAGGGAATAGTTAAGAACAAAGTAAGTAAAGGAACGACTCATGCAGTTACCTGGGGAAGAAAAGAACAGGTTGAAGAAAGAGCAAATAAGAAGGCCCTGAAGTGGGAGAGGAAGAGTGCCTCATATGTTTGAGAAAAGAAAAGGCCAATGTGGCTAAAATGAAATTAGTGAAGGAAGAGCAGTATGAGATAGGTTAACAAGAGTCGGGGCACAGATTATTTAGGGAAGGCGTCCCCAAACTATGGCCCCGCTGGCCGCATGCGGCCCCCTGAGGCCATTTATCTGGCCCCCCGCCGCACTTCAGGAAGGGGCACCTCTTTCATTGGTGGTCACTGAGAGGAGCACAGTATGTGGCGACCCTCCAATGGTCTGAGGGACAGTGAACTGGCCCCCTGTGTAAAAAGTTTGGGGACACCTGATTTAGGGCCTTGAAGGTCACTATAAAGGCTTTGAGTGAGATGGGAAGCCACTAAAGGTTTTGACAAGAGAAGTGGCAATTTATGTTTTACTAGGATAACTATGGCTGCTGAACTGAAAATAGACTGAAAACTTAGTTGCTACAGGGGAGGAAAAGAGACTAATTAGATGGCTTCTGATGTATTCAGGATGACTTGAACCAGGGTGTAAGCAGTACTGCTGGTAAGAAGTGGTCACATACTGAATTCATTCTCAAGAAAGAGCCTCAAGATTTGTTGATGGGCTAGATATGGCATGTGCAAGAAAGGGTGGAGTTGGGGATATCGCCAAGGTTTTAGACTGAAAAATAAGAATGGAGTTGATATTTACTGAAATTGACATTTTTTTTGTGGGGACAATGTTTCGGGGCAAAAAGCTCAGTTTTGAATGTTAAATTTAAAATCCTGTTTAGACATCCAAGTGAAGATGTCAGGCAGCTGGAGAGAGGACTCTGGAGCAGAGGGGAAAGGTTTGAGCTGGAGATGCAAATTTGGAAGTTATTAGTAAAGAGAAGATACTGAAAACTTTCAAACGAGAGGTAAACAGTTTACTACCGATCTCTGTAAATTACATTTTTTGACTGGGTTTCAGTGTCCAGCTAACCAAAAACTTCAAGTTTATAAAAACACCTGGGTAAGCTTTCTGACCCCAGAGCTGTTTTAAGAAGCACCAAACCTTTCCTTACTGCTTACCTTAACTGCTTAGTCAGCATGATTCCACCTCAATGAACCCAGAAATAATTTGTTGATGGACATTTTAATAAAAAAAAAAGTCAAAGTCTTGCTTGATAAACTGAATACAATAAATGGACTTTATGTATGGCAACTCCACTTTTAGAGGAATTTGTCATGAATTGCTAGACTCTAGCTTTTGACCTTCCTCAGTCTTTGACTCTATGCTTAAGAAATAACTGTGGGCTAAGCTGCCTGGTATTCACATCAGCTACTGATGCTAACCAGAGCCTGCCTATACTTATTTTTTTGGGCAGAGGAGAAAGGATCTCTCACTGTGGTTTTGGCTTCTAGGCTAAAGTGATCCTCCCACTTCAGCCTCCTGAGTAGCTAGAAGTACAGCCATCCTGCCTGGCTAATTTTATTTTTTGTAGAGACAGGGTCTCACTATGTTAACCCAGGCTAGTCTCGAGCTCCTGAGCTGCTGTGATCTTCCTGCTTTGTCCTCCCAAAGTGCTGGTATTACAGGCATGATCCACTGCTCTCAGCTGCCTATACTGTATTTATTAATGCCACAAGAGTCAGGGCTAGTGGTCATTATTTTTTGGTGAAAGAGTTAATAAGTTTTGCCTTCTTTATTTTTATCTTGTTCCACTTTTGGATACCACTTTTGGATGTATGAGATGGACATCTTTCTGCTACAGAGAACGAAAAGCATTCTTTTATGAATAAACGATACATTTTCACTAGCATACCACAGGAATGTTAACTAACAACCGACCATGTTAGCTACTGCAGGCAAGAGAGAGTCTGAATCAACTATTCTAAAACAAGCTGTAAGTTTTTGATAGAGAGGCCTGTTTTTTCTGGATTACAAATAACTATATAACTCAAATCCCCTCTCAATTTATTAACTGCTGTATGATTTTAAATTTTTTTAAGTGTAGAAAAGAAAATGAATTTTTTTTTCAAAGCTAAATACACTGAGGATAATATACTTTCCTTGTTAAGGATTCCTTGAAAATTGTCTAGACTGAAACTCCTGGAGTTATGTTACATGAAACAGAAGAACTAGGGACTCCAGTCACCTATCGGAGAATGAGAACAGATTCAAAATCAGGTTCTGAGGAAAATTCTGTTCCTGCCTAAGGTACTCCTTTAGCTGAACCAAACACAGCCTTCTTGCTAAACTCACATCCCTCCCCTGCATCATTTAATTAATTTTAATTTAATCAATAGTTATGTTTTAAACACCACCATGGGCCAGGCACTGTGTTAAGCACTGTGTATGTAAGAGAAAACAACACTGACATTTCTGCCTTCAGAGAGGGTGAACATTCATACTTGTCAGGGCAAGTATAATCTCAGGTCTAGGGACATCCAATACTTAGTAAAAGTTGAGCAGAACCAATGTTATGACAGGTTATTTGAAGTTCATTCTCTCCCAGGTGTTTTAAAATCTGCCTCTGGATGATCAAACCAGCAAAAAATCACATATGGATTAAGGTAAAACCAGATCACTTGGAGATGGGTTCTAAAAAAAACCAAACCAATGATACAAAAACAAAAGCGGGGAAAGAATAAGGAAAATGCAAAAATATGCATCACAAAGCCCTATGCACTTATTATAGGTAAAACTTATTTTCTCCTTCATGTTTTCTAGAGGTTGCTAGAAAGCAACTTCTCAAAGCAAAAACATGATCAGCTGCATAGTCCACAGTGTCTTTTACTTAAAAATAATACAAAAGAAAATAAAACTAACTTCCTGAAATAAATTACAATTATTTCTCACATGAAAAAAAAAAATCTGTCTTGAGAGGCTTCCCCTGACTCTTTTTCAAGACAAGAATGAGGAAGCTGTCGGGTGGCAAAGACAACAAGCTAAGAAAGTTCATGCTAGGCTCTACTAACGTTCAATGAACGTAAGTGATAACCCTGAATTTGAGACTTTTAAAGATTCTGTTGATAGTTGTTAGCTTTTTTCCACATTTCCAATTTCTGTTCCATTTGTTTTCTTGGAAATAATCATATATGTTTCTAGTGTGTCAAAGATTGCCAACTATTCCACAGTATTCACGCTCTACTTTTTCCCTATAATGGATATTTCTCCCAATTTTTAAAGCAGGGTACAGAGTTGCCTAACTAGAGACTGTTTCTCAGCTTCCCTTGTAGCTAGATGTGGCCACATGACCAAGTTCTTGTCACTGGAATGAATGGAAGTATAAATGATATACAGTAAGTCCACACTTAATGTCGATAGGTTTTTGGAAACTGTGACAACGCTGAACAGATGTTATTTGACAGCCTGCTGTCTGATGTTTTCTTTAAAGTCACAGTTTCCAGGAACCTATCAACTTAAGGGAAGACCTAATGTATGTAGTAACTTCCTTGTCATTTCCTTACAAGGAACACTTGTTCTTTACCTCTTCTCTTTCCTCCTTCTACTGCCTGCAGGATACACATGTGCTGCTGAGCCAGTTTTTTTGTTTTAGTAGTGAATGACAGGACAACAGAAGCAGCTTGGGTCCCTAGAGCATAGTAGTCACCCCAATCTACCTCCCTATCTCTGAATTATTTCAAAAGAAAGAAGTAAAATTCTATATTATTTGAGACACTGTATTTTTAGATTCCTTTATTACATCGGCATAGTCTGTACACCAACAAATACAGCTGTAAAACCTAAAAAATGTGGTATGCTTCCTTCAGGGCCCAACAAGGTGAAAGAGCCTAAGAGAACATAACTTTGTTCTGTGAAATATGAATGGAAAAAAATTTCTCTGGAAGGGAAATATATAAGAGCAATAAAAGAAACTACTGTGAGTGGTATAGAAACCACTCTAGGACTTAAAAGTGTCCTAGAAGAAACTTCTAGGTGATGACCAATATTTACACAGAAACACAAATGACATTCAAAAGCAAAGATATGCTTTTAGCCATAAAGGCTTCTATCATAAAAAGTATTTACATTAATAAAAATACATTATTAAGTTTGGCAATTTAATATAATTGATTATAATGATTTTAACAAGATGTAAGATGTCACAGATCATCCAAAAACAATGTAGCATAGCAGAGTCAAGTTAGAGCTGTTGCAACTATTTTTGCTAACTTACGTTTCATGGGTGCCAAAAAAGAAGATAGGATACTTGTTTGCTGGAGGCTTCACAGCTCCCTCTGGGAGTTCATCAATCTATGAAAGACAAATTTAGTTACTGAGTGAGTGGTTACCATAAGTACAATGTAAGGACTGTTTCAATAATTTACTGCTAATTTCAAAATAAAATCAATCAAAATCCAAATTGTTGTTCTTTTTAGAACTTTACAAAATGATTCTAAAGTTCCTATGTGGCCCACCACATGGAAGTTAACTCTAGGAATGGATTATAACCATTGTAACAATTTATACGCAGGAGCCAAAACTACTCATTTCCTTTGACTCAATAGAATTACTCCTGGGAATCTGTCCTAGTGAAAAATTAGAGTAACAACAACAAAAGAAACAAAAAGATGTACTTTTTTTGAGTAACAGTGAATACATACACATCCCTAGAAACATAAATAATATAGAAGAATAAACAATTAACTTGATGAACTATTATGCAGTTAATAAAAGACATCATCTCTTGTCTGGACTACTACAAGTCTCTTTTCCCACCCATTTAAAGTAGAATTACCTTTGAAAATGCACATCTGATTACATCCCTGCCTTACTTCAAATCTGTCTACAGCTTCTTATTGCTTACAGCATTCCTAGCTGTGCATCTGACTCACTTATGAAGCTTTTAAAAAATAAAGATATTTCAAGCCCTTCCTCAGATCTACCAATTCTTCCTCAGATCTATAGCTGAAGCTGAGAATCTCTGATAGGATAAAGTCAAAATTCCTTAGAATACTATATAATTACACCAACATTATTCCTTAGAATGTTTCAATAAAGGGTTCTGACCAGTCTAAACTCCCGTCACTTTTCTCTCCACATGCCATGGTTCGGCAGTGTGAAACTACATGGAGTTGTTAATAAGTATGCTATTTTCTTTCATGTAGCCTTCTCTGATGGTTGCACTTTTCCATCTTTCAGACATATAATGTTCAATTACAAAAGTGAGTATTTACAAGAAGAAAATAAACCACAAGAAAACCACCAGATCTTTTCTTCTGAGACGTCGTCACACAAGTTCCCAGAAATGCTTACATAGAAATGCTTTCTGGTTATAACCCAGCTTTCCCTCTCTACCTCTAACATGACAACTCCCAGCATTCATATGTGTCCAGCAAGTGAAGAACCCTGAAATTTAAGTTTCATTAGCTTCATGGTAAATCCACCTCTGTATGTCACTCTCTCGAAGCAAGATCTAGGTACAAATCTTGGGTACAACACTGCCACTTATTGGCTATGTGATCTTAAGCCAGTAAGTCAACTGCAGTTTCTTTCTCTCCTCACATGTAACTACTGACACTCATCATATAGGGTTGCTGTGAGCAGATGAATGGTGGTTTAGAATCTCTGGTACATGCCAGCTGCTTAATAAATGACAAGTAGTTGTTAACTGTTATTATTAACTATCAGATCCCCTAGAGAAAGAGCAGCTCTCCACATGTGGCTTACAAAACTCTACACTGCCCACCTCTTATCGACTGACTTCTCTGACTTTCCTCCATTGTTCCTGTCTGCCCTGTAAAGCCACATGACACGGCTGTGTGCAGAAACACTTTAAAAATCACTTCTTTTGGGAAGCCTTACGAGACTGCCCATTGCAGAACTTAACGTTTCACTGCCATTAACTGCTGAATTCTGTATATGCTTCTATTGCTGAACTTTTTACCTAGTACAACTCTATTTTCAATTTATTCTCCTTCATTAGACTATGCAATTCTTGAATGTGGGAGCCATGTCTTATTAAAAATTGTATCCCTGCTAGCAAGCACAGTATCTGGCACATAGTGATTCTTAATTAATCTTTGTTTTCATAATGATAAAAGTCACTCTGGGTGAGTCAGTACGTGAGTAGTAAGTGGATGTGAATGCCTAGAACAGTATCGTATGCCACTGTAGACTTAAAAGCACTTTGTACTTAGGCTACACTAAATTTATAAAAATATTTTTTCCTTCTTGAATAAAAAAATAAACTTGGCTTACTGATTTTTTATAATACTATACACACATACATGCTTGGTGACTTGGAAATAATCTATGTGTGCCATTGCTGGGTCCCCCACCCTGCTCCCCTGAGATATTGGTGCAGCAGGACTCTCTCTGCTCCCCGCTCAGGCAGATCTCTAGGCAATCAGAGAACCAGCTTGCCTGGATCAGCAACCTGAGTCACTCCATCCCTCCTGTGCAGAGATCTTGGTGCAGGAGGGCCCTCCACTCCACACTCAGGCTGATCTCCAGGTATCTGGAGCACCCATTCACCTGGATCAGCAGTCTGACCCATTCTTCCATTCCTGTGCAGAGATCCTGGTGCAGGGAGGCTTTGTTCCACGCCCAGGCAGATGTCTAGGCACTCGAAGCAGCAGCTCACCTGGATCAGCAGCCCGAGTTGCCCCATTCCTCTTGTACAGAGTTTGTGGTGCAGGGGGACCCGTCTCTGCTTCAAACCCAGGCAGTTCTCCAGGAATCTGGAGTACCCATTCTCCTGGATTAGGAGTTTAGGCCACTCTCAATTCCTGGGCAGAGAACATGGGGCCGAATAGATTCCCCAGCTCTATACCTAGGTACACTTCCGGGTGCTTGGTGGCTGCCCACTGGATTCTCCCTCTGCACTGGTGCTTGTGCTAGCAATTAGGGGACCCATCTGGTCCAGCCCCACCCTTCATGCACCTCCCCATGCCAGGCTCAGAACACTGTGCAGTCCACAACTCAGTTGATTGCCTGAGGCAATAGAAAGCTTCCACCAGCAAACAAGGATCAAGTATATACCCACTCACATTGACTGCAGTTGACTCTTACTTATAAGTGCCATCTACAGGCTTGTAAGTCAAACTGCACAGCCCAATGTAAAACCACCAAAAGAAGTGCATAGGGCTATAAAAACAAAGCCAAAAAAACCCTACCCAGGATTCTCTACAGTCATACTCCCTAGAGAGGGGATAAAACGATAAGGGAAAAAAATAATAACATCATCAAGAAAGAAAGAAATAGAAAAAAATCCTACTCACACAAAAGTAATTACAAAAACTGTAAGTGCCAGTGTTCTCTGATGAGAAAGAGCCAGTGCAAGAATTCTGGCAGCATGAGAAATCTGAATGTAATGAGACTACCACAGGATTACACTAGTTATCCAGCAATGGTCTCTAACCAAAATGGAAACTCAGGAACGACAGATAAAGAATTCAAAGAGGACTGAGCAACCCTAGTGACAGGAGCCGAAGCAGCAGCGCAGGCTGTCCCCGTTTCCCCTCCCCCTTCTCTTCTCCGGTTGCCTTCCCGGGCCCCCTACACTCCACAGTCCTGGTCCCACCCTCTCCCAGAAACAAGAAAAAGAGAACCCTGCTGAGGAGACCGGCGAGGAGAAGCAGGACACGCAGGAGAAAGAAGGCATTCTCGCTGAGAGAGCTGAAGAGGCAAAGTTAAAGGCCAAATACCCAAACCTAGGACAAAAGCCTGGAGGCTCCGATTTCCTCATTAAAAGACTCCAAAGGGCAAAAGTACTTTGACTCAGGAGACTATACAACATGGCCAAAGCCAAGATGAAGAATAAGCAGCTGCCAAGTGCGGGACCAGACAAGAACCTGGTGACTGGTGACCATATCCCCACCCCACAGGATCTGCCCCAGAGAAAGTCCTCGCTTGTCACCAGCAAGCTTGCGGGGTAAGCTAAGCCCCCCTCTCTTCCCCTTCCTCAACCACTGGACTTTTATATATTACAGGCAGGGATGAAATGGTCACCTAGCCAGATCTCAGCTTGCTGGCCAGAAATGACTGTGATTTTGCTGGGGGCTGCTGAGAAGGTAATGTAGGTTGAAGAGGAGCTCTGAGTTCCCTACTTTGGTTAAATTGAGACTTCCGCACCCACCCTGTAGTCCACCCAGATATTGGAAAGACTAGGATTGGAAAAACTGCAGATGCTTTTTTTGTGTGAGAAACTGGAGAAATGTGATTTCTCTTTTTTGGAGAGAATGTCCCAAAATTGATTAGACTGAGCCTTGGGAAAAATGTGGCAGGTTTAACATCCCAAGGCTAACCTAACATAGTTGGGAAAGGTAGACTGAGTGAGACGTTTTTTCTGTGCTTCTAAGTGTTCTGTCCCTTGGGCTGCTATTGCTTCGTGTTTCCATTATGGTAGGTTTAGAAAATCCTTAAAAAGAAAAATTGATTTGCTTGCCAAAAACTACAGTGCCCCCTTAGGCTTCATTACTTAGTATCTCTTACAGTTTGCTCTGGCTCTAAAATAATGTAAAGATTGACGAATATTATTCACAGAAAATGGGCACCTTCTCTCTCTTTTCCAGCATGTTGCTTTTGAAAGTATCATGGGATAGTGGGAAGAGCACCGGTTTAGGAGTCAAGATATCTGGGTTCTGGCTCTACTCGGTCTGGGCAGAGCTGATGTATAACCTTGGTTAAGTCATTTAGCCTCTGGATTTCTATTTCCTCATCTGTAAAATAAAGTTAAATGTATGTTAAAAAAAAAAAAAAGGAATTCAAAGCATGGATTGTAAAGAAGCTCAATGAGATCCAAGACAAGGCTGAAAATTAACATAAAGAAACTTCTAAAACAATCCAGGAGATGAAGGAAGAGATAAACAACTTGGAAATCAGAGCTTCCGGAATTAAAAAAAAAAAAAAAAAACTCAAGAAATTTCTTTTTTTTTTTTTGAGATGGAGTTTCACTCTTGTTACCCAGGCTAGAGTGCAATGGCGCGATATCGGCTCACTGCAACCTCCGCCTCCTGGGTTCAGGCAATTCTCCTGCCTCAGCCTCCTGAGTAGCTGGGATTACAGGCACGTGCCACCATGCCCAGCTAATTTTTTGTATTTTTAGTAGAGACGGGGTTTCACCATGCTGACCAGGATGGTCTCGATCTCTTGACCTCACGATCCACCCGCCTCGGCCTCCCAGAGTGCTGGGATTACAGGCTTGAGCCACCGCGCCCGGCAAGGAATTTCAAAATACAACTGAAAGCTTTAGAAATAGACTGGACCAAACAGAAAAAAGAATTTCAGAGCTTGAAGACTGGTCTTTTGAACTAGCTTAGCCAGACAGAAATAAGGAAAAAAGATTTATAAAAAGTAAACAATCTTTGAGAAATACCGAATTATATAAAATGACAAAACCTGTGAATTACTGATATTCCTAAGAGAGAAGAAAAAGGAAACAACCAGGAAAATATCTTCGAGGGAGTAATTAAAGAAAATTTCCCAAATCTTAGTAAAGAAGTAGATTCTTCAACACTGGCAAGAAAAAACCCTGGTGAGATACTATACAAAATGAACATCACCAAGGCATACAGTCAATAGACTGTCCAACGTCAACTCTAAAGAAAAAAATATTGAAGGCAGCTACAGGAAAAGGGCAGATTAAGTAAAAAGGGAACTCCATCAGGCTAACAGCAGATGTCTCAGCAGAAATCTTACAAGACAGGAGAGACTGGTGGCCTATTTCCAGCATTCTTAAAGAAATTCTAACCAAGAATTTCGTATTCTGCCAAACTAAGTTTCATGGACAGAAATAAAGGAGAAAGAAAATTTTTTCCAGACAAGCAAATGCTAAAGGAATTAATTACTACTAGACCAGTCTTAGAAGAGTTTTTAAGGAAGTTCTTAACATGGAAACAAAGAATACCTGTTACCAGAAAAACACACTTGGGTACATAGCCTGCAGACCCTATAAAGTAACCACACAATAGAAAGTACGAAACAACTATATTGGTCGGTTCCCACACTGCTATCAAGAACCACCAGAGATACAGCAATTTATAAAGAAAAGAGGTTTAACTGGCTCATGGTTCCGCAGGCTGTACAGGAAGCATGGCTAGGGAGGCCTCAGGAAACTTACCATCATGGTGGAAGGTGAAGAGGAAGGAGGCACATCATACATGGCCAGAGCAGGAGGAAGAGAGAAAAAGAGGGGAGGTACTACATACTTTTAAACAAGATCTCATGAGAACTCACTATCACAAGAACAGCAAGGAGGAAATCTGTCTCTTTGATCCAGTCACCTCCCACCAGGCTCCTCCTTCAACGCCGGGATTACAATTTGACATGAGATATGAACAGACACACAAATCAAACCGTATCAGCAACCGATAACTTCATGATAGAATCAAAACCTCACATGTCAATATTAACCTTGACTGTAAATGGTCTAAATGCACCACTTAAAAGGCACAGAGTGGCAAATTGGATAAGAAAACAAGACTTATCTGTCACCTGTCTTCAAGAGACCCATCTTAGATGTAAGGACACTCATAAGCTCAAAGTAAAGGTTTGGAAAAAGATCTACCATGTAAATGGAAAACATAAAAGAATAGGAGTCGCTATACTTAAATAAAACAGACTTCACATCAAAAACATTAAAAACGGACAAAGAGGGCTGGGTGTGGTGGCTCACGCCTGTAATCCCAGCATTTTGTGAGGCTGAGGCAGGCGGGTCACTTAGGTAAGGAGTTCAAGACAAGCCTGGCAAACATGGTGAAACCCCATCTCTACTAAAAATACAAAAAATTGGCTGAGCATGGTGGCAGATGCCTGTAATCCCAGATACCTACAAGGCTGAGGCAGGAGAATTGCTTGAGCCCAGGAGGCGGAGCTTGCAGTAAGCCAAGATCATGCCACTGCACCTCCAGCCTGGGTGGCAAAGTGAGATTCCATCTCAAGGAAAAAAAAAATAAAAATAAAAAAAAATAAAAGGACAAAGAAAGGCAGTACGTCATCATGAAGAGTTCAATTCAACAAGAAGGTTTAATCACCCTAAATATATACACATTCAACACTGGTGCTCCCAGATTCATAAAACAAGTACTTCTAGACCAATGAAAGACTTAGCCACCCAACAACAGTGGGGGACTTTAGCACCCCACTGAGAGCATGCCAGCATTAGACAGATCATCGAAGTAGAAAACAAAGAAATTCTGGATTTAAACTCAACACTTGGACCTAATAACAATCACAGAATGTTCCACCCACCAACCATAGAGTATTCATTCTTCTCATCTGCACATATAACATACTCCAAGACAGACCACAAGCTTGGCCATAAAGCAAATCTCAATAAACTAAAAGATAAAAAATCATACCAGTCATACTCTCAGGCCATGGTGGAATAAAAACAGAAATGAACACCTGAAAGATCTCTCAAAACCACACAATTACATAGAAATTAAACAACTTGCTCCTGAATGACTTTTAGGTAAACAATGAAATCAAGGCAGAAATAAAAGAATTCTTTTAAATAAAGACAGAGATGTAACATACCAAAATCTCAGGGATGCAGCAAAAGCAGTGTTAAGAGGAAAGTTCATAGTCCTAAACGCCAACCTCAAAATACCAGAAATATCTCCAAATAATGACCTAGAGGAACTAGAAAAACAAGAACAAATGAACCACAAAGCTAAAAAAAGATAGAATGAAATCAGAGTGGAATTGAATAAAATGGGACCCAAAATTCCATGCAAGGATCAATAAAACTAAAAGTTGGTTATTTGAAAGGATAAACAAGATTGATAGATTATTAACAAGATTAACAAAGAAAAGAGAAGATCCACATAAGCACAATCAGAAGTGACAAAGGTGATATTACAACCAACTCCACAGAAATGCAAAAGATCCTAAGACTATTATGAATACCTCTATGCACACAAACAAGAACATCTAGAAACAGGTACATTCCTGGAAATATTCAATCAGAAAGAAATTGAAACACTGAACAGATCAATATTGAATCCTTAAGGTGAATCAGTAATAAAAAACCTACCCCAAAAAACTCTCAGACCAGATGGATTCACAGTCAAATTCTGTCAGATGTTCAAAGAAGAACTGTACCAATTCTATTGAAACTATTCACAGAAATTGAGGAGGGATGCCTCCTCAATTCATTGTACAAAGCCAGCATCATCCTAATACCAAAACCTGGCAAAGACACAACAAAAGGAAAAAAAGCTACAGGCCAATATCCCTGATGAAAACTGATGCAAAAATCTTTAACAAAACACTAGCAAACTGAATTCAACAGCACATCAAAAAGTTAATTCACCATGATCAAGCAGGTTTCATTTCTGGAATGCAAGGTTGATTCAACATATAGAAATCAATAAATGTGATTCGCCGTATAAACAAAATGATAAACAAAAGCCACATGATCATCTCAACAGACTCAGAAGAGGCTTTTGATAAAATTCCTTCATGATCAAGACCATTACAAAACTAGGTATTGAAGGAACATACCTCAAAATAGTAAGAGCCATATATGATAAACCCACAGCCAGTATCATACCAAACATGCAAAAACTGGAAGCATGCCCCTCGAGAAATGGAACAAGACAAGGATGCCCACCCTCACCACTCCTATTCAACTTAGTACTGGAATGCCAGCCAGAGCAATCAGGCAAGGGAAAGAAATTAAATAAATAATATAAATAAAATAAGAAGAAGTGAAAACTATCTCTCTTTGCTGATAATACGATTTCAGATCTTAAAGACCCTAGGCCAGGCACGGTAGCTCATACCTGTAATCCCACTACTTTGGGAGCCCGAGGAGGGCAGATAACTTGAGGTCAGGAGTTCAAGACCAGTCCGGCCGACATGCTGAAACCCTGTCTGTGCTAAAAATACCAAAATTGGCCAGATGTGGTGGCATGCGCCTGCAATCCCAGCTACTTGAGAGGGTGAGACACGAAAATCGCTTGAACGTGGGAGGCGAGGTTGCAGTCAGCCGAGACTGTGCCACTGTACTCTAGCCTGGGCAAGAGAACAAGAGTCCATCTCAAACCAAACAAACAAACAAACAAACATCCCTAAACACTCTGTCAAAAGCCTCCTAGTAATTGATAAATGACTTCAGTAAAGTTTCTGGATACAAAATCAATGTACAAAAATCAGTAGCACTTCTATACACCAATAACATTCAAGCTGAGAGCCAAATCAAGAATGCAATCCTGTTTAAAATAGCTGCACAAAAAAGAACACCTAGGAATACATCTAACCAAGGAGGTGAAAGATCTCTACAAGGAGAACCACAAAGCACTGCTAAAAGAAATCACAGATGACTCGAACAAATGGAAAAACATTCCATGTTCCTGCATTAGAATAATCAATACTGTTGAAATGGCCAGACTGCCCAAAGCAATCTAAAGATTCAATGCTGTTCCTATCAAACTCCCAAGGTCATTTTTCACAGAACTAGAAAAAACGATTCTAAAATTCACATGGAACCAAAAAAGAACCTGAATAGCCAAAGCAACCCTAAGCAAAAAGAACAAAGCTGCAGACATCACATTACCCGACTTCAAACTATACTATAAGACCACATTAACCAAAATGGCATGGTACTGGTACAAAAACAGACACATAGACCAATAGAACATAATAGAGAACCCAGAAATAAAAGCCACATATCTAGAACAATCTGATTTTTGACAAAGTGGACAAAAATAAGTAACGAAGAAAGAACTCTCTATTTGATAAGTGGTGCTGGGATAGCTGGCTAGCCAAATGCAGAAGAATGAAACTGCACCTGTAACTTTTACCATATAAAAAACCATAACTCGGCTGGGCACAGTGGCTCAAGCCTGTAATCCCAGCACTTTGGGAGGCTGAGGTGGGCAGATCACGCGGTCAAGAGATTGAGACCATCCTGGCCAACATGGTGAAACACCATCTCTACTAAAAATACAAACAAATTAGCTGGGTGTAGTGGTGTGCGCCTGTAGTATCAGCTACTCAGGAGGCTGAGGCAGGAGAATTGCTTGAACCCGGGAGGCGGCGGTTGCAGTGAGCCGAGATCGTGCCACTGTACTCCAGCCTGGCTCCTGGCAACAGAGTCAGACTCTGTCTCAAACAACAACAACAACAACAACAACAACAACAAAAACCACCGTAACTCAAAATGGATTAAAGTTCTAAATATAAGACCTCAAACTAGAAGAATCCTAGAAGAAAACCTAAGGAGTGCCATTTTGGACACAGGCCTTGGGAAAGAATTTATGACTAAGTTCTTAAAAGCAATGCAACTCAAACAAAAACTGACCAGTTGGACCTAATGAATCTAAGCAAATTAATGCAGAACAGAAAACAAAGTACTGCATGTTCTTACTTATAAGTGGGAGCTAAGTAATGAGTATGCATGGATGCAAAAATGAGAACAGTAGACATTGGGGTAAAAGGGCATGGGAAGGAGGGGGACAAGGGTTGAAAAACTGTTAAGTACCTGGGTGATGGGATCATTCATACCTAATACTTCAGCGTCATGCAATACAACCAGGTAACAAATCTGCACGTTTCCCTGAACCTAAAAGTTGAAAATACATTTAAAATGAAAAAAGAACATGGTATGAACATGGTTTCCTCTTTTTATCTCCCCTTTTCTTTCTTTGTTTTTGAGACAGAGTCTAGCTCTGTTGCCAGGCTGGAGTGCAGTGGCACGATCTCAGCTCACTGCACGCTCTGTCTCCTAGGTTCAAGCAATTCCCCTGCCTCACCTTCCCGAGTAGCTGGGACTACAGGTGCAAGCCACCACACCCAGCTAATCTTTTGTATTTTAGTAGAGACAGGGATTCACCACGTTGGGCAGGATGGTCTCAATCTCCTGACCTCATGATCTGCCTGCCTTGGGCTCCCAAAATGCTGGGATTACAGGCATGAGCCACCCAGCCTTATCTCCTTTTTTCCCCTCACCCTTGGCAGTTTATTACCAAAACACTAAAGAAATTCTCTCGGCCGGGCGCGGTGGCTCAAGCCTGTAATCCCAGCACTTTGGGAGGCCGAGGCGGGTGGATCACGAGGTCGAGAGATCGAGACCATCCTGGTCAACATGGTGAAACCCTGTCTCTACTAAAAGTGCAAAAAATTAGCTGGGCATGGTGGCGCGTGCCTGTAATCCCAGCTACTCAGGAGGCTGAGGCAGGAGAATTGCCTGAACCCGGGAGGCGGAGGTTGCGGTGAGCCGAGATCGCGCCATTGCACTCCAGCCTGGGTAACAAGAGCGAAACTCCGTCTCAAAAAAAAAAAAAAAGAAAGAAATTCTCTCAAAGGTCACCAGTAACATTCCCCTTCCTGATCTATATCTTCTTGTCCTCTCTACGGCTCTGCTATGGCTTAAAGGGCTCCCCTCCATTGTTAATGTAATAGCATGAAGAGGTGGGACTTTTCAGAGGTGATTAGGCCTTGAGGGCTCCTCTGTCATGAATGGAATTTAATGCTTATAAAGGAGCTGAGAGAAGTTGGTTCTCTCTTACTCTCCTGCCTTTGGCCATGTAGAAATACACCAAGAAGGCCCTCACAAGATGCTGGTGCCTTCCTCTTGGACTTCTCAGCCTCCAGCACTGTGAAGAATAAATTTCACAAATCACCCTTGAACAACAGGGATTGGGGCACTGACCTCCTGCAGAGCTGAAAATCCATATATAACTTTTGACTCCCCCAAAACTTAATTACTAATAGTCTACGAAGCCTTACCAATAATATAAACAGTAGATTAACACATATTTTGTATATGTATTATATATTATTAAAGTAAGCTAGAAAATGAATGTTATTAAGAAAATCATAGGCCAGATTCAGTGGCTCACGCCTATAATCCCAGCACTTTGGGAGGCCGAGGTGGGTGGATCACCTGAGCTAGGAGTTCAACACCAGCCTGGTCAACATGGTGAAACTGTCACTACTGAAAATACAAAAATTAGCTGAGTGCAGTGGCGCATGCCTATAATCCCAGCTACTCAGAAGGCTGAGGCAGGAGAATCACTTGAACCTGGGTGGTGGCGGTTACAGAGAGCTGAGATTGCACCACTGCACACCAGCCTGGATGACGAAGCAAGAGACTCCATCTCAAAAAAAGAGAAAAAAAAAAAAAAAAAAAAAAAAGAAAGAAGGCCGGGCGCTGTGGCTCACGCCTGTAATCCCAGCACTTTGGGAGGCCGAGGCGGGTGGATCACAAGGTCAAGAGAGCGAGACCATCCTGGTCAACATGGTGAAACCCCGTCTCTACTAAAAATACAAAAAATTAGCTGGGCGTGGTGGCACGTGCTTGTAATGCCAGCTACTCAGGAGGCTGAGGCAGGAGAATTGCCTGAACCCAGGAGGCGGAGGTTGCGGTGAGCCGAGATCGCGCCATTGCACTCCAGCCTGGGTAACAAGAGTGAAACTCCGTCTCAAAAAAAAGAAAGAAAGAAAAAGAAACTATATTTACTATTCATCAGGTAGCAGTGGATCATCATAAAGGTATTCATCTTTGTAGTCTTCAGCAGACTGAGGAGGAATAAAAGAAGGGGTTGGAGGCCAGGCGCAGTGGCTGATGCCTGTAATCCCAGCACTTTGGGAGGCCGAGGCGGGTGGATCTCCTGAGGTCAGGAGTTCAAGACCATCCTGGCCAACACGGTGAAATCCCGTCTCTTAAAAAAAAAAAAAAAAAAAAGAAGAAGAAAGAAGAAAGAAGAAAGAAGAAGAAGAAGAGGAAGAGGAAGAGGAAGAGGAAGAGGAAGAAGAAGAGGAAGAAGAAGAAGAAGAAGAAGGGGTTGGTCTTGCTGTCTCAGAAGTGACAGGTGGAAGAAAATTGACGTAGAAGTGGACTCACAAACTTCAAACCCATGTTGTTCAAGAGTCAACTGCACTAAGTTTCCTGTATTTTTTTGTAGTAAAACAAACTCTTATCATTCTTGACAATCTTCTCCTCTCTTGGTTTCCACAGTACTACAGATGGTTTCTGACTTACAATGGTTTGACTTAAAATTTTTCAACTTTATAGTGTTGCTAAATTCATACACGTTCAGTAGAAACCACACTTCAAGTACTCATACAACCATTCTATTTCTCGCTTTCAGCATAGTATGCAATAAATTACATGAGATACTCAACACTGTTACAAAATAGGCTGTGTGTTAGAGAATTCTGCCCAGCTGTATGTAGGCTAATATAAGTGTTCTCAGCACGTTTAAGGCAGGCTAGGATAAGCTATTAAGTTTGGTAGTTTAGGTGTATTAAAAGCATTTTTGACTTAAAATATTTTCAACTTAAGATGGGTTTACTGGGACACAGTGCCTTGAAAGTTCTGTACTCTTGTCTGGTTCTCTTACTTTACCAATATGTTTCTCTGATTTTTCTCCTTCTAATCTAGTGATTTTAGAAATGTTTCATTCCAGGATCTCATCTACTTTGAAATTATGTTCTCTTTCCAAGCAACCTCATTCACTTAAATGATTTTAACTTTTGTCTTTATTTTTATGGACTCCCAAATTTCCACCTCTAACCTCAAATTTTCCTTTGAACTCCAGGGATGAAATTACAAACATCTACAAACCATTTCCTTTATAAGTCCTATAAGTAGCTTAAACTCAAGAAAAGACTACAAATAGGAAAAAAAGCATATTCACAGTTTAAAGAATAAGAAAAGGGCTCTGAACCAGGCGCGGTGGCTCAAGCCTGTAATCCCAGCACTTTGGGAGGCCGAGGCGGGTGGATCACGAGGTCAAGAGATCAAGACCATCCTGGTCAACATGGTGAAACCCCGTCTCTACTAAAAAATACAAAAAAAAAAAAAAAAAAAAAAATTAGCTGGGCATGGTGGCGCGTGCCTGTAATCCCAGCTACTCAGGAGGCTGAGGCAGGAGAATTGCTTGAACCCAGGAGGTGGAGGTTGCGGTGAGCCGAGATCACGCCATTGCACTCCAGCCTGGGTAACAAGAGCGAAACTCTGTCTCAAAAAAAGAAAAAGAAAAAGAAAAAGGCTCTGGTATCCATTCTCTTGAAGAAGTCTGCAGGCCTTCGTAACTAACATATGGCAACAGCCTGAGGATTACTATACCATCCCAAATTCATCTTTGAACTGCATGAACCATCTGTCACAGAGCAAAGATGCTCTGATGTACGAAGAAAAGATGGACTTTGAGTCTAGAAACTTTTATTAACATTTAAGTCAGCCTGCTTTTGATTTAAATTGTGATACTGAAGGTATCACTCAGTCTCTTGAGGCCTCGACTTTCAAATCTGTAAAATGAGATGGCTGGGTTAGGGAACCTCTAGACTTCCTTCAAGTTCTGAAATTCCATGGCTTGTCTACAACTGAATTAATGTCCTCTGAATCTATTTTCCTTCCTACTTTAATTATTGTCATACTCTGATTTTTTGAGTGTTTTCTTAAGCATCACATTCAGCTGCTCACTGAATCCTGTCAGTTTAACCCCTGAAATGTCTCTCAAAGTGAGCTCCATTTCCATTACTAAATTTAGTTATCTGTATCAAGTTCTTATCTTTTGGCAAGGCCATTATAGCAGTTTTTCAAAATTATCTCCTTGTTCTCAGGATTTCCCATTACCTACTGTAATGTTACATGTTAAATGTACATGTTACCACTGAGTATCACCCTAAAAAAAAAACCTCAAAATGAATCTGAATATATATAACATATAGTAAAAAACATGACATAAAATGTATCAACGTAACCATTTTAAAATATATAGTTTAGTAGTCAAGTGTATTCACATTACTGTGTTCTTCAGAAAATGAGTAATTATGTTCTAAATGGCCAAAATACAATTTAAAATGTAAATGTATTATGGTTATGTATGTGATAGGCACTGAATTATTAGGTGATAAAACATTATTACATCATGTACTTTTTTTACTTTTGTGAGAAACAAAGTGAAAGGTTCAAAAAAATCTTTTAAAACTTCTTTCAAACAAAAACAACTTTTCGTTAAGCTCTTCCTTTGCTGTAATGTAGTTATCTAGTAAGATCTACTGCAGAGGTTGCAAACTGGTGGCCCTGAAGCCATTTATGGCCTGAAGATGTTTTGTTTGGCTCATACAGTGTTTTCAAAATTTGAGTTAGTTATAAACACTTAAAAACTAGAAGACTCACATTAAAATCCAGATTCATGACTTCTGTAAAAAAAAAATATGAAAATGAAGAAATCTAGCAACACTAAGCTTGTATTCCCACATGGAAACAATTAGCTGAAGATGGTCAACCACAGTTGCCCACTTTAGACAAGGTATGTGCTCTAAGTCTGTCACACTCTCTACCACTCTCTGTAACATAGTCAATGCCTTCTTTCCTTATTGACATGGCTTGCTTAGCTCCTTTGCATATTTGAGTTTGGACTCCCTGGAACAAATATTGAAAAAACAGAAGCCAGCCTTACCTGTATGCTGGTTCCTTCATGAGTTCAATAATGTTTTGACATGTATTCACTTTATATTTTTATGAGTCTTGTTTTTAACTTTTGAAAGTTATACTTTGACAATGTTGGAAATACACCAAGATGTTCAAGTATCTATCTACACTTTGGCTTCTGGAGTGAATATCAAGTGGCAACAAAACTTTACTTTTATTTTCTGTTTCTCTACTGTTTGTTTTACCGACTTTGTATTTTTACTTTTGTTCTGATGCAACAAAACATTCATGGCTTAACACACAACACCCAACATCAGACAGATGAGACAGATTCTTACTCATGTTTGATTCTGATTCTGGTTCTGCACAGACAGTAATAAGTTTATTCTCTATAATGGGATGACAGGGACCTAATATCCATTGGATGTGGCATGGCAAAGAATCTGATACATTACTTAGTCTTTTGGCTTGCAGAGGAGTATGTCTTGTTTCAACTGGAAAGAAGAAAAGTCCTTTGAGATCTAGATTGCTACATGTGTCCTGTGTTTTCTTTCACTGGTAGATGAAGTCATAGCCTGATGCTGCAAGACTCAGTGTGACTGTACTTCAGAAAGTGAAACATTTCCTATCTCTAGAAAGGTTATTAACAAATTAGATATAAATCTCTTAAATAAAAGCTCTGTGCTGGGCATGGTGGCTCATGCCTGTAATCCCAACACTTTGGGAGGATGAGGTGGGTGGATCACAAGAGACCAGCCTGGCCAATATGGTGAAACCCCGTCTACTAAAAATACAAAAATATTAGCTGGGCTTGGTGGCACATGCCTGTAATCCCAGTTACTAGGGAGGCCGAGGCAGGAGAATTGTTTCAACCTGAAAGGCGGAGGTTGCAATGAGCAGAGATTGCGCCACTGCATTCCAGCCTGGGCAACAGTGCAAGACTGTCTCAAAAAATAAAAATAAATTAAAACTCTGTTTTTAATTGGTTTATAGACATCAGTAAGACTTAAGAAATCTAACACAAATTAGCTGG
The DNA here is from genome assembly GCF_048565385.1 of Saimiri boliviensis. Taxonomy (NCBI): domain Eukaryota; kingdom Metazoa; phylum Chordata; class Mammalia; order Primates; family Cebidae; genus Saimiri; species Saimiri boliviensis. The sequence continues at coordinate 128,575,305 of NC_133453.1, read as the reverse complement.
GCATGGTGGCGCGTGCCCGTAATCCCAGCTACTCAGGAGGCTGAGGCAGGAGAATTGCCTGAACCCAGGAGGCAGAGGTTGCGGTGAGCCAAGATCGCGCCATTGCACTCCAGCCTGGGTAACAAGAGCAATACTCCGTCTCAAAAAATAAAAAGAAATCTAACATAAAAGGAATGTAAGAATCCTTAAGAAATAAAAAGCTGAATTTTGAAATCTTAAAATGTGGCAGCATTTTTGTTGTTTGCTTGCTTTGCTCACTGCAGAGACATTAAGGAGATACATAGATTAGAAATTTAGGCTCTTCCTTTAGAGCCTGTAAATCTGCAGCCCCATGGACTGGGGCCCAGGGGGAGACAGCCTCATTTTCCGTAGAAAACTTATTCTTACAGTTTTATCCCTGGACCTTCACCATCAGTGTCACTGGGACTCATTAGAAATGCTTATTCCCAGCCGGGCGCGGTGGCGCAAGCCTGTAATCCCAGCACTTTGGGAGGCCGAGGCGGGTGGATCACGAGGTCAAGAGATCGAGACCATCCTGGTCAACATGGTGAAACCCCGTCTCTACTAAAAATACAAAAAAAAATTAGCTGGGCATGGTGGCGCATGCCTGTAATCCCAGCTACTGAGCAGGCTGAGGCAGGAGAATTGCCTGAACCCAGGAGGCGGAGGTTGCGGCGAGCCGAGATCGCGCCATTGCACTCCAGCCTGGGTAACAAGAGCGAAACTCCGTCTCAAGAAAAAAAAAAAAGGAAAGAAGAAATGCTTATTCTCAGTCCCAAACAAAGGCTAATAGACTCTGGGGAAGAATCAGTGTTTTCAGGCACCTCCAGGTGACTCTGATGCATATTCTCAGACATTTCAGCCTCTTGCTGTAGTTCCTGTGCACAGGTTGCTTTTGTTTCTTGTAATTAACATGCATCTCCTCTAACTGGGCAGGATTTTTGCACTGAGATTGCAAAAATGCATTGGCGCAAGTTGGTTTCCCTAATTCTTTGAAAAAAGTACAAAATGTCAAATTTCCTATTTTTTATTAAAGGAGAACTATACTATATGAACTGTGGTGTCCTTTTAAGAAAAGCCCCTTCTCACAAAAACTACTAGCTTAGAAACTTTTTTTTTTTTTTTTTTTGAGACAGTCTCACTCTGTTACCCAGGCTTGAAAGCAGCAGCGTGATCTCAGCTCACTGCAACCTCTGCCTCCTTGGTCCAAGAGATTATCCTGCCTCAGTCTCCTATGTAGTTGGGATTATAGGCACGTGCCACTATGCTCAGCTCATTTTTTTGTATTTTTAGTAGAGACAGGGTTTCACCATGTTGGCTAGGCTGATCTTGAACTCCTGACCTGAAGTGATCCGTCTGCCTCAGCCTGCCAAAGTGCTGGGATTATAGATGTGAGCCATTTTGCATTTTTATATAAGAATCGAAATTCAAATAATTAGAGTGAATCCTTGAACAAATCAGACTGGTTTGATAATTTTGGTTTTAAAACACCTATTCATCCTTGTCTGAATTTAATTGTCATAGAGTGTGTAATATAAGCAAATATTTTTTTAAAATAAGATTTGGGTCGTTTGCTCATAAAGACAAAAATAACATTTTTCAACCTTAGCTTACTTTTTTTTTTTTTTTTGAGACGGAGTTTCGCTCTTGTTACCCAGGCTGGAGTGCAATGGCGCTATCTCAGCTCACTGCAATCTCCGCCTCCTGGGTTCAGGCAATTCTCCTGCCTCAGCCTCCTGAGTAGCTGGGATTACAGGCATGCGCCACCATGCCCAGCTAATTTCTTGTATTTTTAGTAGAGATGGGGTTTCACCATGTCGACCAGAATGGTCTTGATCTCTTGACCTCGTGATCCACCCGCCTCTGCCTCCCAAAGTGCTGGGATTACAGGCTTGAGCCACCGCGCCCGGCGCTAAAAATAACATTTTTGAACTCATATAAGGTCCACTGTTAAGCTAATATTACTCCATATAATGATTTAAAAATATATAAACTTGAATTATAAAATGTAAATTTTGAATTCTGACAAACTTTAAAAAATTTCAACAGTATGTTCTGTAGTTTGCTAGATTAAACATAATTTCTAATATTCCTGGCAAACTTCAAGACCCTATACTAACATTAAGTCATGTTAATTAATGGATAATCTTTGCATATTTGAATTTTTAAGACAGAAACATAAAAACATTGGTCACCAAGTCAAGTATATGTGTGAATGTGTGTGTGTGTGTGTGTGTGTGTGTGTGTGTGTATGTATCTGTTTTATATGTTTATAAGTAGTATTTTTACACTTTAGGAAGATACAGAAAAAATGTGTAACATGTATATTATGTGTGCCCATGAACTTTACTGGTTTGCTACAAAAATTTCATATGACATAATTTCTCAGTTGCTTAACTCCGTGAAACAGAAACTAGTTGCTTGGTTGTTATAATTAACATGAAGATTGAGATGATATTAAAAACAATAGTGGTACAGAAGTACAACTGCATATGCGAGATGGATGTATTTTTGTTTATTAATGTGAAAAGATTAGTTTTGTTCATAAAGTATGCGGGTTTCTTTCAAAATGCACCAAGAGAACAACGAAGGACAAAACCTGGATGAATACTGAAAGCTGTGAAGGTTTGTAGAAAGGAAAATTTATTTGCTTTGAACTGTAATAACTCCAAATAACAGTCCAAAAACATACAATGAAACACTAAAATTGCTGAAGTTGGCTCAGTTTTAATGAATTCCATCGTAAGATTAAAAAAGGAAAGCTTCTGAATCCATTCATGTCAAATATTGGTTAATACGAACCTAAAATTTTGTTTTCTGTTAAAATAACAAACTGGTCTTGGATAATTCTGACTGATCTTAAAAAGATGTAATAAGGGTTATTCTTTACCCTCTAAATAATCTAAGCAGCAGAGACGATATATTTCACTAGAATAATCTACTGAACTTTGTGTTGACTCTTGTCATACTCTTATTTTTAAATAAACAAAAGTTCCTCACTTCTAGCCTGAACAACATAGGCAAGACCCTATCTCTACAACAACAATAAAATTAGCCAGGTGTGGTGGTGCATGCCTGCGGTCCCAGATACACAGACAGCTTTGGAGGGAGGACTGCTTAATTCCAGGAGGTTGAGGCTGCAGTGAGCCATGACTCCATTTCAGCCTGGGTGACAGAGTGAGACCCTGTTTCAAAAAATAAAAAATAATTAAAAAGTAAAAAAATAAGTTCCTCACTTCTGATAGAGCTAAGATTCTTTTAGAAAAACTGGGTTACCATTTTCTGTGTCTATTTAAAACATTATATTGTTGTTTTGATAATTCATTATTATTCTCCGGTTATGCTCCTATCTTCAATCAGTGATCAAATCTTTTCTGATCACTCGTCCACTGTCACCAAGTTCACAGTATTCAATGGAAAATTGATCAGGCTTAGACTGTGATGTAAGACCTAAAGCTTGATATTAGTGTTGCCTTGTCTGTAGAGCCTATCTGCAAGTTCTCCTCCCTACTCTTATCTACCTCCCATAGATAAAGACTCCAAGCCAAAAACCTTCCTTATCAAAGAGAACAGGCACAGGTACTTATCCCCAAGTAGCAGGCTTCAGTTTTCTGCTAGTCTATAGAATTATTCAAATAAGCCAATCACATCCTCCTGTAGGAATCAGGTGGTGCCTTACCCTCTTGATACTACAAAACCTGCCTCCCACTGCCCCTGGTAAGGCATTCTGTAATCCCAGCTACTTGAGAGTTTGAGGTGGGAGAATTGTTGGAACCCAGGAGGTGGAGGTCACAGTGAGCCATGATTGCACCATTGCACTCCAGCCTGGGCAAAAAGAGCAGAACCCCGTCTTAAAACAAAACAAAACAAAACAAAAAATTATCAAGGACAAGTAACAAGAGCCAACAGCAGAATAAAAAATGATAATTCCATGGCTCACGCCTGTAATCCCAGCACTTTGGGAGCCCGAGGCAAGCGGATCATGAGGTCAAGGGATTGAGATCATCCTGGCCAACATGATGAAACCCTGTCTATATTAAAAATTTTTTTAAAGATTAGCTGTGTGTGGTGGCATGCGTCTGTAAGTTCCAGCTACCAGGGAGGCTGAGGCAGGAGAACTGCTTAAACCCGGGTGGTGCAGGTTGCAGTGAGCAGAGATTGCACCACTGCACTCCACTCTAGCCTGGCGACAGAGTGAGACTCCGTCTAAAAAAAAAAAAAAGTTTCCATAAAAACCATGTATATATGTGTGTTTATACAAGCATAGAAAAACATCAGGAAAGGTACACACCAGATTATCAATATCAGTTACCTCAGTGGAGAGGAATGGTAGTGTTATAAAACCACATTTTCTTCTGAAAATAAAAATAAAAATCATTTTTAAAAAAACCAGATAATAATATACATGTACAGGGCCTGCCCCAGAGAATGTGTGATTAAAAAAAATTGTAGAGTGAAATTCTTGCTAAATAATTGGACAATTAAATTTATTGTGCCCTACTATCTACAACTTTTCCTTTAAACAGGCCCACAGGCTGGGTGAAGTGGCTCATGCCTGTAATCCCAGCACTTTGGCAGGCCAATGTGGGCGGATCATGAGGTCAGGAGTTTGAGACCAGACTGGCCAATATGGTGAACCCCGTCTCTACTAAAAATACAAAAATTAGCTGGGCGTGGTGGCGCGCGCCTGTAGTCGCAGTTACTCGGGAGGCTGAGGCAGGAGAATTCACTTGAACCTGGGAGCAGAGGTTGCAGTGGGCCGAAATCACGCCACTGTACTCCAGCCTGGGCAATAGAGAGTAACTCTAAATTTTAAACAGTAACAAAAAAACAGGCCCTCAAAAACTGAACTAATGAGAACCTTGTCTGACTGAATATAAAGAGTACCTCTGCCAGGCATGGTGGTTCATGCCTGTAATCCCAGCACTTTGGCAGGCCAAGGCGGGCTGATCACTAGAGGTCAGGAGTTCAATATTAGCCTGGCCAACATAATGAAACCTCATCTCCGCTAAAAATACAAAAATCAGTTGGCCGTGATAGCACGCACCTATGATCAGAAGCTGAGGCAGGAGAATTGCTTGGACCTAGGAGGTACAGGCAGTGGCAGAGGTAGAGGTTGCAGTAAGCCGAGATCACATCAGTGCACTCAAGCCTGAGCAACTGAGACTCCATGTCAAAAAAAAAAAAAAAAAAAAAAAGAACCTTTTCCCACTGCAAAGGGAGTTTGGTAGGGGTTTCCAGTTCTAAATCTGGTTTAAGTTTCTTGGAACCTTTATTTGCAGAACTTTAACCTTACCTTTGCCATCTCCCCAATAAAATGACTCTTAGCTGGCTCTCCTCCAGCAAAATTTCCTTAGTTATTTGCAAGATTTTGTATGTTTCATTGTACTGGGAAAATAATTCACTGATTTATTCAGACCTTCCAAGCCTTGCCTCTCTCACCAACAAATTTAAAGCAAGATAATCATGTACAGAGAGCTAAATTCAGATATTTGTGAATCCAGTTCATAACAGTTGTGCCAATTTGGGCACATCTTTTATTTTTGGTGTCAATTTTAGAGGGCTTTAAGTTGTTAACATAAAAATGATACGTAATATTGACTTTTTTCTCCTTAAATTCTGTTTTCTCTTACATAAATACTGCCAGCTCTTTGTTTTAGTTAAGTCTGATAAATAGGGCTTTAAGATTTGGGGGTAATTTTTGCCTTCTACTATCTTTATTAAGTCAGTCTTTTATAAGCATCATATTGTTGGATTTATCAGTCCAAATGGAAACCATTTATGCTTGTGCTATGATGTCTGACTTTTTATGCTTGTTTTCTCTCTTCATTTTTACCTTTATCCTATGAATAAGGTATTCAGACACCTCATTCTTTTAATCAGAATATTTCAAGAATACTATTAAAGCAATACTTATACAATATAACCAATAATAATAATTATACAATATTTTATCTGTTCTAATCTGAAAAAAGATATTTAGTGTTTTCCTCTCTCTTCCTTTCCCTTTCCCATTCTTTATGAATCTTTCCTCCATCTTTTCTATTAGGTTCCACTATTTGGTTTAATAAATTAGGTAGTACTATTATTGCTACAATGACTTCAGGAAACTACCCAGGGTAAAGCAGGAAGAAGGCAAATGGTAGATGCAATGGGATGTCAATATGGAACTACTCGAGCATAAGTTGCAGGCGAAGATCCAAGACAACAGATAATACATTTCCAATAAGAGGTGGGTAACCATTGCCAGACTTGCAAAGAATGTGATCAAGACCCTTGTAAGCTTTTGCTCATACAACTACAACAACAACAACATCAACAATAACAAAGCGTTTTGGAGAAGGCAAGAGGAGAGTTGAGAGTTGGAGGTTATTAGGAGATAATTTTTAGAAAAAGCTATGTGTATGCTGTGGGTCTCAGCATCCCTTTCCCCAAGGGCCTTGACCTATGGAGAGAAGTTTTTTTTTTTTTTTTGAAACAGAATCTTGCTCTGTCACCTATGCTGGCATGCAGTGGCACAATCTCAGCTCTCTGCAACCTCTGCCTCCCAGGTTCAAACGATTCTTCTGCCTCAGCTTCCAAAGTAGCTGGGATTACAGGTGTCCGCCACCACACCTGGCTAGTTTTTGTACTTTTAGTAGAAATAGGGTTTCACCATGTGAGCCAGGCTGGTCTTGAATTCCTGACCTCAGGTTATCTGCCCACCTTGGCCTTCCAAAGTGCTGGTATTACAGGAGTGAGCCACCACACCAGGCTTTAAGAAGGCTGCTTGGAGAGCTTAAGATATGTCTTCAAGAGCCTAAAAGTCATAGAATGCTGGTGTTTGACTCAAGCTTGAGAAATCTGGAGAAACAGTACAGAACTTTCTGGTTAATTGGTCTGATGGCAGTGTAAAATGGATAACTACATTGGGATTGGCTTGCACTTTCAGAGTTTCTTGTGGTAAAGAATTTAAGTTTTTCACAGACCATCACCTAAAGATAGTGTAAGGTTGTCTTAAATCCTGTCAAAGAGGTTGCCTGGAGGTGAGGGGACAATAGCAGAAAAAAGTTGAAAACATCCCAGATGTCCTGGGACGAGGGAGTTGATAGAGGTGCATTTGTCTGTATTATGAAGTGAAGACGAGATAATCCCAGAAACACTGGTGATGGAGGTGGCAGGTTGTTTCTGAAATGACTCCCAGTGATTCCCCACTCTTGATATTCATGGTCTTGCATAAAATCCCCTCTCCCTGAGTATGTGCTGGATCTAGTTACTTACTTATTACAAATGGAACATGGCAAAGGGGATTGGATGCCAATTCTAAGATTAGGTTACAAAAAAGTTATGACTTCTATCTTGCTGGACTCTTGCCCTGTTGCCTGTTTGCTCTTGGGAAGCCAGCTGCCATGCTGTGAATGATTCTATGAAGTCTACATGGCAAGGAGTCTAAGGCAGGCTCTGGCCAACATCTCATGAAGAAATGAGGCCTGTAAGCCAACAACCCATGAGGAACTGAATCCCATCAACAACTACTTAAGTGAGTTTGAAGATGGATCTACCCCCTAGTCAAGCCTTAAGATGACTGCCATTGTGGGAGACCCTGAGCCAGAAGATCCAGGTCAGCCATGCCTGGATTCCAGAATCAGAGAAATCATGACTAAATGTATATTGTTTTAAGCCATTAAGTTTTAGAGCAACTTGTTACACAGCGAATTACAATTAATATGGAGTAGCTCTGAAGAAACTACAAAAAGAGTTAATGAACAAACAGTAGTTATCAGACAAGTGTGTTCATGATTCAGATATTCAGTCAGGCTTATCACTCAACCAAACACTACTAGCTGCTTATGGATTTGATATTAACCTATTCTAATTTTCATTCTAAGTCTCAGTTAGTTTATACTCAAACTACTCGTTAAAAATGGAAAGCTAACACAGCAAAAGAACATGGATGTTCAAACAGTAGTTAATGAAGAGCATAAAAGAGTAATCCTGCAAATTTACTTCAAAATTTTTTGTATTTTGAAATGATGTCTTCTACAGCAACCTGGATGAAACTGAAGGCCATTGTTTTAAGTGATATAACTCAAGAATCGAAAACCAAATACCACATGTTCTTACTTATGAGTGAGAGCTAAACTATGGGTACACAAAGGCATACAGAGTAGTATAATGGACACTGGAGATTCAGACAGGAAGAGGGTGGGAGAGGGTAAGAGATGAAAAACTACCTACTGGGTACAATGTACACTACTCAGGTGATGGGGTACTAAAATCCTAGACTTTACCACAATATAATGCATCCATGTAACCAACAACCACATGTACTCCATAAAGCTATTGAAAAATAAATAAATATATTTTTATAAACAAAATTATCTTTATTCTATCTGTAAATTGGATTTATCTGATCAATATTAGCATTCTCCATCTGAACCACCATTGAAAGGAGAAATGGTGATGAGTACATCCCAATTTAGCATTTTACTTTAAAAATTAATTATACTTTAGGATTCTCATTTTGGTGGCTCTCTTTTCATGTCATATATAAACACATATATTTTACATAAATGGGATATATGTCACATAAGCTATTTACCTTGGAAATTCTTTATCTTTTTAAACAGACATTGTTTGTTTGTTAATTAAGTGGAGGCTTACCTCTCTATCTTCCTCCAGACTTAATAGTCCCCAGGTAATCACTACTTACAAAAGAGTATGCTTTTCTCCATGTTCACATACATAATCATATAGAAATGTTTTACACACTGGCAGAGTTTTTTTGAGTGGGGAGAAGGACTACTCTCTGTGTGTGTCTCTCTCTTACATACACATTGCTACAAATACACAGTTATCATATTTTATAAAATTCTTTGTATCACGAAAAGTCCTTGAAATCAACTGCCATAAATCTAATTAATTTGTTTTTAATGGCCACATAATAATGCACTGATTGGATAACCTATAATTTATTTAACCTTTCCCCAGGGATGGGCATTTACCTCATTTTCAATGCTTTTCTCCTTAGAAAAAGGCTGCAGTAAAGACATTTACATTTTTATGCACTTGTGCTTCTATTTACATGGGATAGACTTTTAGGAGATTGTTGGATCATAGATTAGAGGTACTTTCCATTTTAACAGGTATTACCAAACTACATTTTTTGAAGGCTATAATAATTTACATTTCAACCAAAGTATGAAACTGACTTCCCTTCCAATCTTTGACAGCATTAGACATTACTGTTCTTTTAAATTTGCATTTCCTTGATTAATGATGAGGTTAAGCATCTTTTCATAAGTTTACTGGCCATTAGGATTTGCCTTTCAGTGAAGTGCCTATTAATATCATTTTTGCATTTCTCCAAAGGTTAATTTATTTTTATTAATTTATTTTTTTGAGACAGGGTCTCACTCTCTCACCCAGGCTGGAGGGCAGTGGTAATCTCAGCTCACTGCAACCTCTATCTCCCGGTTCAAGCATTCTCGTGTCTCAGCCTCCTGAGTAGCTGTGACCACAGGTAAGTGCCACTTGCCCACCTAATTTTCATATATTTTAGTAGAGATGGGGTTTCACCATCGTTGGCCAGGCTGGTCTCAAACTCCTGACCTCAGATATCTGCTTGCCTTGGCCTCTCAAAATGCTGGGATTACAGCATTAAAAAAAACCCAAAAAACTATTAATTCATAATATACTCATCTGATATGTACAATTTCCACTGCATACATATTTCTTCATTATGTAACGTATCCATTGAAACATTTTAGGATGCCATACTTTCCTAATATATATTTTTCCCTGTTCTGCCATCCACTTCTATGAGTCTCTTTTCATAGCCTCTTTTCTCTTCTCCACCTACCTACCTACACTTATTCCCTTGGTGATTTCATCCAGTTCTATCCAGTTTTAAATGCCACCTATATGTTGATGAGTCTCATATATCTATCTTTAAATTCCAGACCTCTCGTATAAGCTTCAGACTCATATATTGGGTGTCTCATCAGCATTTCTGAAATGAACTCTTAATATTTTGTGGCCTAATCTACTTATTTTTCAAGATTCCCCATGTGAGTAACGGGCATCACCACCCATCCAGTTGCCCCTATCAGAACCTGGAAGTCACTACTGATTTATTCCTCCCCCTCACAGACGTATCTGATCCATGACAAGTCCTTCAATTATACCCTGAAACATGTCACCAACCTAACTACTTCTTTCTACATCCACTGCTACTTTCCCCCATGCCTGTCTATTCCGCTATTACCCAAACCTCTATGAAAGCCTCCCAACTGGGCCCTCTGAATCTATCTTCTCCTGCCCCACCTGTCCCTTTGCCCCTAACAATCAATTCCTCAGTCCCTGAATATAAATCAGAGCATGTAATTCCCCTGCTTAAAACTCTCCTATGACTTTCTATTATATTATAAAAATTCTAAACTTATTACTAAACCATAAGGCCTTACATAATACTGCTTTGCCCACCTTCCTGAATTCATCTTCTGTCCTTCTCCCCCACGTCCTAGCTCATTCTCTATGAACCTCATTTGCCTTCTTGTTCTTCCTTGATTATGCTAAGCTCATTCCTGCTTTTCCCTGAGAACATCCAACTCTGCTGAAGGGTCACATTTTCACAAAAGTCTTCCTTTGTTATAGAGAAACACAAATACGACATCATATATATGCTAGCCTCTTACTCTGCTTCATCTTTCACTGCTACATTAAATTACATATTACTCTGCTTGCTTACGTATTCTGAATATCTCCCCCTCTAAACTAAAATGTAAGCTTCATGATGACAGAACACGTGCCCATCTTGTTCACTATTAAATCCCTGGCACTCAGAACAGTATCTGGCATACAGCAGGAATTCGGTAATTTTTTTTAATGGGTAAATATTGCTTTATTATTTTTTACACTGATCATTGCAAAAGTACTCTGATTAACTACATTGAAAGCAACTAATGTATAGCTGTAGCTCATTCATATTTAATGTAGTATAATATCCTGCTATGTCAATATACTACAATTTAACTTTTCATCATCCTCCATCAAAAAGCTTGATTCTATGATTCCACAACTTTGGGAGGCCAATGTGGAATGACTGCTTGAGCCCAGGAGTTCAAGACTAGCCTGAACAACATAGTGAGACCTCATCTCTACAAAACATAACAAAAAGATTAGCTGGATGTGGCGGTATGTGCCTATAGTTCCAGCTACTCATGCAGAGGAGTCTGAGGTAAGAGAACTGTTTGAGCTTGGGAGTTTGAGGCTGCAGTGAGCCATGATTGTGCCACTATACTCCAGCCTGGACAACAGAGCTATACTCTGTCTCAAAAGAATAAAAAATAAAAAAAAGTTTGGGTCACTTCCAAAATTTTGTTCACCATTATGAATCCCGTTGGTGTAAACTTCTTGTATATATTTTCTGTTAATATGTATTTCCCTAGCATGTAAAACTAGGATTAGAAATGCTAAGTCAGATAGTACAAAATTTGACTTTACAACATGAAGTGAAATTGTTTTCCAAAGGGGTTGGACCAATATACACTTCTTCAGTACTGTGTATGAGTTTCTGTTCACCCATATCCTCTTCAACATACGATATGGCAAACCTCTTAATTTCTGGCAGTCTCATATTGATCTTAACTTGCATTTCCTGATTACTTATGAGGTTGAGCATCTTTTCATATATTTATAGGCCTTATGTATTTTTTCTATGAAATGGCTATTCATGTCTTGCCCATTTTCCTACTGAGCTTTTGTCTTTTTCTCACTGATTGATTCTGTATACTAAAGCTTTATTGGTTCTATGTATGGTAAGCATCTTCTCCCACTTTGGGGCTTACCTTTTCAATTTCATTATAGTTTCTCAATGAACAAAAGCACTTGATTTTAATGTACACAATTTTATTAATCTTTCCTTTTAATGGCTAGTTCTTTCTACGTCTTGTCAGAAAATTCTTCCTTCCTTACTTCCTATATCAGGGACACTGATATTTTCCCACAGGCCCTAAAAGCTTTCCATACTTTTATCTATGTAGAAATGATTTTTGTGCAAGGTGTGAAATAGGGATCTAATCTCATTAGGATACTATGAAAGTTAAATTGTATGGATACTATGAAAGTTACCCATATGGATAATTAATCATACCAGTGTTTTTAAAAAAGCTTCTTTCCTCCGCTTGATCTGTAATGTCACCTATGTCACGTATCATGGATTCCATCTATCTGTGGGCCGGTGTCTGAATTCACTTTCTATTCTGCTGATTAATACATCTCTCCCTGATGTAGTAATCAGTATTAAGAGCCAAAGGTGGTCTTATTTACTGTTAATCACTATTTGAACAATTCTGTGTTTTGGTAACTGACAGAACAAGTCTCCCCACCTTATTCTCCTTGTTCAGAAATACCTTGTTTTGGCTGCCTGTCTTATAAATGCATTTGAAAGAACAGAAAACAAAAAGAAAACATAATCAAACACACATTTATAAAATCAGCAAAAACTAAAAGACACCTAAGAATATATCTTAAAACAGATGTACAGAAAACTAACAGTTTTAAAACATTTAAGAAAGCCTAATATAAAAATAAGCCACAGTCATGGATTGGAAGCCTCAATACTGTAAGATGTCAATTCTTCTCATACTAATCCAAAGATATAATCCAAATTCCAACAATTAATTGTGAATCTCAACAAGCTAATTCTGTTTGTCCCAATTTTTGATCGGAAACATAAAATTCTAAGTTTAAGACTTTAACCAAAATATGTCTTGAAATCTAATATGCTATAAACCTTGTCTATTTCCAACCATGTCTGTTGTTATTAAGGTGAGGGAAACTTTATTATACTCTGGTTATGTTCCTCAAAGTCTGTAATTTATTTAGCTAATTTATTTTCAGTAACATTGATTCTGCTTGTTATCCTTCGATGTATGCCCTAGACTGATACCTAACAAAAGGCAAAAATCACTGAATTAAAGCAAAAGTATGGTAATTCATCAAATGCCTCAAAAATTTAACCTATGGTAGCATTAATAACATTGTAAAGATTTAGAACCATCTGTTAAATCCATCCTATTGTAACTTATCTCTTTCTTTTGCCTTTTTTTTTTTGAGACAGAATTTTACTCTTGTCGCCCAGGCTGCAATGCAGTGGCGCGATCCTAGCTTACTACAACCTCCACCTCCCAGGTTCAAGTGACTCTCCTGCTTCAGGCTCCCAAGTCGCTGTGGTTAGAGGCACCTGTTACCATGCCCGGCTAATTTTTTGTATTTTTGTAGAAACGGGGTTTCACCATGTTGGCCAGGCTGGTGTTGAACTTCTGACCTCAGGTGAAACACCCATCTGGGCCTCCCAAAGGGCTGGGATTACAGGTGGAGCCATAGCACCCAGCCTGTAACTTATCTCCTTCTAAGGATAGAGATATGAAGATAGTTTTGTCTTTCTGCCAAAAGTTCCAATCTAAAAATAACAAAACAAAACAAAACAAATTTTAATAGACATGCACTCCTGGTAGGAAGAAAATACTAATATATGCCACAGTTAAGAGGACAGACATGGTAAGTACTTTGATTAGGAAGCTAATGTTAATTTTTGATGAGTCAATGTAGTTTCCAATAAAATATGAAAAAAGGCACAATGAATGAGCTAATTTTAATACTTCCATAAGTATTACAGGTTAAGACTTGGTTTTGGGAACAAAAATGTCAAGAAAAGACAGCTTTTTTTTTTTTCAGAAATAAGTCTCCTTCAGTTTATGTCTTAGGAACAAAATTAATCACAGGAAAATTTGAAAAATTCTAGGCATAAAACACAATCTTAAATTTTGGGTCTTTTGAGTCTTAAGATATGCCTGTTTTAAACAAATAAAAGCGGTAGCTCAACCAATCCATCTTGACCACCTTATATGTACACCTTATAGGTGTAACAACTGATTCAATCACTTAAATAATCAACATAGGCATTTTGTGAACACTCTCTTACTTTCCTTGTTCTCAATCCTACTCAACTGCCTCATTTAAGGGCAGGCCTTGGCAAACTTCTGAGGTTTGTCTTCAGCCTTACCTCTTTACATTCTAGTACCTTCCTCTGTTGTTTATTCCATGTATCGCAATGTCCCTGCAGGACCTTAATTCATTGCTCCTGTCTTTACCATATTTGGACTGCGATAAAAACTCATTGTCCTGGGACATCTCTTCTGGAGTCTCGTTCTTTGCTTATTTAAATAAATTACAGTAAGCACAAAAATCAAGAGTGAAAAGGCAATCTGTGCAATGGGAGAAGATTTGCAAATCATCTATCTGATAAGAAGTTAACATCCAGAACATATAAATAACTCCTACAACTCAATAACCACCACAATTTTTTTTTTTTTGCCGATTAAAAAATGGGCTAAGGACAACAGACATCATTCCAAAGAAGATATACGAATGGCCAATAAGCACATGAAAAGATGCCCAACATTACTGCTTATTAAGGAAACATAAGTCAAAACCATGAGACACCACTTCACACCCATTAGGATTCCTACTATTGAAAAAACAGAAAATAAGCATTGGCGAGGAAGAAACAGGAACCCTTGTCACTGTTGGTGAGAATGTAAAATGGTGCAGTCCCTATGGAAAAGAGTATGATGTTTCCTCAAAATATTAAAAACATAATTACCATATTGAAGTAGAAAGCAGGGATTGGACCCTGGACCAGACTGAAGACTAGCATAAAAAGGAAAAATATGGAAGCAACTCTCTGTAGGACACACCCACCAGTGCCATGTCAATTTACCATTGCCAGCACAACATGTGGAAGTTATTGCCCCCTTCCATGGCAATGACCCAATGACCCAGAAACTACAATTCTTTTTCTAGGAATTTATGCATAATCTGTCCCTTAATTTGCACATAATTAAAAGTGGATATAAATATGACTGCAGAACTGCCCGTGAGCTGCTACTCTGGGTATACTGCCTATAGGGTAGCCCCACTCTGCAAGGGGTAGTAATAGTAACTCTGCTGCTGCTGCTGCCATACACTGCAACATTAATGTAAGTTGCTGACTAACACCACCACCATACCACCCATGAATTCTTTCCCGGGCAAAGCCAAGAACCCTTCCAAACTAAGCCCCAATTTTGGGCCTCACCTGTCTTGTATCAATATGAACTAGCAATTCCACTTCTGGCTACATACTCCAAAGAACAGAAGGTAGGCTTTGAAGAGTTATTTGTACACTCATGTTCATAACAGCATCGTGTCACAATAACCAAAAGGTGAAAAAACACTCAGGTGTCCATCAATGGATGAATAAACAAAATGTTTTATATATACACAATGGGATATTATTCGGTCTCAAAAAGGAAGAAAATTTGGACATACATTATGACATGACTGAACCTTGAAGATATTATGCTAAGTGAAATAAGCAGTAACAAAAAAACACATACTATATAATCCCATTTATATGAGAGGGGTTCATTCATAGAAACAGAAAGTGGAGTGGTGATTGCCAGGAACTAGGAGGCAGGGAATGGAGAGTTATTTTGTTAATGGGTATAGAGTTTGTTTTGCAAGATGTAAAGAGTTCTGAAGATAGACAGTGGTGATGGTTACAAAACAATGTGCTTAACATTACCATACACTTAAAATGATATATTAAGATGGTACAAATTCCATTCTATGTATTTTATCACATTATACATTTTTTAAAAATTACAATAAGCACATAAAAGGCTTATTCCAAGTCTGGTTTCCACACTTTCTTTACCTAAAATAAAATCAGTGTTTCTGTCTAATTGTCAAAGTGTTTAGTGTGAATTCCATATTTCCTTTTACTTACTCCTGTCACCCCATGGAGGTGGGTGCAGGTGGCAATGAATTTTAGTGCAGCTCCCTTTCACTTACTTGCTCTGTAACTGAGCAAGTCAGTTGGTAAGAGAGATTAATGCATTTTAGCTTTCTCATCCTCTCCAAAATAACAACACTGAAAATCATCTTAAATCTTATGTTTCAGAAGGTACTAACATTTAACTTTTCATTAAAGACTGAAATTGTCTGCAGGGAAGGAAAAAGCAATAGAATAAAATGTAAAGGAGGGTTCTTTCAGGATGCACTGTTATCTCTGCTATCTCTTTCTAATAGTAAGACTATATAGTTGTATTACAAATAATGTAGACCAGGCGTCCCCAAACTGTGGCCCCCTGAGGCCATTTATCCAGCACCCCCCACCCGCCGCACTTCAGGAAGGGGCACCTCTTTCATTGGTGGTCAGTGAGAGGAGCACAGTATGTGGCGGCCCTCCAACGGTCTGAGGGACAGTGAACTGGCCCCCTGTGTAAAAAGTTTGGGGACACCTGATGTAGACAGTTCTAAAAACTACATTTCAATGTCTTATGACGTAAAAAGCTGAAACCCAGTCTTTTTGTAATAAATTGCCAATTAAAAATATCTCCATGTATTCTCTTTTCCATGTTCTTTCTGAGTTAGTCAGTTTTAGTTCATTCTTGTTCATTTAGTCTAATTGCTTCATTTGTAGAAAAATTTTGTCATCATGTTTTAGAACAATACTGGGCAAAAAACTTGAGGACTGTATTTATGACTAATTGTATAACAGGTTATTTTAGTTTCTGTTCTGTGGAAAGTATAAAACATTCAAACAAAGGTTTTTAATATAGATTTTTTTGTACCCATTGTTGTTGATTGCTAAATAGTCTGATCATGATGCTGAATAAATGTGTCTTTTTAAAAAAAAAGAAAAAGAAAACCACTGTCATAGAGATTTAAATATATTTCACTTTTCCCTCTATGTACATGTTTCTGTTCCCTAATCTATCCCAAGCTCTTTAGAGGTAAAATCATGTCTTATTCATTTTTATAATCCTAAGTCTATCACAGTGACTAACCCAGAAGAGATACTCAATAAATAACTAATGAGATTACAATGGTAAAACATTAATGTTACTCAATTCACACAGCCCTACCTTCACATGGAAATAACTGAAAAATTTAAAAGTAAAAGTTTCAATAACAAATTAAGAATGTTATATAAGAACCTGCTTAAAACCAGGTTCTTACAAAATCTAGCAAAGAATGAGAAAAAGGAAAAAAAATCTCCTAGGAAGAGTTAAAAAAATAAAGTAACATATACTTGTATTTTAAAACAAAAGAAAAGTTATGAGTAAAAGGATGGACAAAAATGTATCAGTGAAATATAAAAAAAAATGAAAACAGGTTACAAGACTAATATCCAACAAAGTACTATAACTTATGTGTTAGAAAGTATGAAATAGCAGATCACTATATTTTGACTTCATCCTGAAGTTTACAAGTTATAAATGTTTACGTGTCAAATAAAGCCTCAAAACTTATTAAACAGTCAAAATAGGGTAAAGATATGTAGAAATTCATCTTGGAGAGTGTAGTTGACAAAAAAATAAACATTAAGAATTTAAAAAAATATATTAGTAAATATCAATATATTTATATTTGTCCATATTTATTGACTTACCAAGTCAATATATTTATTGACTCCTAAAGCAGCTTTCTTTTCAGGAATACAAAAAAAAAATTTTTTAAGTTGATCACATATGAAAAGAAAACTAAATGAATTAAAAAATAGTTTAAAAGGATACATATTCTGATTACAAGGTAACCATATTAAAAAACAATAAATCATTACATAAAAATTCTGTGGCCAGTTATAATTTATAAACTTCTCTCCTAAATATCTCGGGCCAAATTAGAAATGAAAATCACAAAACCTATTTTGAAAATGACGACAGAACACCAATTATTCAAATCTACATCATGAAGCCAAATCTGAACTGAGGAAAACTAGCTTTAAAAGTTTCCATCTTCGAAAAGATTTCAAAGAAATTAAGTAAGACTTCATTTCATTAAGTTTGAAATAGAAGAAAAAATATACTTAGGGAAAGGTAGTGAAGACGAGATGAGAAATTAATGATTTAGAGAAAAAAATAGAATTGATTAACAAAAAAAGGGGGAAACAATTCAAGAACTAAAATTTTGGAGAAAAAAATACCATTAAAGTTGACAAAATTTGGCAAATCAAATTAAATAGAAAAACAGAAATATATAACCTTGAGCTAGACTGATCCCCTCCTCCCCAAAAAAGAGAGAAAGACAGGAATGAGAGCAGGAAACATTATTATCAACCTTTCCGAAATAAAGGTTAAAAAGGAATACTATAAACAACTGCCAAAATATTAGGTAATCTAAATGAAATAAACAAATTCCTAGAAAGGCACACACTACTAAAACTGACTGAAGAAACAGAAAATACAAAGAACTACAACAAGTACAGAGACGAATGAGTAATCAAAAAACTACCACAAGTAATCAAAAAACTACCCACGAAGAAAAGCCCAGGACCAGATGGCTTCCTTGGTGAATTGTACCAAATATTTAAGGAAGAATTAAAACCAGTCTTTCACAAACTCTTTCAAAAAATAGAAGAGGAGGGAACATTTCCCAACTCATTTTTTCAAGTCAGTATTACCTTATTGCTAAAATCAGATACTAAGACAATGTAATTATTTTAAAGACCAATATTCTTTATGATTATAGATGTAAAATCTCCAAAAAAAAAACACAAAAAACAAAAAACAAAAAACTACAGGCAAATCAAATCCAGCAACATAGAAAAAGGATTACACACCATGACCAAGAGGCTTTAATCCAAGAATGTAAGGTTGGTTTAACACATGAAAATCAATTAACACAATATACCATATTAACAGAAAAAGGACAAAAAGTACATAATCATCACAATAGATGTAGGAAAACATTTAGTAATAGCCTTTTGAGATTTAAAAACAACTCAACAAACTAGGAATAAAAGAAAACATCCTCAAACTGATAAAGGATGTCTATGTAAAACTGATAGCTAACATTCTATTTAGTGGTGAAAACATATTTAAGGGTGAAAAAGGAAAGTTTTTTCTTAAGATCAGGAAGAAGACAAGGATGTCTACTCTTATCACTTGCATTCAACATTGTATTGGCAGTTCCAGCCAGGGCAATTAGGCTGTTGGAAACATAAAACGGTGTAGCCACTTTGGAAAAGAGTCTGGCAAGTCCTTTAACAGTTAAACACAGAGTTATCATATAACCCAGCAATTCTATTCTTAGGTGTATACCCAAAAGAACTGAAAACCTAAGTCTACATAAAGAGTTGTACACAAATGTTCAATGTAGCATTATTCAGCCAAATAATGACAAAGTAGAAACAAGTCAAATACCTATCAGCTGATGAAAGGATAAACAAAATGTGGTATGTGATATATACAGTTCCACAATGTGTGGAAATATGCACAAATATTATGAAAGGTGTAAACTTCTTATGTCATAGTGCAATTACTTTTGCACTAACCTAATATAACCACACACTATAAAACCAAGACAAAATCTAAATTAAATAGAAACAAAATTATAACACCAATAAAATTCAAATTAATACTCAATGTAATTTTGTTCTTCTGAAACTATATTCTGTTTAAAACACAAATATGCCTGAGGTTCTTTTGAGTTTAGCATCCTTACACTATCCTTAGCTATACAGTAAATCAAATCTCATACCACTTTTCTCCATCAGAACTACCACCAGGCCTCCAATGGAATGGGAATCATGATATCATTAGGTAGTCAACATGACATGGGAGGTATAGTAAAAGAAACATCTAGGATGATTTGAGTTCTGTTTTTTAGAGTGACTGGTTAGCTATCTTTTAAAACAGGAATACTCGGGCGGGAAGGGACAGCTAGATTAGTTTTGACAACAAATTTGTGCTACCTGAAGGACAGCTAGATGGAGCTGTCTAGCAAGTAAAAGAATTAGCAGATATGAAGCTCAAAATCTCAAAAAGTCTAGGCCTGAAATACAGATCTGGAAGATACCATCCCGAAGAGCGGTGGCAGAAGCCAAAGAACCTGCAAAAGCACCGTCAGAGAAATGGAAGTATCTTTCGTCAAAAAAGAAACACATGAGGGAAGTCAAAGGAAGAGAAATTTTTAAACAGGGTATTAAATCCACACAGGCAAAAATGAGTGAAATGTGTTCTTTGGCTTGGCAGGTCATGGTGACCTCTGGGAAAGGGGTGAGAGAGAGAGAGCGTAAGGCCAGTCCTTTATGAAGTTTTGCTATCAAGAGAAGCAGAAGAAAGAGCAGTGCCTAAAAGATTTTCAGTCTGAAGAGTAAGAGCTAGTAGAGGGGAAGAGGCTTAAATTTTATGAAAACAGACTTCGTTTGAGTCACTTATCTACCCCTAACACCTATCAGAGTGCCTGGAACATATCAAACATTCAAAAAATATTTATTAAATGTGGAATAAAAGAAGGAAAAGGGTGGTGACAAGAGAAATAAGGTTTCACTAAGGAGGACAGGAAGGGGGTAAAGGGAAGGAAAACATCTAATCAATTGTTAAAGTCCAGGCTCTTTTGTCTTCACTATTTTTGAAAAGATCCTGAAAGGAAGGCATTATTGTCTCCATTTTACAGGTGAGTCCACAGAGGCTAAGAGATTAGGTAATCTGACCAAGGTCACTCATTTGCTGAGGGGTAGAGGCAATACGTAGAAATGGCTTCATCTGTCCACAAAGCTCTTGCTCGCCTACCTTCCTGTCATCCAGAAAGGGGTTACAAATGTGATCTATAGCCGGAGAAAAGAAAAGAAGCAGAGCGAGAAAGGGAGGGGGGAGGGGGAAGGAGGATGAGAGAGAGAAACAGAGAGAGAGAGAGAGAGAGAGAGAGAGAGAGAGAGAGAGAGGGTTTTCATTTATAAGCAAAGGATAGGAAGGTGTAGTTCAAGCCTATTGGCATCTATTTTCTCTATGAAGTATGAAGGTAAAATAATTTGCTGAAAATGAGGGGAAAAAGCTAGAAGAGAATGGTAAAATTATCTACCAACATCTGAGTAAGATGTACAAGGAGCTGACCCAGGGCAAGCAAAAGGACTGAAGAGCAGCATTAAGGACCTAGATAAAATGAATCCTGGATCAGCCCGAGTCTGCATATCTGTGCTAGAACTGAGAAGGCAGACGGCAAGAATGATCAAGGAAGGAGTCTGTAGGGTTAATGTACCAAAATAAAAAGGAAACTTGGTGAAAGCTGTTTGAGTTATAATTTGGGGTCTAATTTGGATAAGAAAGGAATGAAGCCAGGAGGGGGCTGGAATACCAAGAGAGACTGAAGAGGTTAAGGGCAGAGTTTACCATCAAAATGAATGAGACGCAATTTTAGTGGGGTAAGGGAAGAGTCCATTTTACTTCAACAAACCTCTCTAACTGCCCACTCTTGTTAAGCTGCTCTACTTTCATCATTTGCTTTTACAATATAAAAATAAGGGACACATTTGTTCTGGGTTACCTGCTCCTTTGTAGTTAGATAAATCTTTTGTCTCAGGAGCTTACTCAAGATGAAGAATGGAGACCATGATATTTCATAACTCTACCATGGGTTTTGTCCCTCCCAAGACACCACACATAGCATAATATAGGGCCAGTGCTGAGCTTAGACAACAGCCAGAATTCTTGAACACCTGGCATATCATAAAAATTAATCTAACCTTATTTCTTTTACTTCAAAATATTTCCATTTATAATAGTATAGTGGGTCTGTCTCCCAATAAAATTTTACTTATTTTATGTGAGTCGGTGAGCCAGATATGATATAAAACTGTGCTTACTATAACTTTTGAGAAATGCATCCTTTAAAAATTTGAAGAATGCCTTCCTATCATCAACACTAGGTTCTTTACTCAGATTGCTGTATCTCACAATAGCAAGGAAATCTCTTTTTGATGGGATAAAATAATTAAAAAGGAAATACAAAACCATTAGAAATGTGTTCATTGCAAAGACTTTACATCCACTTTAAAGGGTACCACAAACCTGCCCTAGCTTCACGTTTCTGAACTTCACAAAAACTCACCATCTTCAGTCATAGATAGCTTGATACCTCCACAGTCTAGTCCCACAAACCAAGAAAACCCCACAGCCTCAATATCATCGGCCAGCAAACACTAGGTCATCAAACACTGTATGTAACTGGGTAGTCAGCAAATGTGTGAAATTTATTACCCTTAAGAAGCCAATTTTATTTATATATATATATATATATATATATATATATATATATATATTATATATATATAACATATATATATAATATATATATATAACATATATATAATATATATATATAACATATATATATAATATATATATATAGTTGTTGACACATTTGCAGTTCAAATATTAAAAGGAAGATGAGAATTAAACTCTATATATCTAACCTTTTGGGATCAGGGGAAATACTGGCTTGGATAGTTAGATGACCTAATACACTATTGCTTTAATTTATGTTCATGTGACCTTCATGTACAACTGTGGCTACAGTGGAATAAAAAGCTCAGGACTGTTACCAAGTCATTATCTCAAAAATCCAACTTCTGTTCAATATAAATGCATACAACTCAAATAGATTACTTTCCCTTTGGCCTACAAACAGACCAGTGCTTTTCAAACTGTAGGTAATGAAACCAATTTAGTAGGTTGCAACCTGACTTTACACAAAATGAAATATAAAAATATCAGAATGTATCGCATACAGTAAGTTCAACTTAAAAATTTTTTTGTCATAGGTGCCTCTTAGTCCATTTTGGGTTGCTATAGTAGAATAACTGAGGCTGGGTAATTTATAAAGAAAAGAGGTCTATTTAGCTCATGATTCTGCAGGATGGAAAGTCTAAGTAAGTATGGTGCCAGCATCTGCTCAGCTTCTTGTAAGGGCCAAATGCTAAGTCAAAACATGGCAAAGAAGGTCAAAGGGAAAGTGCACATGTGAAGAGCAACCAAACAGGAGGAATAAACTTGCTCTGTAATTCACTCTTGCAAGAACTAACCTATTCCCAGAGAACTAATCTAGTCTCCAGGAAGGGACAACTCTACCACAGGATCAGCATCAGCACCCAAATACCTCTTGCTGCGTCCCACCTCCCAACACTGCCACACTGGAGATAAAATTTCAACATGAGTTTTGGTGGGGACAAACAAAACAGACCATATACAAACCTCAGCAGAGTGCACACATTGGGATGGGAATTAATATTTATTTCTCACTGTAGGTTATAATAAAAAAAATTCTGAAAGCCATTAGACTGCAATCAATCAGCAATAACTCATTTCCAAAGTCTAAACATTTTTTTTTCAAAATTACTGACTTCATCATCATGTAGTAGTCCAGTGAAGGAGATAAAAAAAGTTATACCTTGTTTTAAAATAGCTGGTTTCATTTTGAATGTCAAAAATAGTGGTCTAGAGGGAATTCATTTTCAATCCATTTAACATATGATAACTCTAAAAAGATTAACTGAGAATTTATACTACTACTCCCTCTGAACAAGCATTTACTCCAAAATCAAAGATGTCATTAATACTAAAGTACTACTTCAGTGTCAAAGGAAAAGAAAATAGAGATCTAAAGCTATGAGTTTATTTTCTGACACATATGTCTACATAAAAAACCCTTAATCTTCTGTGAAATTCATTTTTATATGTGGGTAACCATTACTGAAACTATCACTTAAAACCACTCTCATCTCACATTTTGCAACAGAAACTGAGAAGTTACTACTGTATGATCAGAAATTTTCCAGTCCCTATACAGGCAACCTAGCAGCTACCACTGACTCCCCTACAATAACAGCTCTACTTCTGAGCTGCACAGACTGTATATACAGACTTAGATAATCTGCTCAGAATATGACTCCCTTACAATAACAGCTCTACTTCTGAGCTGCACAGACTGTATATACAGACTTAGATAATCTGCTCAGAATATGAGTTTCAATAATCAAATGAGACTTTTTGTATGTTAATGTGGTCCAGTTTATCTTGCCCCCACATCCTGAAGCTCTGTGGAACTTCTAGAACTGGCCAATCACACTTAGGAATGTAAGAGGGGTAACAATGGGAAGTCCCCAAATTCCCAGTGTCTAAAGCTAACTCATTATTATGAAGCCACAAAGAAACGGCTGAAAAACATACCTACCAAGCCACAGAAGCATTTACTAGGACTTTACTAGGTTCCCTATATTGTATAAATAAGAAGCTTTGTGTTCTTGGGAGATAATTATTTAGCAACTTAATTGGAACTTTATTAGAAAACAGTTCTTGCATATACATTTTAACATTTGATCCTTAGGAAAAGAAGGGAAACAGTAAGAATTATCCTTCCTATTTTACAAAGAGGTTCATAATAAAAAAGATGCCCAACCTAACAAACCAAGATAGTGGTGGAATGAAGTACTTGTCTTTTAACCTCTTGTCTAATTCTTTCCCTTCACTGCAGGGCTTCTCAGAAATGTGGAGGATGTCATTCTAAAGGCTTGTGCTTACCAATCATTAGATTATTCTTTTTTTTTTTTTTTTTTTTTACTTCGGTGTGGCTCTGTGTGACCATACAGATGGTTATTTACCAGACTAATTGCAGTAAATCTTATCTAGGTAAAAAGAAGGCAGTAAAAAATAATTTAGAATCTCTATCCTCTATTTTTATGAGGACATTTTTATGCAGGAGAAATTAATATTTATAACATGAAGGTCAACCCATTCCCCCTTTTACGTGGTTGCCAATAGTTTAAATACACCATATGAGCAAATTGTTTTAGGTACTAGGACCACTACTGACCTTTAAAGATCCTTTACAGTCAGTACTTCTCCTTTACCTGTAGTGAATAACTAGTTATTTTTTTTTAAAGTTCTAATTAGTTGCAAGCTGACATGTTTATAAAATTATGAGAAAAATAAAAAGACATACAAAATGAAAGCCTCAACTATTAGACTCACAAACATAAAGCTATTCCATCAAATTGCTCTAAAAAAATACTCAAAAAGAAGAAAGAAAAAAACTAAAAAAAAAAAAGAGAAAGAAAAGAGAAAAAACCCAAAGACAAACTGCTCTAAAAATTTTCTAAACTCTTATTTTCAATTTCTGTACCTATTTTGCCACTGACAAGTAACATTCACAGGCCATGCTTCCAAGCTTTTAGCAGCACTGCTTGAAATGATTAGGACACCTTTTTGCAGTGGACTAGTAACTGTATCAACTGGGTTGGATTCTGATCTAACATCTAAGACTTTTGAAATAGAAAACTTTCTCCAATAAATAAAGATATTTGGGCTAGTCTCCTATTATATTTATTATACTTAATAGCCTGTAATGCTTTTCTAACGTGAACAGGCTTTTCAATAAAGTTGTACATAATTTTAAATCATCAGTCATTTTCCAAAAGAATCAAACACAATCTCTAATAGTAGAAACCTGACTTCAGATAATATTATTTTCCAAATCATGGGGGAACACCAGTCATTAGAGCATTCCAAAGGGGAAGTGCCAAGAATAGAGACTCACCTGGTTAC
The DNA here is from genome assembly GCF_048565385.1 of Saimiri boliviensis. Taxonomy (NCBI): domain Eukaryota; kingdom Metazoa; phylum Chordata; class Mammalia; order Primates; family Cebidae; genus Saimiri; species Saimiri boliviensis. The sequence goes on along the minus strand of NC_133453.1, from coordinate 128,549,893 downwards.
AACGAGAGCACTGGAAGAGGTACATATTGGTATCAAGAGTTTAAAGTTCCTATTAGCTCCCAGATTAAGCAGGAGAAAATGAGACAATTTGCCAATTCCTTGGCAATGTGAAAGTAGTCCCTGGGAAAAACTGAGTGAGTTTGTACCATTCTACCTGAGGACCGAACCACTGATGTACTTCTTAGAACTAAGGCCAAAGTAATGAAGATTATAAACACCTTACTTTATGTTGAGATTTAAAAGAACTTAAGTCCCAAGTGATTCTCTGAAAATAATGTGGCCTGGTCTCCAGAAATAAATTTATCACCTTCTAGTAGCTCATTGTCAAATACAAAAAACCTGAAAGTGCTATGGATCAAAAAAACCGAAGATTTCCAACAAATATTTATATTAACAAAGGGTATGAAAATATTTCACTATCATGTTTTAGAATTGCTGCAAATTTAATCTATTGCTAGAGATATGAAAAAACTATACCCCTGTGCCTTACATAGAGTAGGTGCTCAACAAAAGTTCAGTAAGAGTTCAGCTCTTGAAGCTGTATAAATAGGAAGGTCAAATGCTTTATTCTTAAGTTTTACAAAGTGAGAGGTTAAAAGCTAGATCAAAAACATGATAAGCAGTGATTTAGTATTAAAGGAAGAGAAAGACACTGATACAGGTAAACAAACTGAACAGGCTGAAACCAGAACTCAAAAAAAATTCTAAAGAGTACCCTCTAAAATAGTAAATGAAGTTTTTAAAATAAGTCAAAATGGAATAGGAAGATGCCACTTGGTAGGAGTGAGGACTCCAAGGAAAAAACTCACTGAAAGCTAAAAATAGTGAAATTTAATCTATGTAGATGTATTAGTTTTCCTTTCTCCCTAACTCATATAAAATGTGTTTTATAATTGATGTATAACTTTCATACAGTACAATGCGCAAATCTTAAATGTACAGCTTGATACATTTTTACATATGTATACATCCAGGTAACACCATCTAGATCAAGATAAGGAATATTTCCGGTGCCTTCTCCTATTCAATAACTCCTTTCTACCCACTGCAAACCAGCGACCACTGATTGGTTTTATTTTTGAATGTTATGTAAATAGAATAATAAAGACTCTCAGGTCTGGCTTTTTTCACTCAAACTTACATTTCTGAGATTCATCCATGTTTTTGTGGATATCAGGAATTTATTCCTTCTTATTGTCAAATAGTACTCCACTGTGTGAATATACTACAAATTTGTTTACTCATTCTCCTGTTAATGGACATTTGGGTTGTTTTCTGTTCTATTATGAAGAAAGTTGCTCTGTATGAGCATTCTCGTACAAGTATTTTGGTGAATATAAACGCTCATTTCTCTTGGGTATACGCCTAGAACACATTGCTAGGTCACAAGGTAGGCATATGTAGATCAAGTCAGTTTTCTAAAGTAACTGTATCAATACACACTACTAGCAACGTTTGACAATTTTCATATAAAGTTTTTAAATGTAAAAAAGCTCTTTAGTTGAAGCATAAGAATTTTGAAGCTTTTTGTTTATATTGTTTTTTCACCTTTTAGAGTAGGAGGTAACATAAGCAGAGTGCTCATATTTCAGGGGATATACAAGATGGTTTAGGCAGGGTATGGGGAAAAAATAGAATTTCAATTTCAGTTTCTTACTCTTTTAGCTAAAAAGTATTACTAATAATTTTATATGTAAATTGACACTATTAATAGTATTCTTATTCAGATGGTTATGTTTATTCACGTTGGGTATACTGTGATTTACTGCCATTTGGTGTGTGCCTGGTTGAGCAGAATTATGAAATATCTACTTCTAACTGAACTAGCTCTCACCAAGTGAACAGGTGGCTAAAAAAGAGTCCTACACAAAAATATTAATAATGTAGATGCAAGCAAACAACAAGGAAATGTCTAAGCTGACATTTCTAGAAAATCTCTTCAGAAGTTAAGAACTATGACCATCCAAATAGTCAAATCTCACAAGAAGCAGGCAGAAAATGTTCCAAAAATTAAGACTTTAAAAAATATGAACTTAACCTATAAGTAATATTATTGCTGTTAATGATATTTTACAATAAAAAATTTAAAACATACTGTTTCCATCAACTGTCATCCCTTTTATTTCCTTTTTGTGTTTATTTTATGCTGTATATAGCAGTAGCACAAAGTACAGGTATATATAACTTAAAGAAAATTTACATATATTAGGGAAGTATGCTCAAATTATTTTACCAACAGAGTACACAAACAAAAGACTTCAGAGACTCTTGTTTTACTCTATTTTTTAGTATTAAGCTAGCTAATCCGTAACACAGATGAATCTGTAATTTTTAAAACAATACAAAATTAGGTATACTACATGAGAAATAGCCAGCTGCTATTTAATGTTAGAATAACACATCTGAACAGCAGAGGAGAAGGAAGGAGGAGGACAGGAATCTACTAGAAAGAGGCATGAGAGTACGTTCACAGGTACTCTTCTATACTTTGGTAGGTATTATGCCAATGTATAGCTCTATGTATTTATATTATATATGCATATAATATAGATACATAGAGTGTGTGATATGCATCACACATACTTATATATAGTATGTATCACATATACTTATATATACTATATATTATATATAGAAGTATATTTATATTATACCAATGTATACATTTGTCAAACTCACTGAATGTTATAGTTAAGGTAAGTCCGTTCCATTCTATGTAAATTTTATCTTAAAAGAGAAAAGGGTCCATTTAAAGTATTAACCACTAGGTTAATGGCAAGCATGTGTCTAGGAGTAAATTATAGTGATGTCTGCAGCTTACTTTAAAATGCATTAAAATAAGAGGAATTATGTGAATAGAAGGATGGATATATGAACAGATACATGATAGAGCAAGTAGAATAAAATTTAACTGTAGAATCTAGGTGGTAGATTAATGGGTCTTCACAGTATAATTTTTCAACTTATCCATATATTTGAAATTTTTCAGGACAAAATATTGGGAAAAATAAATCTGAGTTGAAAGGTGACAAATATTAATAATTTAAAATAATGTAGTGATACAAGGGAAAATTAGAAACTCAAAAAGGAAAAAGGTAGGAACATACAAGTACCATCACTTGGTGCTTTTAGATACTCTGTATTTGTGAAGTGCGAATTATCCTTATTTTACAGAGGAGTAAACTGAAACTTAGATTACAGAACATGCACAAGGTCAAAGTGTGAAGCCCAGCCAAGAGCTGAATCCAACCTGTAGGAATTCTGAATCCTCTTGACCTACATTCCTTACAAAGGGCTGCCTAGGACCAAACATCTTCCCTGGAGCAGAGAATTTGCTTCTCCATTCCTGCATGAACCAGCTCTGACTAATACAAAGTTCCTTCCTACAACATGAATTCTGAAATCTGCGTCCTCCTGGTTTTCTTCCTAGGTTTGAGTCCTTGGGGCCATATAGTATCTAATCCCCACATGACTGGCCTTCATATCAAGTGATAGTATTTGAAATTTCAATAAGCAAGGCTTTTTATTTCCAGTTAGTATTTTATAACATTATCATCTACAAAGCTATAACCAGGTAAAATGGAAATAATGCCTTATAGAACTAGGATGAAAAAAAATGAAAACATATGTGAAGTATATGCACTGTAAAAAAAGAGTAGGGACTCAAATCTTTTTCTTTTTCTAACCTTTACCTTTCCTTGGAAATCACAGCATGCCACCCACGATAAAATAATACTTTTTAAGAGTGTTAGGTTCTTTCTTGGAGGAGCTCGTTAAACGTGAATAGATACAGATTTCTCTTTCTTGTACTTATTTTATCTAAAAACCCAATTTTGTTTCCTCATTTTATTTTCCATTTTGCCTTGATTTGGAATTATCACTTCCAGGAATTTTATGTACAATTAGACAACTAAGATAACTTCTGTAGGACTTTTCTGTTTCATAAATTACTACAGGTGGCCAACCTGTGCAAGCAACATGTTAATGAAATTTTAAGTCTATTTTCTTTTTGACTATCAGAAGATATTTTTAAAAGGTAAGATTTTAAAAGCCATTAAGTTACTAGGAAATGACCAACTAGTAAATGGTAAGCTTTAATTGGCTTTTGACTGTGTATATATACATATGCCCTAAAGCTGTTCATTTCTTATTTGGCAAATAGATTCGTGGATTTCCTGAAGTCACAAACATATTCAGGGACTCCTAAAATCACAAATCTTGCCTTTCTAAGCAATACTGTATTATAGCATAAAAATAAGCAAAACTTTGCCTTATTTAAGGACAACCTAGAGTTCAGATGTGAAGTTATTTTCACAGTCTACTGGAACCTGAATAAGACTGTTTTTCCCTCTTGATATCTGAGGTTGTTAGTGTTGGAAAGGATCCTAGAGATGATTTTAGAGTTGCAAAAATGGATATGCAGACGGTTGAAATGATTAGTCCAAAATAGAGCCTGAACCAGACACCAGGTCCCCCAATTCTTGGCCTAGTGTTCTTTCCATTTGACAATCGTGCCAAACCAAACATTAAAAAAGTGATTATGTCCATCCATTACTTCAACTTCACTAAATTTCAGTCTGGCCACTCATGATGTCACTTCCTTTTGTGAATGGGTGTATTTTTTTTTCCTTGGTCTTGCTATCTTTACTTAACTACAATACAACATCATAGAGCTCACTCTGTATTTATGCCAATTTTCTCCATGACTGTTTTCGTTCCTCAAGGATACCAATATAATCTCTAAGATGGCTTGACCCTCCTTTTCACAAGATTCTTATTTCAGGCAATCAACTGCCAACCATGTGGAAAAAAAAAAAAATAAAAGGGATTTCTTCTAAAACACAAAGCATACATGGCAGTGTGGTGTGTCTTCCTCAAAGGGCTTAATAAAAATTGTGAATGCTGTGTATTACATGCAGATGCTTTCTAGAAAAAGAGCCCAACGACAACCTTGCTATGGTAGGAAGAGAGAGAGCTATTGTGGACTGTAGTGGGAGGCCAAGAATAAGGTTTGAGATTCTACCTAAAACAAATATGGAGGTGGAAAGGCACAAGGAGCTTGCTGGACCCACCAGTCAGAGCTAGGCTGAAAGCTCTCGGCTATTTGGGGTCGGCTTCAAAGAACGACAGGCACCCGAGAGGCACGTACCCCGGGACGCTGACAGGGCAGGCGGGGCACGGGGAATCGCGCTCGGGGAAAACTCAACAAGTCTGGAAGGCGAAGCGATGGATGAACGACTGCCAAGAGGCTCCCGCTGGCCTCCGGATGACCACTACTCCTTTCCAGGAGTCGCCGCCGCCGGCGCGCGCCAGCCCGCGGACAGCCGTTTGCTCCCCGCCGCCCGACCTGCCCCGACGTCCGCCCCGGACCCAGGGCATCCACCCCCGACCCTGCCCGGCGGCGCGGCTTCCCGGTCGGCACCGGCTTTCCGGGAGGAAGGCGGCGTCGGGCCTGCGGGGGCCGGACCCGCCTTCGAAAGTGGGCGGAAGGATGGCCGCCCCGGAGGAGCGCGGGCGCGGCCGGGAGCCCTCTGCCTCAGCTCCGGCCCGGTCTTCTCCGCGCCGCGCTGCGCCGCCCTCAGCCCTCGCCGCCGCCGGCCGGGAGCTGCGGGCTCCGGGCTGAGGCGACAGGGAAAGGGGGCGGGCGCGCCATCATGAAGGGGAAAATGGTGGGCGGGCGGGCCCGCGCGCGGCCGCGGTACTCACCCGGGCCGGCCAGTGCGGGTAGCCCTTCATCTTGGCGAAGACCAGGTCCCCCGCTTTGTACTCGCGAGGCCGCGGACGCGCCATCCCAGCCGCTCCCCTTCCTGGTAGTCCTCGGTCGCCGCGAAGATGCCGGGAGGCCGCCCCCCCGCGGGCGGACGGACTGCGCCGCGTTCCTCGCGGGCCTCGAGCCGGGCGGACGAGCGGCCGCTCCGACGAGGGGAAGCGGCGAGGCGGCGGCTGAGGCGAGGGGTGGGCGGGGGGCGCAGCAGGCCCGGCAAATCACGGCCCGGCAGCGGGGGAGGGGAGCCCCCGGCCGCTAGGCGCTCGCCCGCGTCCGGCCGCGCCAAGGTCCCTGCCGCCGCCGCGCGCGCTGCTCACAAGCGCCGCGTCGCCTGCCTCATGCCGCCGCCGCCGCCGGCCTCCCTCCCGGGCTCCCGGACGCGGCGCGAGCGCGGGGCCTCGCGTCTGCTCCGAATTCCTCCTCGGGCAGCGACCGCAAACACGATCTTATTATTGTTCTCGCGCGCGCTCAGCATCCGCCCCCCCCGCCACCCCGCTTGCCGCTCTCCTCCCCTCCCGCGCCGGCCGGTTAATTCCTAGGTACACGGCCGGCTTTCGCGTAGAAACCGAGCGCGCCACCCCGGGCTGCTCGGCGGGCGGGCGGGCGGTGGGCGCGTCCTCCCCCAGCACTGAAGCCCGTGCCGGGCGGGCGGGAGCGCCTACCCCGGAGGACGCCCGCCGGCCGCTCTCTTTCGTTCCTGGCCCAGAGCTGCCTGCCGCAGCCCAGCCAATCACCACCGGCTGCCCCCTTCCCCGCCTGTCCGCGCCACTCTGGGGGCGCTCTCTACTCGCGACCCCCAGTCCCACGCCCACCTCCCACTCGACCCCCGCCAGGCTGCCCCCAGCCGACCGCTTCCGCGGGTGCTCTCTGGTGAGTTGGGGACAAAGGCGCTCCAGGCTCGGGGGTCAGCGGCGCGAGGGGACTCTCTGCCCTGGGCACCAGGCTGCGGGAAAGAGCACCGGTCCGGAGTCAGCGGCCTTGTTGGGTTCTTGCCCCAGGTCTGCCCTTAGTAGTGCAGTGTGACCCACCTAGGGCAAGCTATGTAACCGGAGTCATGGGAGGTTTTCTCATTTGCCGAATGGCGCAGACGGGACTCGAACCTGGATCCACATGAGTCCAAAGTCCATAAGCGGCTGTGCTCTCTGTGTGGGTTTCATAGGCCTGCAGTGTTTGTGAAAAGTACTTGCTCTGGCCGGTGACTGACTTGTTTCCAATCCTGGCAACCTTTTGGACAACGTTTTGAAATTAGCATCCGGTTCTGGAGATTTATGTACGTATACAGTTCATTGGGTCTAGAACAACATGTTCGTTTACCACTGTTTTACTCTGAATTCCCTAGCTGGTTGCTTTCAAAGACATTTTTAGAGTAAGAATCTTCCCAACACCTCTTTCGTGAGGAGTAAGTAGAGTAAATAATTCAAGGAGTCGTGTGGGGTCTGCCCAGTGAATGAATGCTGCTGCTTTCATCATGCCGTATGTTGCCCGCCTTCCTTAAGGGGTCAGCTGGCACAGCTCCTGAGTGCTGCTGACTCTGTGGCCTTCACCTTGTCACAAGGACAGTTCTCATTTGTGTCTGTATTCTCTGCTGGTCGTCTCTGTCCTCTCCCTTTTACAGAAGCTACAGTTTTCCCCACCAGCGGCCTGCCTTGCTTGCCCGTAGAATGGTGGGTGTATGTTTTAACCCCTGCTCTTGTTCTGTGGTGCTGTGCTTCCTATAATGGGGCTTTCTTTTGGATTGTTTATTTTGTTAGTAGTGCTTTGACATTACTAATGCATTTCCTTACTACTTACATCTCATGATTTTAGCCCTTTTTTTTTGGTATTGACCTGTACTCACCTGTCCTACAGGTTCATTTTTTCCTCTTTTCTCGCTGTGGAAGATGAGTCTAGGTCATTTTTGCCTCAGTTGTAATAATCTGCTAATATCTCTCTCTTCTAGAACCTACTGTATGCAGCTTCACACACTGCTCATGAAGCTGTAGAATGACTTCTGTATCCTTATATGTCAGACTCAGATCCCTCTGACTAGCTGCCAAAGCCCTAGCTGTTGCCTGCTTGCCCCTATAGTCCAGCCTCCCTGTGGGCATGGGGTGGATACAGGGGAGAGGAGAGAAATGAGAGGGGAGAGGTTGTCAGTTGGAAGCCAACCAGGGGAGGGCAATAAGCAGCAGAGGGACATGATCACAGTTTGGGTTTAGACAGATTACTTTGGTGGCCGGCATAAGACTAGACGAGGGTGAGAGGCAGGGGGCAGGACCTCCGTTGATAGGCTCTCACCAGGAGAGAGAAGACAAGGGCTGAGATAACGCTTGCTGATTTTTTGGGTGGCAATTGGGTAGGACGGAGGAAGAGCAGAAACTGATTCCCTGGTTTCTGGCTGGAGCAACAGGATGATTAGTTTTGATACTCACCAAGGTACAGAAATCCATGAAGAATGGGGACGTTTTGGAGATGAGACCTTGAGTAGTTTGGGATGTGTTGAGATTTCCATGGGCCATCCAGAGAGATATTTAATGGGCAGCTAAATATACAGCTTAGAGAAAGTGGTCAAGACAGAATGTAGACTTTTGAGTGGTATCAATTATAAGTGGTCATTGAAACCATAATGGAGGATGCCCAGGAAAACTGTAGAATGAGAAAAGCAGTGTCAAGCTTGGAGCCACATAACACCAACATCTAAGGGTCAGGTAGAAGAGGAGTTTAGTGTCATAGAAGCCAAGGAGTAAAAGAATTTGCAGAAGGAAGGAAATGTCCGGGTAGATGCCACAATGAGGTCAAGTAAGATATGGAAGGAGATGAGCCTATTGAACCTGGTGATTGAGAAGTCACTGATGACCTTGTTGGGAACTGTTTCACTGAATGATAGTGAGAAGACACTAGAGAGTGGTGACTTGAGGTGTGAGTAAGAGGTGAAAATATGGAGGCAGGAAGTGCTCATTGCTGAAAGTGGAGAAGGAGTAGCAAGAAAGGATGAAGGAGCCAGGCATGGTGGTGTGTGCTTGTAGGATTGCTTGAGCCTGGGAGTTCAAAGCTGCTGTGAGCCGTGATCACTCCACTGCACTCCAGCCTGGGCAACAGAGACCTCATCTCTTAAAAAAATATATATGAAAAGAAAGTTATTCTGTTGTGATTTTTGTCTGGGTTTTAAAGCTAGGAGAATTTTAGTTTGTAGTGAGGAGAAGCAGCCAGTAGAGTACATAATTGATGGAGTTTGGTAATTTTGAGAAGGTGAAAATTTCTCCCAGTCTAGGGTTTGGTTTCAGGTTTGCTCAGCACATGTCATTTGCCTCTCAATCTCTTATCAAACCAAATCCAAATCAGACATAGTAATATACCCACATGGGGCTCCCCCTTGCTGGTCATTAGGAATCTCCTAATGCTCTTGGCTATGAGCCCATCTGTCTCTGCAGCCAGGATGGATGCAGACCACCTTGTCAACACATTGCTACTGGGGATGAAGCATTGCCCTGTGGCTTTCACTACAGACAGAGCTTTCAGACTGGTTCTTCCACTTTACGCAAAGGACTAAGCTGTGGCTATTCCAGAACAATGCTCTATTCAAATATTTAACAGATAATATGTAACCCTTTAGAGATATCATTAGGACCATAAAAACAGTCTGATATATTTTATTTTCGTCAGTGTGGCCCCAGGAGCTGGTCTATTTGCTGTATCAAAATAGCATATATTAATTTTACTTCTGAAACTTAGAAAGAAATTCATTCACAAATGGTGATAATATCAACTTTCTTTGATCACTTTTGATTTCAGCATTCTCAAATCCCTGTGGGCTGGTACTTCTCCCTGCCTTTGGCTTCTTGATCTATTTTTCCCATCCTCTTCTCAATCATACACACACATATATATATTGTTGACATGATCCTGTTTTTACCTTCTTCTTTCATATCTTGACTTAGCTTCCTAATAAAACTCTTAACAATTCCTTCAATTCTTGCCCCCAAATTCACCCATTCCATAATGCTTCAATTGCCTAAAATCTATTCCTCTGTCCAAGTTATGTATGAGGTGATATATATAAGACACTTAGAACAGTGCCTGGCATACAGTTAAGTGCTCATTAAATGTTAGTTGATATTGTTATCTTTGTTGTTGTTTACATGGTGTGGTGAAAAGAACTGGAAAGGGATTCAGGAAAAGTTGGTGTATGCACATACACACACTCAGCATGAGCTCCCTCGGCCTTGCATCAGAGTCTATTTCCATTACTTTAGCCACTAGAGGTATTTCTCAAATATCTTTGAACACAATCCCAGGGGACTGGTCTCACCTTCCTTGAAAGAGAAAGGTTGGTAAGCTATTGATACCCTTCTGAGAGTCAAATAAAACAAACTGTAATATACGACTTGTAGTGAGAGAGACAACTTCCATCTTGATGTGAGCATCAGGGGCAGTTCTAGGTTGGTAAAGGCACTGTAGAGTCAACATGGCCATGAGGGGAGGGCCAGGGTTAAATGTTGGCATCAGCCAGTATTGCCTGAGCAGGGATGGGTAACAGCAGCAACTGTACTTAGACCACCAAGTAGAGATGCAGGTAGCATCTCAGTCATAACCCCAGAAACGTTAATGGTCTTGGAAGGCACTGCTTGAGCTACCTGGGACCTTATTTGGGGATGGAAAGAGGGATTGCTTTAGGTCCTAGGAATTCTCATGAGACTCTGAGCCCAAAGACTATTTCCACTGAGGTGGTTTTCATTCTCACCTCTTCACTGCCGTGTTGCAGGCTGAGGAGCAAACTGGGTGATTTCACTGTATTGCTAGCTAATTGGAGAGAGGGGGTTCAAGATGTAGAATATATTAAAAGTTTGAAGAGTTTTGCAAGTTTGCCTACCATTTGTGCTCATGCTGTTTCAATAGTAGTGTATATGCTGCTGAAGGGAGTATTAGATAACAATTATATAACTAGTTAGCATTCATTCATTTATTGGATAAATATTCATTGAGTGTTCTAGATCTAGGACCCATGGAGGATACTGAAGGAATCAAAACTATGCCAGATGAAGTAGTGTTACAGGAGTTCCAGGAGGCTAGGGTATCTGTATCTAACCATCTGAAGGGCTACTATGTAGAGTGAAGAATGTGGGAGAAATGATGTTTTGATAGTTTGAAGCCTAGACATGAAGAGGCCTAGTAGCTTTTATTTCGCCCTCTTGAAGTGCTGACCTACCATGTAAAGAATCATAACTACCTTGCTAGTATGGAGAAGTAGGGCACATGGAAAGAGATGGGTCCTGGAGAAAGAGAAGAGAGAGTGGCCCAGCCAGTCCCCAACTCTTCCAGTTCCTCTTGTTGAGGTGCCAGATAAGTAAGCAAAATGCTCTTGGATCCTCCAACCTCAGTTAAGCTATCCTAGCCAACAACATGTGGCAGAGACAAACTATCCCTACTGAGGCGTACCCAGATCACAGACCACGAGCAAGTAAATAATGGCAGTTGTTTTAAGCCACAAAATTTTGGGTGTTTTTTTTTTAATGTAGAAACAAATAACAGAAGCAGGGTTTAATAGCAGATTACATACAGCTAAGATAAGCTAGTGACCTGGAAGATAGATCAAAAGGAAAGTTATTCAGACAGACGCTCAGAGGGGAAGAAAAAGGGAGGAAAAAACAGACAAGAACATAGTATACTTACACTAACTTTTTATTAACTAGTATTTGTGATATACACTAACTTTCTATTAGCCAGTATTTGTAATATTACTACAAATATTAGCTAGCATTTGTAATAATACTAACAAATACTAGCTAATATTCTATTTGTAATAATACTAACAAATACTAGCTAACAGAATGTTAGCTCATCTTCTATGAGATATGGTGAAAAATCTAATATGAAGTCCCAAATGATATTGAGAGGGAGAGAATGGAATATAAGCAATGTCTGAAGCAGTGATGGTCAAGAATTTGCCAAAACTGATTAACAGTACAGCTATGGATTGAATGTTTGTGTCCTTCCACCCCCAATTCATATGTTGAAACTCTAATCCCCATTGTGATGGTATTTGGAGGTAGGGCCTTGGGGAGGTAATTAGGTCATGAAAACAGAGTTCTCATGATGAGGTTAGTACCTTTAGGAGAAGAGATACAAAAAAGCTTGCTTCTTTTCTTTTTCTTCTTTTTTTTTTCTTTTTTTGAGACAGAGTTTTGCTGTTTTGCCCAGGCTGGAGTGCAATGCGTGATCTCAGCTCACCACAATGTCTGCCTCCTGGGTTCAAGTGATTCTTTAACCTGCCTCAGCCACCCAAGTAGCTGGGATTACAGGTGCGCACCACCATGCCTGGCTAATTTTGTATTTTTAGTAGAGACGGGGTTTCACCATGTTGGCCAGGCTGGTCTCGAACTCCTGACCTCAGATGATCCTCCCACCTCAGCCTCCCAAAGTGCTGGGATTACATGAGCCACCATGCCCAGCCAAGAGCCTGCTTCTTTTCTCTGCCTCTACCATATGAGGATACAGTGAGAAGATAGTGATCTGCAAATCAGGAAACGTGCTCTCACCAGATACCAGCTCTGCTGGTGCATTGATCTTGGATTTCCCATCTTCCAGAACTGTTAGAAATAAATGCCTGTATAAACCACCCAGTCTATGATATTTTTGTTATAGCAGCTCAAATTAAATAGTATTTTGAACATCAATCATGATATATTTTTAAAAACCACTCCTAAGAACATAATAGTAGGCTGGATGTGGTGGCTCATGATTGTAACCCCAGGATTTTGGGAGGCCAAGGCAGGAGGATCACTTGAGCCCAGGAGTTTGAGACCACCCTGGGCAACATGATAAACCCCTGTCTCTAACTTAAACAACAAAAAAAAGCAGGATTGGTGACATGCACCTGTAGTTCGAGCTACTTTGGAGGTTAAGTTAGGAGGATCACTTTAGCATAGGAGGTTGTGGCTACAGTGAGCTGTGATTGTGCTATTGCACTTCAGCTTAGGTGACAGAGTGAGATGCTGTCTTAAAAAAAAAACAACAACCCAAAATCAAAACCCAAAACCAATAACCATAATGAAAAAATTGTTGAAACTCACAGACAATGCGAATATGCAAAAAGGCAAAGGCAAAAACATACTATTTTCAAAGGTGCAGCAAAAGGAATGATAGCAGATTAATCAGCAGCAAGAAAACTAGTAACCTAAAATTCAAAGCAAACTACCTTACAAATAAAAGGGAAAGAATTTTTAGACAAATATAAACGTAGAGAATTTATCAGCAGCAGAATTGCACTAAATGAAATACTAAGGGGAGCTAGTCAGGTGGAAAGAAAATGATCCCAGACAAATAGCAAGATGAAGAACAAAATGAAGAACAATAGAATAAATATTTGAGTAAATCTAAAGAAAAATAAACCGTAAAATTTCATAATGATCACTTACTTGGGTTAGGTATATGGGGAATTAAATATTTACAATTAGTGAGTTGTTGTTGTTGTTGTTGTTGTTGTTTGAGATAGAGTCTCACTCTGTTGCCCAGGCTGGAGTGCAGTGGCTCCATCGTGGCTCCATCTTGGCTCCCTGCAACCTCTACCTCCGAGGTTCAAGCAATTCTTCTGCCTCAGCCTCCTGAATAGCTGGGATTACAGATGCACATCACCACACCCAGCTAGTTGTGTGTGTGTGTGTGTGTGTGTGTGTGTTTGTTTGAGACAGAGTCTCACTCTGTAGCCCAGGCTGGAGTGCAGTGGTGCGATCAGCTCACTTGAACCTCTGCCTCTCGGGTTCAAGCTATTCTCCTGCCTCAGCCTCCTGAGTAGCTGGGATTACAGTCATGTGCCACCATGCCCTGCTAATTTTTGTATTTTTACTAGAGGCAGGTTTTCACCATGTTGGTCAGGCTGGTCTTGAACTCCTGACCTTGTGATCCACCCACCTCAGCCTCCTAAAGTGTTGGGATTACAGGCGTGAGCCACCACGCCCGACCTAATTTTTATATTTTTAGTAGAGATGGAATTTTGCCATTTTGGCCAGGCTGGTCTTGAATTCCTGACCTCAGGTGATCTGCCCACCTGGGCCTCCCAGAGTGCTGGAATTACAGGCTGTCCTGGCTCAAGTAGTGAAATTGAGGTAAGTGAAATAAAAAGGTCTAAGTTCCAAGAATAATACAGAAAGTGACAAAAATACAAACATATTACATTTTATTTATTATTATTTTTAAGTTTTGTTTTAGGTTCAGGTTTTTGTTACAGGTTTGTTCACGTGAGTAAATTGTGTTCTACTAAAGTTTGGTGTATGAATGAGCCACTGCACTCATTCATGTGATATGCTGTTTTGGTTACTGCATATTACATTTTAATAAGTTAAAGATGTATGTTGTGATCTCTAGGATAACCAGCAAAAGAAAAATAAAAGAATGCTCAAGTAATGGGTTGATAACAAAATAAGAAAAAAAAAAAAAAAAACTAAAGTGGCATGAAAGGGGAGAAGAAAGAATATGGAATAATTAAGTAAATGTGAAATAAATAGTCACATGATAGGGTTAAACCCAAATAAATCAGTGGCTACATTATAGATAAAAGGAACATATAATCCACTGAGCTGGTTGAAGCCACCATTGTTCATACCAAGCCAACAGACAAGGGGCTAAGAGAGGCTTATAACATGGAAGCCTCTGTTTTTCTATCCTTTCTGCCCTGGAGAGAGGAGACATTACCAGGAAGATGAGGACATGGAGCAGATGTGTTCTGCTGTTCCCATTCTGTGACTCTGTACTCTAGTCATGGCAGGTGTGGAAGAGAGGGAGATTTACATCACATCTGCAATTGTTGCATTTAAAGTGAACTGGATTGAATCTTTTTTTTTTTTTTTCTTTTTAGACAGAGTCTTGCTCTGTCACCCAGGCTGGAGTGCAGTGGCCTGATCTTGGCTCACTGCAAACTCCATCTCCTGGGCTCAAGCAATTCTCCCGCCTCAGCCTCCAGAGTAGCTGGGACTACAGGCGCCTGCCACCACGCCCTGCTAATTTTTTGTATTATAATAGAGTTTCACTGTGTTACCAGGCTGGTCTTGAACTCGTGAGCTCAGGCAGTCTGCCCACTTTGGCTTCCTAAAGTGCAGGATTACGGGCATGAGTCACAGCGCCCCCCTGGAATGAATCTAAAATAAAAAGGTGATGGAATTTAGAAAGGTAGTCTGAGAAGTTAAGAGAACCTTCCATCCACCCTGTAGTAAAGGGGTTTTTCTAGAGAAGAAGAAATAAAACTATTTCGTAGTGGTGGTTAAAAGCATAGATATTTGAGGTGGAATACACGCACAGAAATATTGATTTCTCCTCTTACTAGCTGAGTGACCTTTGATATGTTACTTATTTTTTCTGGGTCTCAGTTACTTGATGTATAAAAATGAGAATAGCAAGAGTGTCAATTCTATACAGTTATTTTGAGGATTGAATGAGTGACTTTGTAAAGCACTTAGAAACATGCCTGGCAAATAGTCAATTTTGTATATATGGCTGTTAAATAAATATAAAATAATAAAATGAGGGTTTCTTAACAAACTACTTATAATAAACTGACTGTAGAGCTAGGCAAGAAATGTAAGTGGTTGAAACAAAGTTGTTGTAAGATTGAGAGTGTTGGATACTGTGGCAAACTGGGGATCTAATGCCCTGAGTGAAGAGAGCAGCATGCTCAGCTCCAGCTGCTTGTTGCCATACTGGAATGAGGTCCAAGTGGTTCTATGGCTTCATAGAGTTCATTATTTTTAATGACAATAATTACTTTTGGACCAACCTAAGAATTATTATTGTTATTATTATTATTATTATTATTTTGAGACGTAGTCTTGCTCTTTCACCCAGGCTGGAGTGCAGTGGTGCGATTTTGGCTCACTGCAACCGATCTCTCTTCTGCCTCCCAGGTTCAAGCAATTCTCTGCCTCAGCCTCTCGAGTAGCTGGGATTACAGTCACCTGCCTCCACGCCCAGCTAATTTTTTTGTATTTTTAGTAGAGACCATCTTGCCCAGGCTAGTCTTGAACTCCTGAGCTCGTGATCCACCTGCCTTGGCCTCCCAAAGTGCTGGGATTACAGGTGTGAACCACCGTACCTGCCTGAAATTTGCATTCTTATCTGAATTATAACTATTTTTAAATTTGATAACCAATTGAAAAATTTAAAAACCATGGTGTGGGACAAACAAAACATACACATGAGCCGGATGTGGCTCATGGCATGCTAGTTGGTGTTTTGTTAGTCACCTGAGCTGGGCACACCCTGCCTGACTAACGGAAGCAAGGCTTTGGTGCTTAGCAGGGAAGTATCAACTGGAAATGGTTTGTGATCACTTCGAAAGGAAACAAGAGGGTGATTAAGACTTTCTCTTTAGATAGGTGTGCTAGACCTGTTCTTAAGATAATGCTGAAGACACGGTATGTCCAATTTTTAAATGCAGAAACTCTTACAAAGACAACTGATATGTTTTGAGGTCAAAGCAATCAGGTAGACCTAAGAATAATCTTTTCTTTCCTTTTTTTTCTGAGATGGAGTCTTACTCTGTCACTCAGACTGGAGTGCAGTGGTGCCATCTCAGCTCACTGCAACCTCTGCTTCTCCAGTTCAAGTGATTCTTCTGTCTCAGCGTCCTGAATAGCTGAAACTACAGGCATGCGGCACCACGCCTAGCTAATTTTTGTATTTTTAGTAGAAACAGGGTTTCACCATGTTGGTCAGACTGACCTTGAACTCCTGACATCAGGTGATCCACCTGCCTCAGCCTCCCAAAGTGCCACCACTTCTGGCCAGAAGAATAATCTTATCAAAAAATATTCGTTAATAGATTCCTGGAAATCTGGGGACAGGCTCTGGTGACATGTACATAGTCTCTATTTTTGGCCTTGTTCTGATTAGTAAACATGATTAGAACATGTGAATTCATGATCTGATTTTTTTTTTAGATTGTATTATTGGAAGACATCATTAACATATTGGAAAAAATAAAAATACTAACATTTAAAATCTAGCTAAAAATTTAAAGTCGTATCTGTTTGTTATTCATAGCACACACGGAGATTATATAAAGTAAAATCTCCACTTCCCACCCCATCCCACCAGTCTTTATCCAATCTCATTTTCCAATGATAACCACTATTAACATCTATTTACAAAAATTATCAATAGTATTCTCATAAACATATTGATCTACACCTTTCTAGTTTCATTTAGTAATCTACAGATATCTTATGTGTCAGGAGTTAAGGATGTATCTTTATGTTGTTTCCAAATTTTCACTACTACTCCCAGTGTTGTTTTCAATTATTCTCTACCACTAAGAGTGCTGCAATGAACATCTTTGTATATATGCTTGTGTTCAATTGTGGGAATGCTTTGAACAAAGTTCCTATATATGAATTTGCTAGGTTACAAATTTGCTGCATTTTAATTTTGTTTTTTTTGGTTTCAACTTTAGATTTATTGCATTTTTCAAGGTTATGTTTTTGGGTTGCGTATAGTCCAGAGGGACTCGAGGGGCCACATTGTAAACCTACAACAAATATTAACAAATAAGTGTCTGATAAAACCTGTAATCTGCACATACACATGCACCCACACAAAAAGAGATGTTTCACATTATATGTGAAACTTTAAAAAATGGACTGTTTTTACATTTCACTTGGTTGGTCTGCCAGACGCAGAGTACATTTACTTTAAAAAAAAAAACCAGCTAAAAATATTAACACAAAAATACATAAACGATGTAGAGCCAAAGGTTCATAAATTAACAGATTCAGACAGTGAGCAAACATAAAATGAATAACATTTTATGTTTTATTTCAGAAAATACTGCATCATCCAAAAGGAAGCAAGAACAGTAGCCCAGAAAGTGAAAGTGATCCACAGCCCTATCCCAGGACCCAGACTCCCGACTTCCCTACCTGACTGCCCTACCTGGAAAGGGTAAGCTAATGCTAAGGAGAGGGGCAAAAAGACTGCAGGAAGGAGGTGTAGAGGAAGGGGTTAAAGAACGATTTGGGGAAGACCTGCAGGAAGTGAGGAGAAGGCAGGTGATTTCACCTCACTGCTGTATCTGGGGCAGCCCCATGGGCTTTTATATTTCTAATTGGAATGCTGCTTCTACGAGTTTTCAAAATCTTTGATTTTTCCCCTGTAAGTAGGGACAAACACCTGGTTTGTCTAAGTAAGAAGCAGCTGTGGAAAGAGAGCTGGGCTGGGAGTTAGGGTTAGTCAGTCTTTGGACTGACATGCAGGTCTGCCACTTAACTTTTCAAAGGCTTCACTTCCTGGTCTGTAAAATGGGGAACCTAAAACCTACCTCATAGTATTGTTGAGAGGAATAACTAACACCAGGTGTGCAAAGGTGATTACTCTAGCTGGAAAAACATGCAGAAACCCTCATCCGTTTGTCTGTTTGAAGAGAAGAGAACTACTCTCTGGTAGTTGGCAGCTTGTGAGGTACTACTATTTTTTCTTTCTTTACTTGAAAAAAAAAAAAAAAAAACCTTTTAGGTTCAGGAATACATATGCAGGTTTGCTCTATAGGGAAATTGCATGTCATGGGGGTTTGGAGTACAAGTTATTTCATCACTGAGATAATAAGCAATAGTACCCGATAGGTAGTTTTACAATCCTCACCCTCCTCCCTCAGTGAGACCCTGGTGTCTGTCATTCCCTTCTTTGTGTTTGCATTTGAACTTTTCACCAATATTTCCTCCAAAAATTTATGAGTGGACCCTCCCAACTTCAATACTCCTGTTTTTCTTTACCTTCCTTTCCTCCTTCCTTCCTTCCTCTTTCTTTCCTTCCCTTCTCTCCCTCCCTTCCTCCCTTCTTACCTTGCACTCTCCCTCCCTCTTCCCTTCCTCCCTCCCTCCTTCCTTTTTTTTTTTCTTTCGTTTCTTTTCTTTCGCTCCTAATTTGAGACAGGAGCCAACTCACTGTGCCACCCAGGCTGGAGTACAGTGATGCAATTACAGCTCACTGGAACCTTAAACTCCTAGGCTCAAGCGATCTTCCCACCTCAGCCTCCCAAGTAGCTGGGACTACAGGTGCACCACCATGTCCCTCTAATTTTTCTTTTTAATTTTTTATAGAGATGAGGACTTGCTATTGTTGCCCAAGCTGGTCTTGTACTCTTGGCCTCAAGCAATTCTCCTGCCTCACCTCTCAAAGGGCTGGGATTACAGACTTGAACCACCATGCTTGACTTACAGGTGATAAAGGAACCAATTGATGTTTGTGTCAGCCAAGCCCCAAGACAACCTGCAATGATCCCAGCCTCCTGGCATTCACACCCATGAGTCTCCTCTCACATAGAATCAGAGCTGGTCTGTGTGACCATAGATGCTACATAGTTTATAGGACTTAGTGTAAAAGCAGGAAAATGTGCTAATAAAAGTCATATGAAGTTTTCCTTTTCTTCCTTAGTCTCTCATTAAGCTTGTCATAGTGTTTTTTATTAGCTATCTAGTGTCATCTCAGGTAAAGGAAAATTAAAATTGTTGAAATTTTAGCACAAAAATTACTGGTCATCTTTATATTGTGCCATTTCAGTTTTAAATGCAAATATAAGAGCGTTTAACTCATAAGGAATCACCAAGATTACACAATTCATATTTTGTGCCTTGTAAGTGTACATGTATTTTGATCTTACTGGAAAAAAAAGATGCACAAAATTATTTACTAACTCTTTCAATTTCATGCCTTTTTTTTTTTTTTTTTGCCACAAGGTCTGGTTCTGTCGCCCAGGCTGGAGTGCAGTGGCACAATCTCTGCTCACTGCATCCTCAATCAAAGCCATCCTACCACCTCAGCCTCCTGAGTAGCTGGCACTACAGGTATGCGCCACCATGCCCAACTAATTTTTTGTATTTCTTGTAGAAAAGGGGTTTTGCCAGGTTGCCCAGGTTGGTCTTGAACTCATGAGTTCAAGCAATCCGCCTGCCTTGGCCTCCCAAAGTGCAGGGATTATAGGCATGAGCCACCGCACCTGACCTATTTCACTTCTTGATACTTGCACATTCTTTTTTTTTTCCTTTTTAACCTGGAAAAAATCATCTCATCATGTTTATAAGAAAAGCAATTTCTCAAATACACACACACACACACACACACACACACACACACACGTAACATTCTCAGAAAAACAAAAAGTTTATTAAGATAAAAATAAGTTATAAAAATAAAACATTCAGAGAAGGCAGGTTCTAGAGAAATGTTTTTAAAATGACAGAAGAAAATCTATTTAAAGGATTAGAAGAGAAAGTCAAAGCAAATCTCCCAAAATGTAGCATCAGAAAAAAGGGAAGATAAATATGATCAGAGAGAATGTGAGAGCTAATGAAAAAGAATTCTGGCATGTCCTGGATTGCATTATTGGTCTCTATTGTTCCCCCCCCATTTATTTATTTATTTATTTGTACTTTAGGTTCTGGGGTACATGTGCAGATCATGGAGGATTGTTGCATAGGTACATGCATGGCAATGTGGTTTGCTGCCTCCATCCCCCCGTCACCTGTATCTGGCATTTCTCCCCATGTTATCCCTCCCAGACCTCTTTACCCCCCTGCTGTCCCTCCCTTGGCACCCCCGCAACAGACCCCAGTGTGTGATGCTCCCCTCCCTGTGTCCAGGGGTTCTCATTGTTCCAACACCCACCTATGAGTGAGAGCATGCAGTGTTTGATTTTCTGTTCTTCTGTCAGTTTGCTGAGAATGATGGTTTCCAGATTTATCCATGTCCCTACAGAGGACACAAACTCATCGTTTTTTATGGCTACATAGTATTCCGTGGTGTATATATGCCACATTTTCCTTGTCCAGTCTATCGTCCATGGGCACTTGGGTTGGTTCCAGGTCTTTGCTATTGTAAATAGTGCCACTATGAACATTTGTGTGCAAGTGTCTTTATAATAGAATGATTTATAATCCTTTGGGTATGTACTCAATAATGGGATTGCTGGGTCAAATGAAATTTCTATTTCTAGCTCCTTGAGGAAGCGCCACACTGTCTTCCACAATGGTTCAACTAGTTTACACTCCCACCAACAGTGTAAAAGTGTTACCATTTTTCCACATCCTCTCCAGCATCTGTTGTCTCCAGATTTTGTAATGATTGCCATTCTAACTGGTGTGAGGTGGTATCTCAATGTGGTTTTGATTTGCATTTCTCTAATAATCAGTGATGATGAGCATTTTTTCTTATATTTGTTGGCCTCATATGTATCTTCTTTAGCAAAGTGTCTGTTCATATCGTTCTCCCACTTTTGGAAGGGTTTGTTTTTTTCTTGTAAATCTATTTTAGTTCTTTGTAGATTCTGGATATTAGCCCTTCATCAGATGGGTAGATTGCAAAACTTTTTTCCCATTCTGTTGGTTGCTGGTTCACTCTAATGATTGTTTCTTTTGCTGTACAGAAGCTCTGGAGTTTGATTAGGTCCCATTTTTTTATTTTGGCTTTTGTTGCCAATGCTTTTGGTGTTTTAGTCATGAAGTCCTTGCCTATGCCTATGTCCTTAATGGTTTTGCCTAGGTTTTCTTCTAGGGTTTTTATGGTATTAGGTCTTATGTTTGTCTTTAATCCATCTGGGGTTAATTTTAATGTAAGGTGTCAGGAAGGGGTTCAGTTTCTGCTTTCTGCACACTGCTAGCCAGTTTTCCCTACACTACTTATTAAACAGGGAATCCTTTCCCCATTGCTTGTTTTTGTCAGGTTTGTCAAAGATCCGATGGTTGTAGATGTGTGGCGTTGCCTCCAGGTCATCTGTTCTGTTCCATTGGTCTATATCTCGGTTTTGGTACCAGTACCATGCTATTTTGATTACTGTAGCCTTGTAGTATATTTTGAAATCAGGTAGTGTGATGCCTCCAGCTTTGTTCTTTTTGCTTAGGATTGTCTTGGCTATGCAGGCTCTCTTTTGGTTCCATATGAAGTTTAAGGTGGTTTTTTTCTAGTTCTGTGAAGAAGGTCATTGGTAGCTTGATGGGGATAGCCTTGAATTTATAAATTACTTTGGGCAATATGGCCATTTTCATGATACTGATTGTTCCTATCCATGAGCATGGAATGTTTCTCCATCTGTTGTGTTCTCTCTTATTTCCTTGAGCAGTGGTTTGTAGTTCTCCTTGAAGAGGTCCTTTACATCCTTCCTTAGTTGTATTCCTAGGTATTTTATTCTCTTTGTAGCAATTGTGAGTGGGAGTTTGCTCATGATTTGGCTCTCTGTTAGTCTGTAATTGACGTATAGAAATGCTTGTGATTTCTGCACATTGATTTTGTATCCTGAGACTTTGCTGAAGTTGCTTATCAGTTTCGGGAGGTTTTGGGCTGAGATGATAGGGTCTTCTAAATATACAATCATGTCGTCTGCAAACAGAGGCAATTTGACTTCCTCTTTTCCTAATTGAATACCCCCACCCTCCCCTTTTTTCTTCTTGCCTAATTGCTCTGGCGAGAACTTTCAACACTATATTGAATAGGAGTGGTGAGAGAGGGCATCCTTGTCTAGTGCCAGATTTCAAAGGGAATGCTTCATTTTTGCCCATTCAGTATGATATTGGCTGTAGGTTTGTCGTAAGTAACTTTTATTGTTTTGAGATATGTTCCTTTGATACCTAGTTT
The DNA here is from genome assembly GCF_048565385.1 of Saimiri boliviensis. Taxonomy (NCBI): domain Eukaryota; kingdom Metazoa; phylum Chordata; class Mammalia; order Primates; family Cebidae; genus Saimiri; species Saimiri boliviensis. Next base: position 128,527,539 of record NC_133453.1, on the reverse strand, counting down.
ATTGACAGTTTTTAGCATAAAGGGCTGTTGAATTTTGTTAATGCCTTCTCTGCGTCTATTGAGATAATCATGTGGTTTTTGTCTTTGGTTCTGTTTATGTGGTAGATTACATTTATAGACTTGCATATGTTGAACAAGCCTTGAATCCCCGGAATGAAGCCTACTTGATCGTGATAGATAACCTTTTTGATGTGCTGTTGCAATCGGTTTGCCAGTATTTCCTGAAGATTTTTGCATCTATGTTCATCATGGATATTGGCCTGAAGTTTTCTTTTTTTGTTGAGTCTCTGCCAGGTTTTGGTATCAGGATGATGTTGGTCTAATAAAATGATTTGGGAAGGATTCCCTCTTTTTGGATTGTTTGGAACAGTTTCAGAAGGAATGTTCCCAGCTCCTCTTTGTACGTCTGGTAGAATTTGGCTGTGAACCCGTCTGGACCTGGACTTTTTTTGGTTGGTAGGCTATTAATTGCTGCCTCAACTTCAACCCTTGTTATTGATCCATTCAAGGTTTCCACTTCTTCCTGGTTTAGGCTTGGGTGGGTGCAAATGTCCAGGAATGTATCCATTTCTTCCAGGTTTACTGGTTTTTGTGCATAGCGTTGTTTGTAGCAATCTCTGATTGTAGTTTGTATTTCTGTGGAGTCAGTGGTGTTATCCCCTTTATCATTTTTATTGCATCTATTTGATTCTTCTTCCTTTTCTTTTTTATCAGTCTGGCTAGCGGTCTATTTTGTTGATCTTTTCAAAAAACCAGCTCCTGGATTTACTGATTTTTTGAAGGATTTTTTGTGGCTCTACCTCCTTCAGGTCTGCTCTGATCTTAGTTATTTTTTGTCTTCTGCTAGGTTTTGAGGTTTTTTGATCTTGCTCCTTTAGCTCTTATAATTTTGACTGTAGGGTGTCAATTTTAGATCTTTCCTCGCTTCTCATGTGGGCATTTATTGCTATACATTTCCCTCTAGGCACTGCTTTAAATGTGTCCCAGAGATTCTGGTACATTGTGTCTTTGTTCTCATTGGTTTCGAAGAACATCTCTATTTCTGTCTTCATTTCATTATTTATCCAGTCACCATTCAGGAGCCAGTTGTTCAGTTTCCATTAAGTTGTGTGGTTCTGAGTTAGTTTCTTAATTCTGAGTTCTAATTTGATTGCACTGTGGTCTCAGAGACTGTTTATGATTTCCATTCTTTTGCATTTGCTGAGGAGTGATTTACTTCCAATTATGTGGTCAATTTTAGAGTAGGTGCCATGTGGTGCTGAGAAGAATGTACATTCTCTGGATTTGGGGTAGAGATTTCTGTAGATGTCTATTAGGTCCACTTGGTCCATATCTGAGTTCAAGTCCTAGATAATCCTTGTTAATTTTCTGTCTTGTTGATCTGTCTAATATTGACAGTGGAGTGTTAAAGTCTCCCACTATTGTTGTGTGGGAGTCTAAGTTTAAGTCTCTTTGTAGGTTGTTAAGAACTTACTTTATATACCTGGGTGCTCCTGTATTGGGTGCATATATATTTAGGATCATTAGTTCTTCTTGATGCATTGATCCTTTTACCATTATGTAATGCCCTTCTTTGTCTCTTCTGATCTTTGTTGGTTTGAAGTCCACTTTATCAGAGACCAGGTTTGCAACTCCTGCTTTTTTTTTCTTTTTGCTCTCCATTTGCTTGATAAATCTTCCTCCATCCCTTTATTTTTAGCCTATGTGTGTCCTTGGACATGAAATGGGCTTCCTGAGTACAGCACACTGATGGGTTTTGACTTTTTAACCAATTTGCCAGTCAGTGTCTTTTGATTGGGGCATTTAGTCCATTTACATTTAAGGTTAATATTGTTATGTGTGAATTTGATCCGGCCATTTTGATGCTAGCTGGATGTTCTGCCTGTTAGTTGATACATTTTCTTCATTGTGTCAATGGTCTTTACCATTTGGTATGTTTCTGGGGTGGCTGGTGCTGGTTGTTTCTTTCCTTGTTTAGTGCTTCTTTCAGGAGCTCTTGTAATGTGGGCCTGGTGGTGACAAAATCTCTCAGCAATTGCTTGTCCATAAAGGATTTTCTTTCTCCTTCCCTTATGAAGCTTAATTTGGATGGATATGAAATTCTAGGTTGAAAGTTCTTTCCTTTAAGGATGTTGAATATTGGCCCCCACTCTATACTGGCTTGCAGGGTTTCTGCAGAGAGATCTGCTGTGAGTCTGATGGGCTTCCCTTTGTGGGTAACCTGACCTTTCTCTCTTGCTGACCTTAGCATTGTTTCCTTCGTTTCAACTCTGCTGAATCTGATGATTATGTGCCTTGGGGTTGCTCTTCTTGAGGAATATCTTTGTGGTGTTCTCTGTATTTCCTGGACTTGAATGTTGGCCTGCCTTGCTAGGTTGGGGAAGTTCTCCTGGATAATAACCTGAAGAGTGTTTTCCAGTTTGGATTCATTCTCTCCGTCACATTCAGGTACACCTATCAAATGTATATTAGGTATTTTCACATAATCCCATATTTCTTGGAGGCTTTGTTCATTTCTTTTTTTTAATTAAGATGAAAACTTTCTTCTTTATTTTATTTTATTTATTGCATTTTAGGTTTTGGGGTACATGTGAAGAACATGCAAGATTGTTGCATAGGTACACACATGGCAGTGTGATTTGCTGCCTTCCTCCCCTTCACCTGTATCTGGCATTTCTCCCCATGTTATCTCTCCCCAACTCCCCACCCCCCATTATCCCTCCCCCATTTGTCCCCAACTGACCCCAGTGTATAGTGCTCCCCTCCCTGTGTCCATGTGTTCTCACTGTTCAACACCCACCTATGAGTGAGAACATGTGGTGTCTGATTTTCTGCTCTTGTGTCAGTTTGCTGAGAATCATGGTTTCCAGGTTCATCCATGGCCCTACAAAGGACACGAACTCATCGTTTTTGATGGCTGCATAATATTCCATTGTGTATATGTGCCACATTTTCCCTGTCCAGTCTATCATCAATGGGCATTTGGGTTGGTTCCAGGTCTTTGCTATTGTAAACAGTGCTGCAATGAACATTTGTGTGCATGTGTCCTTATAGCAGAACTATTTATAATCCTTTGGATATACCCAGTAATGGGATTGCTGGGTCAAATGGAATTCCTATTTCTAGGTCCTTAGGAATTGCCACACTGTCTTCACAATAGTTGGACCAATTTACACTCCCACCAACAGTGTAAAAGTGTTCCTGTTTCTCTACATCCTCTCCAGCATTTGTTGTCTCCAGATTTTTTAATGATCGCCATTCTAACTGGCATGAGGTGGTATCTCAATGTAGTTTTGATTTGCATTTCTCTAATGACCAGTGATGATGAGCATTTTTTCATATGTTTGTTGGCCTCATGTATGTCTTCTTTTGTAAAGTTTCTGTTCATATCCTTCACCCACTTTTGAATGGGCTTGTTTTTTTTCTTGTAAATCTGTTTTAGTTCTTCATAAATTCTAGATATCAGCCCTTTGTCGGACGGGTAGACTGCAAAAATTTTTTCCCATTCTGTTGGAAGCCAATTCACTCTAATGACTGTTTCTTTTGCTGTGCAGAAGCTGTGGAGTTTCATTAGGTCCCATTTGTCTATTTTGGCTTCTGTTGCCAATGCTTTTGGTGTTTTAGTCATGAAGTCCTTGCTTACGCCTATGTCCTGAATGGTTTTGCCTAGATTTTCTTCTAGGGTTTCATTTCTTTTCACTCTTTTTTCTCTATTCTTGCCTTCTCGTTTTATTTCATTGAGTTGATCTTCAGTCTCTGATACCCTTTCTTCTGCTTGGTCGATTTGGCTATTGAAACTTGTGTATGCTTCTTGAAGTTCTCATGCTGTTTTTCAGCTCCATCAAGTCGTTTATATTCTTCTCTAAGCTGTTTATTCTAGTTAGAATCTAATCTAATCTTTTTTCTCGGTTCTAGTTTCTTTGCATTGGGTTAGCACATGTTCTTTTAACTCTGAGAAGTTTGTTATTACCCACCTTCTGAAGCCTGTTTCTGTCAGTTCATCAGATGCAGTCTCCATTCATCTTTGATCCCTAGCTGGTGAGGAGTTGTGATCCCTTGGAGGAGGCGAGGCATTCTGGTTTTTGGTGTTTTCATCCTTTTTGTGCTGGTTTCTTCCCATCTTAGTGGCTTTATCTACCTATGGTCTTTGATGACTTTCGAATGGGGTCTCTAAGTGGATGTCCTTTTTGTTGATATTGAAGCTATTTCTTTCTGCTTCTTAGTTTTCCTTCTAACAGTCAGGCCCCTCTGCTGCAGGACTGCTGGAGGTCTACTCCAGACCTTGGCTTGCTTGGGGATTACCCGTGGAGGCTGCAGAACAGCAAGGGTTGCTGCTGGTTTCTTCCTCTGCTATCATCCCAGAAGGGTACCCTCCAGATGTTGGCCTGAGGTCTCCTTTATGAGGTGTCTCTTTGGGTATATGGGAGTCAGGGAGTTGCTTGAGGAGACCGTCTGTCTATTATAGGAGCTCAAGTGCTGTGCTGGGAGCTCTGTTGTTCCATGCAGAACTGCTGGGCAGGTATCTTTAAGTCTGTTGCAGCTGAACTCATAACTGCCTATTTTCCCAGGTGCTCTGTCCTAGGAAGGTCAACTTTATTTATAAGTTTCTGTCATGCTGCTGCCTTTTTTCATAGATGCCCTGGCCCACACAGAGTAGTCTAGTCACAGTCTGCCAGAAGAGGCATTACTGAGCTGCTGCAGGCTCTGCCTAACTGCTGTGTGAACTGCCTTGGTAGCAGGAGATGCCCTTCCCCCTACTGAGGTGGACAGTCCTGGGTCCAGCTGCACTTGCTGCAAAACTCTCAATCCAGAGCATTTCAGATTGTTTGTTTTGTGAGGGTGGTACCTGCCAAGCCAGATTGCCCAGCCCCCTCCCTTTCAGTTGAATGGGTGGCTCTGTCTCTCAGGCATTCCAGGTGCCAGTTGAAACAACTGTCCAGACTTGTGTGAGTTTCTGTGCACAGACCCAGCACCAGCTGAAACCGCTGCACTCAAAACTCGTGGCACTTTTCGGCCTGGGAATCTCCTGGTCTGTGGGCAGTGATAACTTGTTTGGAAATGCGGTGAGCACTCACCCTCTGCGCTGTTCTTGCTGGGAACTGCACTCTGGAGCTCTTCCTATTCAGCCATTTTGGATCCTCTCTGATACTTGCACATTCTACCTATACATTCTGCCTGCTTATCTTGTCTTTGCTTTGAGTCTCACTGAACTCCTAGCAGAATACTGTGCATTGCTAATGCTGTATGCAAATGAAGTGGGAAGGAAAAGTGTTGGACACACATATTGTGTGTATCTCTTCTGCTCAAAATTGTACCTCATTGTCCCATTTCACTTGCAAAATTAAAAATCAAAGATAAAATTGTAAAGAATATTGGTATGGCAATAGCAGAGCTCTAAACCAAGCACCAGGCTTTCCTGAGTATACGGCCCTGTGTGACTGCACAGATTGCATGCACTTGAAGCTGGCCTGTGTGACCAACAGAGAATGGTCGATGCGCTATGTGTGTGTCTGCCAAAGGTTAGAGTATGGGTCATTATAGCTTCTGCCTTGCTCTCTTGGATTGCTTGCTGTGAGGAAGTCAGTCACTGTGTTGTGAGGATGCCCAAATAGCCCTGTGGAAAGTCTCACTTGGGGAGGAACTGAAGCCTTTTGCCAATGCCGGCACCAGCTCACCAGTCATGTGAGTGAGCCACCTGGGAAATGGATCCTTTAGCCCCTGTCAAACCTTCAGATGGCTGCAGCCCCAGTCAAACCTTGACAACAACCTCACAAAAGACTTCAAGCCAGAACTGCCCAGCTTAGCAACTTTTGAGGTACCAACCTACAAAAACTATCAGAGATAACACATGTTTATTATTATTTTAAGGTGCTAAGCTTTGGAATGATTTATCATTCAGCAACAGATAACTAAAATAATGCTGTAATTTACACTTGCTTTAATTTTAATAAGATTTGTTGTCTTTTTTGCATGCTTGATGGCTATTGGTATCTCTTTTTTCTTTGACTTGCTCATTTATTTTGTTCATTATTATTGGGTCATTTATCTTACTGACATATAAAGAGCTCTTTGTAAACCAAGGAAATTCGCTTTTTTTTTGTTTTATGTATTGGACATGTTTTTCACAGTTTGTAATTTTTTGAATATTTTTTCATTACAGAAGTTTTAAACATTTACTGTGGTTAAATTAAGCAATCTTTCCCATTACACATGCTAGATTTTGCTGCAAACATAAAGGCTTTTCTCATTCCACAGTTGTAAACATAATCTATCTATGTTTAGTTTTAGTACTTTGATAGTTTCATTTTTAAATACAAGTTTTGATTTCTTTAGAATTGTTTTTTGGTGGTGAGCGTGTGTGGATACAACTTCTCTACTTTCCAATGGTTAGGCCATTATACAACTTTAATTATTAAGTTATCCTTTCCTCACTGATCTGAAATCCTATGTTTATCATGTCCCAGACTCCTGTCTATTCTTGGTTTTATTTCTGTACTCTTGATTCTCTTCCATTGATTTATCTATTCCTGTACCAATGTTGCTTTTCTATTTCTGTGTATCTGGGACATTTTCCTGTGTTTCATTTTTTAAAGAATAATTTTGGAATCATTTTCAAGTTCAAATAAATAAATGAAACAATATTCATTGATTTTCTTGTTGCACCAAATTTATGAAATTGAGCATCTCCATCTAACATTAAAGTCTGTCTCTGTATTGGTTTATGTCTAGTTTATGGTTTTTTTTCCCTTCCCCCTCCTTTTTTTTTTTTTTGAGACAGAGTCTTACTCTGTCGCCCAGACTGTGCAGTGATGTGATCTCAGCTCACTGCAGCCTCCATCTTTTGGGCTCAAGCAATCCTCCCACCTCAACTTCCTGAGTAGCTAGGATTACAGATGCCCACCATCAAGCCAGGCTAATTTTTGTATTTTTAGTAGAGACAGGGTTTTGCCACGTTGGCCAGGCTGGTCTTCAACTCCTGGCCTCAAGTGATCTGCTGAATGTGGCCTCCCAAAGTGCTGGGATTACAGGCATGAGCCACCATGCCTTGACATATTTTAGGTTATTTACATCCATATGCTAGATATATGCTTAACTTACATAGGTCCTATATATTCACTTTATTCCTAGGATTTTTAAAAACTAGGTATAACTGACATTCGATAAATTGTACATATTTAAGGTACAGAATTTGAAAGTTTTGACAAATGTATGTAACTATGAAAGCACCAACATACTAAGATGGTGGATATATCCATAATACACAAAAGTTCCTTATACTCCTGTGAAATCTCCAGTTCCCCAAGCAAACACTGATCTGCTCTCTGTCACTATAGATTAGTTTGCACTTTTTAGAATTTCATGTAAATGGAATCATACAATATGTACTCTTTTTTGTCTGGCTCCTTTACTCATAATTATTTTGAGATTTCATTCATGTTGTTCTGTGTATCCATCATTTACTACTTTTTTTCATTTTTGAGCGGTATTCCATTGTATGAATATGCCACAATTTGTTTATCCGTTCAGCTAATGAAGGACTTAGGGTGGTATCTAGTTTTTGGCTATTACAAATAAAGCTGCTATGAATATTTCTGTATAAGTCTTTGCATGGACATGTGCTTTCTTTTCTATTTGGCAAATTCCCTAGAAGTGAAACATTTGGGCCATGTGATAGGTATATGCTTACCTTATTAAGAACTGCCAAGCTATATTGCACAGTGGCTGTAATCATTTTATATTCCCATCAGCAATGTGTAAGATTGTTTTGGATCCTACTTTTTAGTTTTACTGTGTTATTAAAACACAATAGGGTCTTATTTTATTCTACATTTTGGAATTTATGTAGGTTTTCTTTATGGCCTTATAAAAGATTGGCTTTTATAAATGTGTTGGTACTTGAAAGTATTCAGTATGCTCAGAGTATAGAATTCAACCTTATTGATTATATAATTCAGAGCCTTTATAGGCTTACTTATATTTGTGTCTATTAGATCTGTCATGTGTAGAGATAAATGAATTATAGTCCCTTATTGCAATTATGTTTTTGGCAATTTCTTCTTCTTATTTTCTTCAGTTTTGTCTTATGAGTTTTATTTATTGCAAAAAGATTCATGACTGCCATTACTTCATTGTGGATTGTTCCTTTTAACATTTTAAAGTCTCTCTGTTTTGCAAACTACTTTAAAATGTAATTTAACATTACCCCATTTTAATAATACTATTCTTGTATTCTTTTGGCTAGGTTTTTGAAGATTTTAATTATGGAAAATTTCAAACATACAAAAATCTGAAAAGAAACCAGTATAATGGATAACACATTGTATTATCCAGTTTTAGCAAGTATCAACTGTTTGCCAATTTTGTTTGTATTCTGAACACATTCTTTGTGCCTAGGTTACTTTGAAGCAAATTCCTGATATTATATAATTTAATCTGTAAATATTTCAGTATGTGTCTCTAAAAGATAAAGACCCTTAACAGTAACTGCAATACCATTATCATACTTAAAATCGACAATAATCCCCTAATATCATTCAGTATCATAGCCAGAGTTCAAATTACCTAATTGTTTTATAAAATTTTAATCGTCTTTTCATTCAAATTGTGAACCAGGTAAAGCCCATACCTAGTAATTTTGTCACTTAAATTAAGGCTGTCCACTACAGTTCTTTCTTTTGCTTGCAATGCATTTGTCAAATAGATGAGATTATTTCTTTGTAGTTTCCCATTGCCTTGATTTTGAAGAGTTCATCCCCATGGTGTCCTTCAATATGTTCCCCAACTTCTTGCATTTAATATTTAGATCTAGAGAAGCTTCATCAGACTCAAGTTTAACAGTTTGGTGAGAATACTTTATAGGTGGTGTTACGTACTGCCATCAATTACCATAAAATGTCTACTTACCTGATTTTTGATGTTTAATAATATCTCATTTTAATTGACCCATTAATTCATTATGGTTTACAAGATGTACATTATTATATGCTATAATTACTTCTTCATTTGTAAACTGAAATACTTCTACATATAAGAAAAAAACCTCCTAATCAACTATTTGATTACTCCAGGGTGCTGTTCATGTAGGAAGTCAGAATAAATCATTGCTTTTTTTCCACTTATTTAAAATGGTAGGCCGGGCATGGTGGCTCACGCCTGTAATCCCAGCACTTTGGGAGGCCAAGGCAGGTGGATCACATGACATCAGCAGTTCAAGACCAGCCTGACCAACATGATAAAACCCTGTCTCTACTAAAAATGCAAAATTAGCTGGGCGTGGTGGTGCAAGAAGTCAAGCACTAAAAAGGAAACCTTTTTTTTTTTTTTTTTTTTGACCGAGTCTCACTCTGTAGCCCAGACTGGAGTGCAGTGGTGCATGCCTGTGATCCCAGCTACTTGGGAGGCTGAGGGAGGAGAATTGCTTAAACTTGGGAGGTGGAGATTGCAGTAGGTCGAGATCGCGACATTGTACTCCAGCCTGGGCAACGAGAGTGAAACTCCATTTCAAAAAAAAAAAAAAGGTTTCCTTTTTAGTGCTTGACTTCTTAATTCTGGGGGTCAATGTATGGTATATCTGAGTATATCTGAGGGTGTTCCAACTCAGTACCTTGACAGTTTTTTGTTTTGTTTTGTTTTGTTTTTGAGACAGAGTCTCACTCTATCACCCAGGCTGGAGTGCAGTGGCCTGATCTTGGCTCACTGTAACCACTGCCTCCTAGGTTCAAGCAATTCTCTGCCTCAGCCTCCTGAGTAACTGGGATTACAGGCGCTTGCCACCACACCTGGCTAATTTTTGTATTTTTAGTAGGGATGGGGTTTCACCATGTCAGCCAGGCTGATCTTGAACTCCTGACCTTGTGATCCACCCACCTTGGCCTCCCTAAGTGCTGGGATTACAGGTGTGATACCTTGATAGTTGTGAAGGAGGCTCCAAATACGAAAAGTATCTGCATCAGGTCCAAGCTGCAGTACAAGCTGTTTTCCTACTTGGACCTTACGTACCAGAAGTACTTGATCAGTTTATGGCTCAAAGAGATGTTCAGTGAAGCCTCCTGAAAAGCCCTGAAGAAGAATAGCAGAGCAGGTCTCTAGGATTTGAAAGCAAAGTCATGCCGCCATTCTGCAATTGAGAATTAGTTCTTACTGGGTTCCTGTAGAGCTAGATTGTTTAACCATGGAACATTAAGTAAACATGTAATCTTAGTTTCCTCTTATGAACTAGGTGTTATCTGATTCATTAAGCATTAACAGTGAGCATTCACACCAGCAATTATTAAGTAAATAGAAATTGTATAATAGGAATCAAAATTAAGCAAATCCTGAGGGCACAAAGAAATTACATATGTCACCTACTCCTGCCTCACTGTTCCTCTCCCTCTATGTAGCTCTATAATTTACTGGTGAATTCCTTATTACTAATTGGCTAATGAAGAAGAACTCAAAGATAATGATACATGTATAAACAGGAAGTAGACTGCTGTAGCGTTAGAACGTCAGAAGGACACCTGAAAGAGGGTGCTGAAGAGAAATTCTCTCACCTAGCAGAACTTCAAGCAGTCCATTTCATTGACAACTTGGTCAATGTGAAATACTCAGAGAAGAGAATCTGTGTTGGCCCACGGGCAGGGGTTAAAGAATTGGCCAATTGGTCAGGGACATTGGAAAAAACAAGATTGGCAAATTAGTGAGAGGAGATCTAAGGAAGAGACATGGGCTGGACCTATTTAAAAGTGCGCAGAATGTGAGGATATTTGTGCCCAATGTGGATGTTCACCAAAGGGTGCTTACTATAGAATAATCATGCAGACAAGAAGACATGCTCTGAGAAGGTTAGCCAGCCCCTTTCCCACCAATGTTTTTGAGCAAACATTCCCACCAATGTTTGCTTAATTGCTCATGTTCAAAGTGGTCATGATGGCAGGGATGGGCTCAACAGCACAGACTTTCCCTCACCAAAGATGATCCAGCAACCATTGCTACATGTCTGACCTCCCAACAGCAGACCAGTGCTGATCACCAGTGTGGAGTGGGTGATAATTTGTTCCCATTGAATAATCACTTATTATATGCATATGGACTTATCTTTTCTTTCTGCAATGCTTCCGATAGTACTATCCTCCCTAGACTTATCACCACCAAAGTATTTCATACATAACTTTTGACTAAATAATTCATTTTACAGAAATAGAAGAGTCACAGAGACTCATGCCCATGTCATTTACTGGTTGTATCATATACCCAAACATCCAGAAACCAACGGCCTGAGAGAACAGTGCAGTAGCCTAGTAGGCCAGGTGCGGTGGCTGACACCTGTAATCCCAGCATTTTGGGAGGCCGAGGCAGGCAGATCACGAGGTCAGGAGGTCAAGACCATCCTGATCAACATGGTGAAACCCTGTCTCTACTAAAAATACAAAAATTAGCTGGGCATGGTGGCATGTGCCTGTAATCCCAGCTACTCAGGAGGCTGAGGCAGGGGAATCACTGGGAGGCAGAGGTTGCAGTGAGCCAAGATCATGCCGCTGCACTCCAGCTTGGCGACAGAGCGAAATGCTGTCTGGAAAAAAAAAAAAAAAAAAGAGAAATAGCCTACCAAAGACAATTACAGTAGATATCAGAAGACAACACTCTAAAGGTTGAGGTATATTCTACAGGGTGTGTGTGTGTGTGTGTGTGTGTGTGTGTGTGTGTGTGTGTGTTAACCAGTAATCACTATATGTGTTATTTTTTCCACAGCCAGAATACTCAAGTCTGGGGATGAAGATGTAGAAGTGAGAGCATACCCTAATGCCCCACTCACAGATTTTTTGTTTCCTATCTTTGATAAGGTTCTGCTGGCTTAGAAGTCTTAGTTCTCTGGGGAGGAATGCTTCCATCAGGGAACGTAATTGATTTACATTTTTTATTTATAAGTTGAGACTATCATTGGCCATTTTGGACTTCTTTTATCTCTCTACTAACAGACAGAGGAGGTTATTGTACTGGCTGGAGTAATCCCAGTTACATAGGGGAATTTAGTTGCTAAGACATAATAAAATTCAGTATATTCTCTAGGCCATCTTTTAGTACTTCCATGTCCAGTAGAGAAAAGCTAATGAAAAACTAAATGAAGACCAATGGAGATCAGACCTTTCAGGAATGAAGGTTTGAGCTACCCAAAAGAATCTGGGTCAGTTGAGTTACTGGCTGAGGATAAAGGGTGCTGAAATGTACAGTGAGATAGGAAGCTATATGTAACAACGATGGCTTCAGTACCATGTACAGAAATGGGGTGAAGCAGCTATGTGTATTTTTTCCTTGCTTGATATATACATATACATCTACATATATTATTTTTCCTTTTGATTTCTCCCTTGTTATTTTAGATAAGGGTTACTGTTAGTCGTTAGGTTTCAAATAATTCTCATGGGATTCTAACTAAACTAGAAGAGAAAGTAGATTCACACAGAGATGGATATGGGGACTGTTAGGGGTTATGGCTTTGCATATTACTTTTTTGGGGAAGAGGATGAGAACTACTTTGTTGTTTCATGGTTGTGTCTTGATAGGTGGAGGCATGGAGTTGTTATTTTTCTTGGAAGTTCAAAATGTGAGCAGAAGGGTGTATATGAATGCTTACTTAGAACTATTATGGTTATTTTCCTATTGTTTCTTAGCTTCAAATTCTCCTTTCTGTGCTTTGCTTTGTGATGCTGGGGCTAGTCTCTGAAAACTAGATTTCCCAGATTCTCTTGCCAAATGGCTTTTTTTTTTTTTTTTTTGAAATAGCGTCTCACTCAGTTGTCCAGGCTGGAGCACAGTGGTGTGATCTTGGATCTTAGTTCACTGAAACCTTTGCCTCTTTGGCTCAAGGGATTCTTCTGCCTTAGCCTCCTGAGTAGCTGGGGTTAGCTGGGGTTACTGGTGCCAGCCACCATACCTGGCTAATTTTTGTATTTTTATTAAAGATGGGTTTTTGCCATGTTGGCCAGGCTTGTCTCGAACTCCCAACCTCAGGTGATCTGCCTGCCTTGGCCTCCTGAAGTGCTGAGATTGCAGGCATGAGCCACCATACCCAGCCACCAAATGGCTTTTAAAAATGAGTCTCCAAACCATTAACAGAACAAAATATTTTAGATATACCCCCATATATGCTTCTTTATTATCTTGTAACTTATATACAGGTATGCTTATGAATTATGTTAGAAATAAAACACATTAAATTAGAAAAATATATTTATGAGATAGAAATGGACTATACAGCATTTAAGACCAAATGATCTTTATTCTATTTATTTGCAGCACATCTTTACTGATACTGGATTTCAAATACTTTTTCTGATAAAATCTGACTTTCTTGAAACTGAGTTTCTGGTAGATCTGTTTAGATCATTGTAATACATTTTGTTCTATACAGTTTGTAATGTGGTTGATAAAAGTTCATTTCAAGCAGTAAAAAAGTTGTTATGTCTGTCACTGTTTTATTGTTTTGTTTGTATCTGCTTATTATTGTCTTCATTAGGTTTCTTGTTTGTTTTGCTTTGGCAGGAATTTTTGTAAATCCTTTACTCACATTGTACTGGTTGGCTTTTAAAACTAGAGAGTAAAAGATGTTAGCAAGACAGTGGAGTAGAAGATCTCAGCCTTCATTCTGCCACAGAAAATAACAATTAGCTATGCATGAATGAAAATAGATCTGGGAGAACTCAGGAGTGCAGTATGGAAGCTGCAGCAACACAGTGGAGAAAGAAAACACAAACAACTCTGAGAATAATCACACAGAAAGGGAGAAAGGATAGAAAGGACAGTTTCATTTTGCCTGCTTCATCTCATCCCCTAGGCTGGCACAGCTCATGGGGGAAAGGGAGAACAGGGTGAACATCCAGCTTCTTCAGCATTTTGAGGTACTGCCTGAAGGACCTGCTTTGGTTTCACCCCACCCAGATTGCTGGGGAGATTGGCATAGCCAAGACCTCTGGAGACAGCTAGGCACAAAGAAGAAAGGTACCAGCCATCAGTACCAGCCACGTGATGAGTACCACTGTAGTCCCTAATAGCCTGCTCTGCAGAGGACCCCAGATAACTTTGCTGCTGAGGACCTCAACAGCCCTTGTGGCCACCAAGGGCCTCATTGTTTTTACTGCTGAGGACCCTGCAGCATTTGCCATTACAGAGCCCAGTGCCTGCTCCAACATAGGACCCCAGCAGCTTTTGCCCCTGAGGACCAACAGCCAGTACAGCCACCATGGGTCCCCCACCCATCTCCCCACAGATATTGCTGCTGCTGAGGGCCTCACAGACTTTTTGCATATGTGGACCACAGCTGCCTGAGAAGCTGCTGCCCTTCCCCAAATGGAGCCAACCCAGTTAGTGCTACCACAGGCACCCTAGTTCCAGGGCCCAGCGTGGCTACTGCATGTGCACCTGTAGTCAGTCTCAAACCTCATTACTGGCCCCCACTGCCTTGTGTGTACCCACAGCTGGCCCTTGACACTGCATACATGCTTATTGCTGGCTCTGGCTCCCATCACTGCCTGCCCTGGCCCTGCCTACTGAGCAGTGCTTTTTGCTGGACTCAGAGGTGCTGCTAAGGACCTTAAGACCCTTCACAATCACAATGGACCCACTGTAGACCATGTAGTTGCTGAAGTCACAGACCCAGCTGTCTGAGCTGATGCATCATCATATACCCTTGGACTTGGAACTGCCACACTCTCCCATATTTTGTGTCCTGTGTCATTAGATTTGGTGCCACAGCATGCTCCAGTGCCTCTATCCCCAGTTGGCATCCCTATCTACCTTCCTGTGAAATTGAAGGTATTTTATTACTGAAGCCAGTCCATCAAGGTTGGAAGAGGTGACTGTCTTCAAATGCATACACCACTTGAAATTATGCAGTCAGAGGAGAAAAAAAGAATAAAAAATGAAGAAAGCCCACAAGATCTATGGGAGTCCAGCACACAAACCAATATATGCATTATGGGAGTCCTAGAAGGCAAAGAGAGAGAAGAAAGGGGTAGAACGCTTATTTGAAGAATGATAAGAAGCCCACATCTAACATACTCAATGAGGAAAAATTGAAAATCTCTCCTCTAAAACATGGAATAAGACAAGGATGTCCACTCTTGTCTTTACTATTTAACATAGTATTAGAAATCTTTGCCAGAGCTATTAGGCAAGAGAAAGAAATGAAAGGCATCCAAATAGCAAAGGAGGAAGTGAAATTGTCAGGCTGGGCATGGTGGCTCATGCCTGTAATCTCAGCACTTTGAGAGGCTGAGGCGGGCAGATCACGAGGTCAAGAGATCAAGACTATCCTGGCCAACATGGGGAAACCCCGTCTCTACTAAAAATGCAAAAATTAGCTGGGTGTGGTGTGTGCCTGTAGCCCAAGCTCCTTGGGAGGCTGAGACAGGAGAATCACTTGAACCCGAGGGTGGGGCATAGGTTTCAGTGAGCCGAGATTGTGCCACTGCACTCCAGCCTGGTGACAGAGTGAGACTCTGTCTCACACACACAAAAAAAAAAAAAAAAAAAAAAGTGAAATTGTCATTGCTGACAACATGATCTTATGTATAAGAATCCCTAAAAACACCACCAAAAAACGGTCAGAACTAATAAAAAAAATACAATCGTTTCAGGACACAAAATCAACATATGAGAATCAGTAGCATTTTGGCCGGGCATGGTGGCTGACGCCTGTAATCCCAGCACTTTAAGAGGCTGAGGCAGGCAAATCACCTGAGGTCAGGAGTTCAAGACCAGCCTGGCCAACATGGTGAAACACTGTCTCTACTAAAAATACAAAAATTAGGCGGGTGTGGTGGCAGGCACCTGTAATCCCAGCTACTCGAGAAGCTGAGGCAGGAAAATTGCTTGAACTGGGACTCAGGAGGCGGAGGTTGCTGTGGGCTGAGATCGTGCCACTCCACTCCA
Organism: Saimiri boliviensis; assembly: GCF_048565385.1. Taxonomy (NCBI): domain Eukaryota; kingdom Metazoa; phylum Chordata; class Mammalia; order Primates; family Cebidae; genus Saimiri; species Saimiri boliviensis. The sequence goes on along the minus strand of NC_133453.1, from coordinate 128,511,627 downwards.
GCCTGAGTGACAGAGCAAGACTCTGTCTAAAAAAAAAAAAAAAAAAGGTGGGGGGCATTTCTGTATGCTAATAATGAACTATCTAAAAAGAAATAGAATAATTTCACTTAAATAGTTATAAAAATAAATAAATAAAATACTTAAGAATAAATTTACCAAGAAGGTGAAAAACCTATATACAAAAACACTATAAAATAAATTGAAGAATACAAAAATAAATTGATATCCTGTGTTCATTGAGGGGAAGAATTAATATTGTTCAAATATCCATGCTACCCAAAGTAATCTACAGATTCAATTTAATCCCTATCAACATTCGAATGTCACTTTTTATAGAAACAGAAAAAAGCAATCCTAAAATTCATATTGGACCACAAAACCCCCTGAATAGCCAAGAAAATTATGCACTAAAAGAACAATGCTGGAGAGGTATCACACTACCCAATTGAAAACTATACTACAGAGCCATAGCAATTTAAATAGTATGATACTGGCAAAAAGTAGGCATTCATTATCAACCAATGCAATAGAATAAACAGCCCAGAAATAAACTCATGCATGTACAGTCCATTGATTCTGAATAAAGTTGCCAAGAATGCACAATTGGAAAAGGATATTCTCTTCAAGAAATGGTACTTAGAAAACTTGAAATCCATGTGCAGAAGAATGAAATTGGATCATTATCATACCATATGTGAAAATCAACCCAAAATGGACTTGGGAGGCTGAGACAGGAGAATCGCTTGAACCCGAGGGTGGGGCATAGGTTGCAGTGAGCCGAGATTGTGCTACTGCACTCCAGCCTGGTGACAGAGTGAGACTCTGTCTCACAAAAAAAAAAAAAAAAAAAAAAAGAAGAAGTGAAATTGTCACTGCTGACAACATGATCTTATGTATAAGAATCCCTAAAAACACCACCAAAAAACTCTCAGAACTAATAAAAAAAAAAAACAGTTGTTTCAGGACACAAAATCAATGTATGAGAATCAGTAGCATTTTGGCTAAGATCAGAAACATAAGATCAGAAATTGTAAAACTACTGGAAGAAAACATAGAGGGAAAACTATACAACATTGGTCTGGCCAATGATTTTTTGAATTTGGCCTCAAAAGGGCAGACAACAAAAGCGAAAATAGACAATGGGATTATATCAAATTGAGAACCTTCTGCATAGCAAAGGAAACAATGAACGGTGTAAAGAGACAACCTACAGAGTAGAAGAAAATATTTTCAAGTCGTATATCTGATATGGGGTTAATATACAAAATATATGAGGAACTCAAACAACTGAATAGCAAGAAAACAAACAAAATAACTTTAAAATGGGCAAGGGACCTGAACAGACATTTCTCAAAAGAAGACATACAAATGCCCAACGGTATATGAAAAAATGCTTGATATTGTCAGTCACCAGGGAAATGCAAATTAAAACCACAATGTGGTATTTCACACCTGTCAGAATGACTATTATCAAAAAAACAAAAGATAAGTATTGGTGAGGATGTGGAGAAAAGGGACTCTTGTATATTGTTGATTGGGATGTAAATTAGTATAGCCATTATGGAAATATGGATATTCTTCAAAAAAACTGAAAATGAATTAATATGTGATCCAGCAGTCTCATTTATGGGTATTTACTTAAAAGACTTGAAATCAGTTAGTTGAAGAGATGTCTGCACTTCCATAGTCATTGCAGCCCTGTCCACAATAGCCAAGCTCTGAAATCAAGCATAACTCTAACTAGTGGGGAAAGGGGAAAATGTAGAAATGGTGGTCAAAGGGTACTAAATCTCAATTAGACGGGAGGAATTTGTTTTGTTTTTTTTTTTTGTGATCTATTGAATAGCATGGTCCATATAGTTAATAATAGTGTATTGTACATTTCAAAATTACTAATAGAGTAAATTTCAAATGGTTTCACTATAAAACATTACAAGTATTTTGGGTGATGAATATATTAATCAGCCTTATTTAATTATTACACTTTGTATTCATAAATCATAACATCACTTTGTTCCCTATAAATGTATACAATTATAAACTTAATATATACTGGGGTAGGGAGGCAGTAGGGGTCAGGAAATTCTAAATATTGTAAAAGCTTTTTGGTGCTAGTTGACTTTTAAAATTATGTGCGTCTATTACCTAGATAAAAATGAAAAGTAGATGATTAAACAAACACTTGTTTTTCTTTTAACAAGAAAAGGAAGAAGATGGAAGGATGCTGGCAGGGTGGTAGCATTAGAATGATCTCGATTTCTTTTTTCTTATCTTTGTCTTTTACTGTTTCCATGCACCTCCCCCTGCCCTACCTCCAATTAGTTTATATTACTTTTGCATTCAGGAAAAACCTCCCAAAATTTAGGAAAAGATAACACCTCTTCATATCCTTAGATCTCTACTCTGGTGGCTTGGATATTGGGTATGAGAAGCTCCTTCCTTCTTTAACAGAAGTCATGCTGTCCTATGTATTTATTTTTTTACCCAAGCATTGTGCAATAGCTTTTTCTTCCTTTCCTTCAAGAAGCAGTTCTGCGTACATCCTACTGCATATCCTGACCACAGGGTGTCCCTGTCAGTGGCCAGCAGAGCCCTCACTTGACTACCTTTGGAAGAACCGATGGGTCTGAGCTGTGGGCAATGAAAGTGGAGCTGAGTAACAGCACTTGGATGGGTTGAATGCCCATGACCAAGAACTGCTCACCCAGAAACTGAGGCAAGCCTCAATATTTTGGTCCATTGACCCAGCTCAGGAAGAGGAAGAGTGGAGTGTGAAGGAGAAAAGAACAGTAGGGACTGATTCTGAAAGCTGAGAGAGCAGACAGCTGAGGGCTGTCACCTCCTGTGTGTCCTCCTTTCTGAGCCCAGAGAACACGTAGTATAGCAAGAGAAACACTGAGCCTGAGAACTGTCCCAGTTATGTTCCTTCCTCACCTGTAAAACGGAGCTGCCCTTGCAGGGCTGATGTGAAAATTAACTATGTTAAGTGAACTGCATATAAACTATATGTTGCTTTTCAAGAATACAAAGACTTATTAATCTATATAGTTTGTTATTAATAGTGAAACAGTGGGGTTGGCTCAGTTTATCCCTGAACTTTTGGCTTGGAAGCCTCTCAGGTATTTAACATTGAGGTTTGGGTCATTCATGACTAAGACAATTGGATTTTTCCCAGCAGCTACTATTGATTCAATTAAAGAATTTCAATAGGTATAGAGATAACCTTCTAAAAAGTTATTGTTTATAAACCCAGCAGACTTAAATTCTCATTTTTTAAAGTAGGAAGAAAAAGATGATGTCTAGAATGGAAAATTAAGGAACAAAAAGTACAGTTGACCCTTAAACAACACAGGGGTTAGAGGCACTGACCCCTTCTACACTGTTGAAAATTCACATGTACCTTTTGACTCCCCCAGAACTTAACTACTAATGGCCTACAATTGACCAGAGGACTTACAGATAACATAAACAGTCGATGAATACATATTTTGCATGTTGCATGTATTAGACACTGTATTCTTAAAGTTAGCTAGAGGTACTAAGCCTAGTACCCAATAGTTATTTTTTCTGATTCTCTTCCTACTCCCAACCTCCACCATCAGATAGGACCCATGTCTGTTATTTTTCCCCTCTTTGTGTCCACATCTTCTCATCGTTTAGCTTCCACTTATGAGTGAGAACATGTGGTATTTGATTTTCTGTTTCTGTGTTAGTTTGCCTCCAGCCTCCAAGGAAAATGGCCTCTAGCTCCATCCATGTTGCTGAAAAGGACTTGCTCTCATTCTTTTTTATGGCTGATAGTATTCCATGGTGTAGAGGTACCACATTTTCTTTATCCAGTCTACCACTGATGGGCATTTAGGTTGATTCCATGTCTTTGCTGTTGTGACTAGTGCTGCAATCAACATATGGGTGCATGTGACTTTATGATAGAATGATTTGTATTCCTTTGAGTATATACCCAGTAATAGGATTGTTGGTTTAAATGCTAGTTCTGTTTTTAGCTCTTTGATGAATCACCACACTACTTTCCACAATGGCTGAAGTAATTCACACTCTTGCCAACAGTGTATAAGCATTCCCTTTTCTCTGCAACCTTGCCAGTATCTGTTATTGTTTGACTTTTTGAAAATAGCCATTCTGACTGGTGTGAGATAGTATCTCATTGTGCTTTTGATTTGCATTTCTCTAATGATCAGTGATGTTGAGCTTTTTGTCATATGCTTGTCAGCTGCATGTATGTCTTCTTTTGAGAAGTGCCTGTTCATGTCCTTTGCCCACTGTTTAATGGGATTGTGTTTTTCTTGCAAATTTGTTTAAGTTCCTTATAGAGCTGGATATTAGACCTTTGTCAGAGGCATAGTTTGCAAATACGTTCTCCCATTCTGTAGGTTGTCTGCTTACTCTCTTGATAGTTTCTTTTCTGTGCAGAAATTCCTTAGCTTAATTAGACCCCATTTGTCAATTTTTGCTTTTGTTGCAACTGGTTTTAGCATCTTTGTCATGAAATCTTTGCCAGTTTCTATGTCCAGAATGGTATTGCGTAGGTTATCTTCCAGGGTTCTTAAAGTTTTAGGTTTTACATTTAAGTCTTTAATCCATCTTGAGTTGATTTTGTAAATGGCATAGGAAGGGGTCCAGTTTCAATCTTCTGCTTATGGCTAGGAGTTCTCCCAGCACCATTTGTTGAATAAAGAATCTTCCTTATTGCTTGTTTTTATCAGTTTTGTTGAAGATCAGATGGTTGTAGGTAGGTGGTCTTATTTTTGAGCTCTCTATTCTGTTCCATTGGTCTTATGTGTCTGGTTTTGTATCAATACCATGCTGTTTTGGTTACTGTAGCCCTGTAATATAGTTTGAAGTTGGGTAGCATGATGCCTATAGCTTTGTTCTTTTTGCTTAGGATTGCCTTGGCTATTCAGGATCTTTTTTAGTTTCATATGAATTTTAAAAGTTTTTTCTAGTTGTGTGAAAAATGTGATTGGTAGTTTGATAGGGATAGCACTGAATCTGTAAATTGCCTTGGACAATATACTCATTTTAATGATGTTGATTCTTCCTGTCCATGAGCATGGAGTTTATTTCCATTTGTTTGTGTCATCTGTGATATTTTTGAGCAATGTTTTAGAATTCTCATTGTAGAGATCTTTCACCTCCCTGGTTAGCTGTATTCCCAGGTATTTTATTATTTTAATGGCAATTGTGAATGGGATCACATTCCTGATTTGGCTCTCAGCTTGACTGTTAGTGTATAGGAATGCTGATGATTTTTGCACATTGATTTTTGTATCCTGACACTTTGCTGAAGTTGTTTATCAGCTCAAGGAGATTTTGGGCTGAGTGGAGTTTTCTAGATTTAGAATCATGTCGTCTTCAAATAGGGATAGTTTGACATCCTTTCTTCCTATCTGATGCCCTTTATTTCTTTCTCTTACCTGATTGCTCTGGCCAGGACTTTCAATACTATGTTGAATAGGAATGCTGAGAGAAGACATCTTTGTTTTGAGCCGGTTTTCAAGAGGAATGCTTCCAGCTTTTGCCCATTTAGTGTGTTGCTGGTTGTCAGTTTGTCATAGATTTATTATTTTGAGGTATGTTTCTTCAGTTTCTAGTTTGTTGAGAGTTTTTAACATGAATATTGAATTTTATCGAGGATTTTCTGCATTAATTGAGACAATCATGTGGTTCTTGTCTATAGTTCTGTTTACGTGATGAATCATATTTATTGATTTGCATATTTTGAAGTAAACTTGCGTACCAGGGATAAAGCCTACTTGATTGTGGTGGATTAGTTTTTTTATGTGCTGCTGGATTTGGTTTGCTAGTATTTTGTTGATGATTTTTGCATCAATGTTCATCAAGGATATTGGCCTGAAGTTTCCTTTTTTGTTGGGTCTCTACAAGGTTTTGTATCAGGATGATTCTGGCCTCACAGAATGAGTTAGGAAAGAGTCCCTCCTCCTCAATTTTTTGGAATAGTTTCAGCAGGAATGGTTCCAGCTCTTTTTTGTACATCTCGTAGAATTCAGCTGTGGATCTGTCTGGTCCTGGGTGTTTTCTTTCTTTTTTTTTTTTTATTGGTTGGTGGGCTAATTCAACCAAAAATTAGTGATTCAATTTTGGAGCTTATTATTGGTCTATTCAGAGATTCAATTTCTTCCTGGCTCAGCTATGGAGGGTATATGTGTCCAGGAATTTATCCATTTCTTCTAGATTTTCTAGTTTGTTTGCACTGAGGTGTTCATAGTAGTCTCTGATGGTTATTTGCATTTCTGTAAATGACAAAGTTTAACTGGGTTCTTCTTTCTTTTTCTTTTTTCTTATTCTAGCTAGCAGTCTGCCATATAAAGTTTTTCCAAAAAAACAGCTCCTGGATTCATTGATCTTTTGAATGGTTTTTCATGTCTCAATCTTCAGTCTAGCTCTGTTGGTTATTTCTTGTCTTCCGCTAGCTCTGAGGTTGGTTTGCTCTCACTTCTCTAGTTCTTTCAGTTGTGATGTCAGATTGTTAATTTGAGATTTTTCTAACTTTTTGATGTGGGCATTTAGGGCTATAAATTTGAAGGAGCCATTTTTATCACACGTACTGAACATTTACTTTGGGCTGGATGCCCTTCAGGGAGAAGAAGACGGAGAACGCCCTTAGCCCTTAACATTCTTAATTTGGCTCAAAAAGCAGGGCGGGGCGGTGCAGGTTAGAGCAACTTAACACACAGGCACACCTCCTCACACACCTCCTCACAGATACACGAAAGTTAGGAATCAGAGAAAGTGCTGGAAGAACTTTAGAGGTCACCTACTGCATGGTTTTCAAAAGGAAAGTTCTTTCCGTTCTCTTCTTTTTCTTTCTTTGTTAGCAGCAGAACACAAAACAAAATATTAAATGTACATAAAATCAGAGAGAAGTGGAGTGCGCTCCTGTGGTGGTTGGGAGCTGTCCACTCAGCTACTTCTCATCTCCTGTTTAGCTCTCCCTCCAGAACGGTTCTGCCAGGCACCTGTGAGGTTCCCTAGAACCCCTCAAAGTACAGTCTGAAACCATAATTTTACAGATGGAGAAACGAGGGCTCCAGCATTAGAGATGTTTAAGACCCCACAGCTAGGGGTGTGCATAGGTGGAAGCTGAAGCCAAGACCCTGGGGTCCCCAAACGTATTCATTTCACCGCATCAGACCTCCGCATGGGTTGGTTGGTGACCCAGAAGGGGCTCTGGATTCAGCTGCTTTTCTGGGAAGGCAAACGCTAAACTTGGGAGTTGCCGGGGAAACCCATGGGAAACCTGCTCCAAACGAATGTACTAGGCTGAGGCACTCAATTCCTGGAAGCAGGATTAAGAGCATTCAGAAAATGTGTCCTCTTTTCATCTAGCATTTGAACTGGAAGACATACATGGGGTCACCAGGGGACTTTCCAAATACATACATTTCGGAGGTCTGATGGGATTCAGGAGTAGCACACAATGCCTGCTGCAATAACCAGCTAGTTCCAGCAGAGGGCACTACTGTCCAACAATCTGAAAGATTGGCAAGCCAGGAAGCTCCTTTAAAAAAAAAAAATTTTGCCGGGCGCGGTGGCTCAAGCCTGTAATCCCAGCACTTTGGGAGGCCGAGGCGGGTGGATCACGAGGTCAAGAGATCGAGACCATCCCGGTCAACACAGTGAAACCCCGTCTCTACTAAAAATACAAAAAATTAGCTGGGCATGGTGGCACGTGCCTGTAATCCCAGCTACTCAGGAGGCTGAGGCAGGAGAATTGCCTGAACCCAGGAGGCGGAGGTTGCGATGAGCCGAGATCACGCCATTGCACTCCAGCCTGGGTAACAAGAGCAAAACTCTGTCTCAAAAAAAAAAAAAAAAAAATTTTTTTTCAGTAGTCCTAGCTCACTGAAAGAACATAAGTATAGCAATTCAGACTAATTCAAATTCCCAACCACACAGATTTCTAGGGTGTAGCTTTAAAAGAATCAGGTGACCAATAGGCATTCTGTTCTTCAAACAGTTTGCCTGTAGTTGCTGTTAAAGTTTCTTGACTAATCTGGCTTTAATGATCATCCAGAGCATATCTTGCAGAAGAAAGAGCAAAAGACGTTGAAGCACACTGAGCCAACCACACATTTCAATAAATGTGAAAATTTTGAGACACTGTGAACCAACATGCACATATTTCAGTAAGTAGATAGAACCTTAGGGATGGTGCACCAACCCACATATTTCAATAGATAAACGTGGGGGCAGTGTGAACCAACAAATACATCTTAAAAAGAGTTGTGGGTGAGAGAGGGGGTTGACAGGCTGGGCTACCTGCTCAGGAATGCACAGCTGGTGTCCAGAGACTCAGACACTTCTAGCCCCATGATTGCCAGGGACCTAGGAACAGGCTCTCATTTCCCCAGATGAGGAAATTCTGGTCCACAAGGGTTTTCCCTCAGGGGCTCAAGCGCCTCTGTAGATTCCCCAGGATCTGAGGGGGTGGGAGGAGAGGCTGAGAGAAGCTGCCCAAGCCAGGGACTGACTGAGTCTATTCTCCCCATGAACGGAATGAGCAGCAGGCCTTTTCCCTTTTAGGAATAGTCTAGACCAGTGATTCTCAACTGGGGGCTATTTTGTCACCCACTCCCATCAGGGAATATTTGACAATGCATGGAGACATTTTTGGTTGTCATGATTTTGGGGGTGCTACGGCATTCAGTGCGTAGAGGCCAGGGGAGCAGCTGAACATCCTACAAAACACAGGATAATTCCCTACAAGAAAGAATGATCTGGCCCAAAATGTCAGTAGTGCCAAGTTTGAGAAACTGGTCTAGACCAGGGACCAGAAATTCTCAAAGTGTAGTCCCCAGTGTGGCACATCATCATCCGTGGGGACTTACTACAGATGGGAATTCTTGGTTCCTACCGAAGGCCTACTAAATCAGCAGCTCTAGGAGTAACCTGTGTTTTAATAAGCCTTTTGGAGAATCTAAGGTATGCTCAAGTATGAGAACCACTTGTGTGGGGACTCTGCTTGAGATTGGTAGTCTAACACTGTACTTCTAAATTATTAATGTGCTTACAGTTACTGCAGAATTGTTAAAATACAGATTCTGATTTAGCAGTTGTTAGAATTTGCATTGCTTACAAGTTCCAGATGACACTGATAATACTGATCAGGCCCGCATTTTAAGAAGCGAGGAGGATCTAAGATACTGCTTTGAAATTTGCCAGATCATAAAATACATCTGAAGTGTATGTTGAGTCTTCAGATTCTCAGTCCCTTTCTGAGACCCTCTGGGTAGGATATTTCCAGAGGAAGGGGCTAGAATTTTTTTTTTTTTTTTTTTTTTTTTGAGACAGGGTCTCACGCGGTTGCCCAGGCTGGTGTGCAGTGGTGTGATCATGGCTCACTGCAGCCTCAACGTCCCAGGCTCAAGTGGTTCTCCTGCATCAGCATCGTGAGTAGCTGGGACTACAGGCATGTGCCACCATGCCAAGCTAATTTTGTTTATAATTTGTAGAGAGGAGGTCTCACTATGTTGCCCAGGCTGGTCTCAAATTCCTGGGCTCAAGCAATCCTCCAGCCTTGGCCTCCCAAATTGCTGGGATTACAAGCATGAGCCACTGCACCTGCCCGGAATGTGTATTTTTGTTAAGTGTCCCAGAAAATTCTCACAATCAAGCAGATCTAAAAACACTGACTTCAGATGGCAGATTCAAGATTTATTGATGAACACAACATCTCTGAGTCCATTTCATTTATGTCAGAAATTCTCAACCCAGGCTGGGGAAAATCACCTGGAGAACTTTGAAACTTCCCCTGCGCAGGCCACAGAGTAGACCAATTATATCAGAACCTCTGAGGGTGGGACCTAGGAAACAGCTCTTTCTAAAAGTTGCCCAGGTGATTCCAATGTGCAGCTATGTTTAAGAATCAGTGACCTTAGAAAAACAGTCTGGAAGTTGCTCAAAAAGTCAAACACACAGTTACCATATGACCCAGCAATTCCACTCCTAGGTATATACCAAAGTGAATTGAAAACATATGTGCACACAAAAACTTTTACATGAATGTTTATAGAAGCATTTTTCATAATAGCCAAAAAATGGAAGCAATCCAATGTCCATTGGCTGATGAATGGGTAAACAAATAAAAATGGATATGTCATATCCACACGATGAAATACTATTTAGCAATAAGAAGGAATGATATATGTTACAACTGGAATAAAGCTTGAAAACATTACTAGTAAAAGAAGCCAGTTGCAGAAGGCCACGTATTGTATGATTCCACTTACAGGAAATATCAAGAATAAGCAAATCCATAGAAGCAGAAAGTAGATTAGTGGTTGCCAGAGGCTGCTGCAAGGGGAAAACTGCTTAATGGGTACAGGGTTTTATTTTGGGGTGACAGAATGTTTTTGAACTAGTTAGAAGTGATGGTTGCACAACATTGTGAATGGATTAAATGCCACTGAATTTTACACCTTAAAATGGTTAAAATAGTAAATTTTATGTTATGCAAATTTTATCACAAAGGAAAAAAAGAATCAGTGGCCTATAAAGTTTCCTAATAGAGGTAGATTTCAAGAAATCGGGCAAAATCAGGATGAGTGAATTAGGTAACTCAGGAAAAAGATAACCTAAAATAGACAATCTGCCATATATGTGCTCATATATTCTTGGACCTTTGGTAGGGCAGAGAGTAAATACATTTTCAGAGCCTACTTGGAGTAGCAGATAATGAGCAGATTCCTGTGATTAAGGGAAAAGAAGCTATTTCCATGTGCCAGTTGAAATTCTATTGATTGGAAAGTTTGCCCCCACAATTTGGGACGTTTGCACTTTTTTTTAATGTTCAGAGACTGAGATTGCTGAGATCAACTTCTTAATTTTGTGGGTGGAGGCTAGGGTTATTTAATTTGAATATAAACAGAATCATGACCCCACAGGCTGGAGGTTTAGGAACATGCAGGCAATTGACATTTAAGTAACACTTAGGTAGCCACATGCCTGAGAGGGGAAACTGGTATTGACCCCAGGTTTTTAGTTTGGGTTGACTGGGCGGGTGGTGGCACCGTTCTTCAATCCAAGGAAACAGGAGGGGGAAAATGGTTGATTGATGGTGAAATGACATAATGAGTTTGGGAGAAGTTGGGCTGGAGATGCAGTGGATTATTCTTTGATACCCAGTAGGTAATTTACTAGTCAGGAGTGCAGCCCTGGGTAAAGTCATGGGAATGAATGAGACAACCTAGAAGAAAGCATGAGAGTGAGGAGAGGAAAAGGTCAAGAACAAGACTAGGGGACACCAAAGAACCAAATGTGTCCTTTTGGAGGTGGCCATCGGGAAGTCACTGGAAACCTTGGTTCCCTAAATGGTAAGGGGCCCTAAAGGGTAAGGGGAAGAAACAAGAATGCAGTGATTAGGGGAGAGGCAAAACCTGCTATTCTAAGGTCATTGGCTGTAGAAGGAGGAGGAAAGAATATCACTAGAAGGGATCAGTGATCAGGGTCCCGAAGGCTATCTTTTTCTATTAACCATTAAGATGAGAGAGATCTGCAAATACATAGGCTAGAGATGGAACCAGTGGAAAGGATGAATTTGATAACGAATGGGACAGAAGGGCTGGCACCACACCCTTGAGTCAGCTAAAGGGGTGAAGGGAGGGCATCAGGCTTCAGAAAGAATAGGGACACTTCTTTTGAGTCCAATTAAAAGTTAAATACAGGTTTGAATGCACCTTGAACAGCACATAGGGCCTTTAGAAAGGTAAGATTTGGCCTAGGGCTCCCCCTACTCTACTCTAAATCCACTGTTACATTTGCTATGAGGCACCCTTCCCATGGGCTGTTCAAAGCCAATGACTGAGCATGACAGGAATATAATTCCCAGGGAACCCATTCGCCAGAGATACAGGACTGTTCTGATGGTTGACCTTGACTCAAGGGATTCTGATGGCCTTGTTGAACTTACTTAGACTGTGCGTCAACTTTGGATACTTTCACCTGATCTTCCCTCCCTCTCCCCTTCACTGAGAGTCAGAACTGTGTTGCATGGACTGGCTCTCTCAGCTCTTCCTGGCTTTCTATTTTATCTCAAAGTAATTTACCTTAATAAAATCCATGCTGTGCCTCCTTCAGCAGCACATATACTAAAATTGGAATGATACAGAGAAGATTTGCATGGCCCCTGCGCAAGGATGACATGCAAATTCGTGAAGCGTTCCATATTTTTCCAAAAGAGAGCCCGCATAGCCAAGTCAATTCTAAGCAAAAAGAACAAAGCTGGAGGCATCACACTACCTGACTTCAAACTATACTACAAGGCTACAGGAACCAAAACAGCATGGTACTGGTACCAAAACAGAGATACAGACCAATGGAACAGAACAGAGAACTCGGAGGCAACACCACACATCTACAACCATCTGATCTTTGACAAACCTGACAAAAACAAGCAATGAGGAAAGGATTCCTTGTTTAATAAATGGTGTTGGGAAAACCGGCTAGCCATGTGCAGAAAGCAGAAACTGGACCCCTTCCTGACACCTTACACTAAAATTAACTCCAGATGGATTAAAGACTTAAACATAAGACCTAGTGCCATAAAACCCTAGAAGAAAATCTAGGCAAAACCATTCAGGACATAGGCATAGGCAAGGACTTCATGACTAAAACATCAAAAGCATTGGTAACAAAAGCTAAAATAGACAAATGGGACCTAATCAAACTCCAGAGCTTCTGTACAGCAAAAGAAACAGTCATTAGAGTGAATCAGTAACCAACAGAATGGGAAAAATGTTTGCAATCTACCCATCTGACAAAGGGCTAATACCCAGAATCTACAAATAACTAAAACAGATTTACAAGAAAAAAGCCCATTCAAAAGTGGGCAAAGGATATGAACAGACACTTTACAAAAGAAGACATACATGAGGCCGACAAACATATGTAAAAATGCTCATCATCACTGGTCATTAGAGAAACCAAAATCAAAACTACATTGAGATACTATCTCATGCCAGTTAGAATGGTGATCATTAAAAAAATCTGGAGAAAACAGATGCTGGAGAAGATGGGAAGAAATATGAACACTTTTACACCATTGGTGGGGGGTGTAAATTAGTTCAACCATTGTGGAAGACAGTGTGGCGATTCCTCAAGGACCTAGAAATAGAAATTCCATTTGATCCAGCAATCCCATTTCTGGGTATAGATCCAAAGGATTATAAATTGTTCTGTTATAAGGACACATGCACACAAGCGTTCGCTGCGGCACTGTTTACAATAGCAAAGACTTGGAACCAACCCAAATGCCCATCGATCACCATTGACTGGACAGGGAAAATGTGGCACATAAACACCATGGAATACTATGCAGCCATAAAAAACGATGAGTTCATGTTCTTTGTAGGGACATGGATGAACCTGGAAACCATCACTCTCAGCAAACTGACAAAAGAACAGAAAATCAAACACCACATGTTCTCACTCATAGGCAGGTGTTGAACAATGAGAACACATGGACACAGGGAGGGGAGCATCACACACTGGGGTCTGTTGGGGGGGAAGAAGGGGAGGAACAGCAGTGGGTGGGGAGTTGGGGAGGGATAACATGGGGAGAAATGCCAGATACAGGTGATGGAGAGGAAGGCAGCAAACCACACTGCCATGTGTTTACTTATGCAACAATCTTGCATGTTCTTCACATGTACCCCAAAACCTAAAATGCAATAAATAAAAACTTCAAAAAAAGAAAATCCTCGCATATTTAGCCCTGTTGATGTTGGCATCATGGAGGACCCAAATATAGCCCCCCATAGGCACAAGTGGATAAAACTAGAAAGACTGAGCCAGGGAAATTCAGATCCCTCAGTGACGGGTGTTGAGCCCAGGGAGATCATGACGGTTCTGAATGTGACAGCAAAATGGGTGGTGGTGGAATCCCGGTAACTTTCTCATAGAGGTATCTGCAGCTTACTGTGAGGGCCCACCAGGCATGAGGTGGATTTCAAAAGGCCGAGGCAGATGTGACCACACGAGGATGGGTGTGATTATACACAAACTGAAAAGGAGGTGGTCGGCAATGCAGAAGCTCTCCCAATTATCTGAGTAGGAAGTGAGGGCAGCTTCTGTGAATATGGAGAGTTGGTGGAGTAGGATCTCACAAAGTGGTTTTGGAAGAACTACTGTGGGAGAAGGAAGACAAAGCTGACAACAGATAAAATGTAAAGAGATTAGTGGGAAAAGGGGATGGAGAAGTAGCAGGGGTGAGAAGCATCCAAATAACAAAGCTGAAGGGCTTGTAGGCCTTGGGAAACTCTGGATTTTATACTCACTGTTAAGGGAAACCACTGGATGGTTTTGAGTTGAGGCACTACATGATCTGATGTACATCTTAGAAAGACCACTTTGGCCACTGTAGAACGTAAGAAGGAAAACAACAGATAAGAAGCGACTGCAATCATACAGAAAGGAGATGATAGGGCTTAGAGTAGGGGGAGAACAGTACAGATGATGGTAGAAGTGTTCAGTTTCCCTCTGATAACTTTTCTCTCCGTGAAGTATAAAGAAGATCAATGAGAGTGGCTGGATGGGTAGATCGTCGATCATACTCTTATTATATTGGAAGGGTAGGAGAAAAGGTGAAAAAATTACAAGTTATAAAAATTCGTTTTTTAAAACAACCTGCATTTTAAAGAAGAGGTTTAAATCTTTTCACTGCATTCTCTTTGGAGCATTGGCTATAAGACTTCTCTTTGAAAGCACTGTATTTTTAAAAAAATAACTTTTTTTTTTGAGATGGAGTCTTGCCCTGTCACCAGGCTAAAGTGCAGTGAAATGATCTTGGCTCACTGCAACCTCTGCCTCTCAGGTTCAAGTGATTCTCATGCCTCAGCTTCCCAAGTAGCTGGGATTACAGCTACTGTGCCTGGATAATTTTTTGTAATTTTAGTAGAGTCGAGGTTGGCCAGGGTGGTCTTCGATTCCTGACCTCAGGTGATCTGCCTGCGTCGGCCTCCCAAAGTGTTGGGATTATGGACGTGAGCCACTGTGCCTGGTCTTGGTAAAAGATCAGCACACCCAGATCCTCCTACCAATGAAGTAACCACTTCGTTTCTTTTTGAACTCATTAATTTCTGCAACTTTTGTTTGATGTGGCAGTAGTTACTATTCCCTGTCCACTAGACCCCCGCCCCCAACCCTTAGGGTTTTCGGTTCTGTCAAATTCATAATGCATATCTGTGTGTGTGCGTAAGCATATGCACTTGTACAAAACACAGCCCATATGACAAAACTGTTTTTACAAATGTTTGCCTTTTTAAACAAAAGGTATGCTGTATATTTTTATTAAATCATAGAAAACATTTGAATACAAATTTTTTCACTTTGGGAAAACTGGAATATTAAACAGTTGGGTAACAAAACAGTTGAAGGCTACATCTCACTTTAAATAGAAACAAGTTTTAAGTTGTCACATGTATTAAAACAAAAAAAAATAGTTGAAATAATTGGTAACAGGTTGTTGGCTTTTTTCAACCTTCAGAGGAATAATATCTCTTTTAACCCTCAATTTTCTTTAAGAATTTTTTTATTACTTACATCAACCATGAGTTTAAAAGATAGTTAACTTGAATTCTGAATACAAAATCAATGTCCTTGTACCTACACAGGCTTTTAGAATACTGTAAATGATGAATTTCAGGAGATGGTTTCATTACACAGGGCTGATTAAACTTCCTTTCTACAACAGAAAATGTGTATAACAGTGTGGAATATACTTCAGAATAAGTTAAATATTAAGACATACAATATGGCAATAATGTCCTACTTTTTTTTTCCTACCAACTAAATTCAAAAGTTCATCCTAATCTTACACATTTATAAAAGGGTGAAGACTGAGAGATCCAGTGATACTGAAAATGCACAACAACCATCAGAACCACATTCTCTATGGCAGAATATGTACAAATGGTCCTGCCAAAATCATGCCTGCATTCATTCCACAGGTGACCAAAAAGAACAAGACTTTGAAGTTCACCAAATGAAAATGAACGGTGACTTTGACATTTAGGTCATCACTTATTCTGCTTCTGAGCAGAGATCCAGAGGTGATACAGTGCAAAATCTGCACTCACACTAAATACCACATAAGCACAAATTAAATATTATCAAAATATTTTTAAATTAAATTGAAGACTGTTATTTAAGTGCATGAGATATTTTCCCCCAGCTTCTTGAATGCATGTTACAGAACAAGAATTAACAAGGAAAATGTCAGAGGCCAACCCAATCCTCTGAACTCCCTGGGGTAACATATGAGACCTTTGGCACAGGGCTGAGGGGAGGCACAATCATCCACTCGAAATACATGGATGGTCTCAAAAAGTCAGTCAGTCTTCTAAACTCAGGTCTGGATCTCGAACTAATTGCAGAAGGAAATGAAAATGCTATCATTGCGACTGGTATCTTGTCCATGGTGAGTCTTCTTCCCCAGGACACTTCTTATCCAAGACCCTTAACACTGCAAGCCTCATTTCAAGCCACCCCTAGGTCCTGGCCCACTGCTGTTGATCTGCAGACCTGGATCTTTCCCAGGAAATATGTAAACAAATCTGGGAAAAACTGCAATTCTGCAAGTTTTCCTTCTGACAGTGAAAGACCTCTTGGGCTAAGAAAAATAATAGGAAGGGCTGCCCCAGTGTCATCTTCCCACAAGGTTTGTCTTTTGTTCATTCTGCTGTGGAAAACTATAAAGTCAAATCAAATAGTTTTACCTGACTTGCCCCAAATGATATTAAACAGTAAGAATCATTTCTTTGGACTACCTTATTCCTGAATTATGGCAAAAGCTTATCTGGGCATACTTGGTTTGCCGTCTTGTTACTGGAGGTGACTTGGAGACGAGGCCAGGCTTTTGTGCAGGTTGGGATTCTGGCTATGTCTGTTTCGACTGCGAACAGATGAAAACATAGTGTTGCAGCCTGGTACTTTGCATTTGTGGAGCTGGCGAAGGTGCACAGTTTTGTAGTGGGCTCTAAAGGTCCCTTTGTTACTGTATGTCTTTTGGCAGAGATGACAGGTTATGGGCAACCCAGAAGGCAGGCTGGCAAGGCTCTGGTCGGCCTTCTCCATCAGGACACAGATGGGGTACTCATCTTCCCCGGGAACAAGGCTCGGCCCTTCACAGTTCCCATCACTGTCCTCCATAAGCACAGTCCCTTCCTCACTCACCCCGTCAGAGTCCCAGGAGGAATGGCTGCTACTCTCTGACTTCATGCTTGAGGTAGTACTCAAATCCAGGATGGTGCCCTCGCTCAAGGGGCCAGAGTTGTAGCTCTCCAGGCTGGCATTGTGGACTTGGGTTATTGGGTAAACCAGACTGCCCATTCGACTTGTTCCTTTGAAAATGACCGATGTCTGGGAGGCTTGCTGTGTAAAAGCCACATCCTGATAGGCTTCCTTAGCCACATCTTTCAGAAGGTAAGCTGCACGGAAGTGGTCTTCACTGCCTTCCAGTGCTTCTTGACTCAATGCTTTTTGGTGAAGGTTTAGGTTTGAGCTGTGTCTACAACAGTGAAAAGATGATTAGTAATGTGTTGGGCTATTTTAGAAACAGTCATCATTCTGAGTGGAGAGACTTGGTAGATACCAGGAAAAATGTGTAGTACGGGAGCACCGATGATAAGGGGGTAGGCCCTCATGGGATGTAACACCTGTTTAGTGGACACAAGCCCACTGTTGTTCATTGCTTGTCAGAAGTTAGTGTTCACCAGGAAAGCTGACAGTCTGGAAACTGAAAATATGTAGTCCTTTTTGATTTCCACTGTCTGTTTGATGTACTTTCTGTATCTCACTGTTTCAGGGCTCATATCTGCTTCTGCATATGAAGAAGCAAACTGATTTAACATACCCCTTCTTCCAGGAATCTTTCCTTAATTTCTCACGGTGCCCTCCCATGTGCCCATAGCAGCATTTGCCCATTGCAGAAGTCATCACATTCAACTGTAATTGTCTGTTTCTGGTCTGTCTCCCAGAATGGCTAGACTACATCAACTAGACCAGTTTAACTGGGACACTGGAACGAGGAGATCCCAGGAGAAAACTGGTCACAAACTATAAGGAACTAAGAAGAGGACTTCATTTCAATGAAATCAGGAAATATTACCCTCTGGAGTGCACTGTCCAATATAATAGCCACTAGCCATACACGGATACTGAGCACCTGAAATGTGACTAGTGTCATATGTTGCAAGGATAATATTTTGGATATACTAAATTAAATGTTGTTAAATTTTAACACATCTGCTTTTTATTTTTACTTTTTTACAGTGGCTATTAGACTATTTAAAATTTCCTGTGAAGCTTGCATTGTATTTCTATTGGATAGTGTTAGTCTAGGGTACTGACATACACTTCATCCTAAAAGTTCTACAAGTGTGGGTAAGAATCTGATTGGCTAGAATTGTGCATGTAGTTTAGTTCATATTTGTAATGTTTCACTATCCTATACCAGACAGAAGTTTTGCAAATGCAGCAGAATAAGCATACCACCAATCTTCTACCCAATGATTACTCTTGAAGGGCAGATAATGAGTATCCATTATGACACATGCCTTTTAGTCATATGTTATCATTTGGAAGTAACCTGTAAATCAATGTTGCTCTTCCTTAGAAATCCTCTGCTAACTTTTGACAGGAAAAAACAATCCTTACCAAGGGGGTTACAATCTTACAGGTGACAGGACAATTATTCCAAATAGAGAAAATACTCCCCCAATACATATCAGAATGTATGGCAGGGTCAAGTTGGGGAAAACATCTTCACCAAAATAAGAATTGAATTTTCTAAATCCCCAAAGACACGTGTGTGGGAAGCTAATCATGTTTTATAAAATGTATAAAATTTACAGTTCAACAGTTCATGCACAATTCTGTCTTCTATTCCCTTACACATGTTTTCTGGACATAATCACAATTTTACTCCCAGATAACATACTTTGCAAGCAGCCCTTCTTAACTCCAACTCTGCCCTGTGATTATGTCAGCCTTCTGGGTTTAAGGGGCTGGTATGTGCTAGCAGAAAACCAGACACTGGGTTGACATACAGGTTCCAGTACATACAGGTGATTAAAAAGAAAGACAAGCACGTTTATTGGAACCTAGTTCAGAAAGGTCCCTACTGCAACAAAGCAAACCTCTGGGCCTCATACCCAACTCCTGAGTATTCCATGCATACTAATAGCTAACTTGTGGGCTCTCTCACCCCTCTCAAGCCTTAAAAGTGCCATGTCCCGGCCAGGCACGGTGGCTCAAGCCTGTAATCCCAGCACTTTCGGAGGCCAAGGCAGGTGGATCACAAGGTCAGGAGATCAAGACCATCCTGGTCAACATGGTGAAACCCCGTCTCTACTAAAAATACAAAACATTAGCTGGGCATGGTGGCACGTGCCTGTAATCCCAGCTACTCAGGAGGCTGAGGCAGGAGAATTGCCTGAACCCAGGAGGTAGAGGTTGTGGTGAGCTGAGATCGCGCCATTGCACTCCAGAATGGGTAACAAGAGTGAAACTCCGTCTCAAAAAAAAAAAAAAAAAAAAAAAAAAAAAGCCATGTCCCCTAAGACCAGTAACTACTACAACTGTAAAAACCCTGTGAATCATGTACCAGGCTTTCAGTTTCTAGGGCTTTGCTAATCCTGTACACAGTGCTCATGTCTCCATCTCTTCCTTCAATCTCTACCTCTCTCCTCCAACTCTTCCTCTTGGCTTCTATTTTGATTAGTTGAGACCAGTGGTTCTCAGAGTGTGGTCTGAGCACCCCTAGTGGTTCCTGAGGCACTTTTGGGGAGTTCTGGAAGTCAGAGTTTCATAATTCTAAGATATTATTTGCCTTTTTCACTTTCATTGTCCCATGAGTCAGTTTTTCAGAGGCTACGTGACATGATTTTGCAACAGAGCATATGCAGAAGCAGATATGAGAATGTAGTTGTCTTTACAAAGTCAGACATTAATGAGATTTACAAAAATGTAAAACAAAGCCACTCATCTCACTAAAATTTTGCTTTTGGAAAATGTAGTTTTAAAATAAACATATGTTAATATATAAAGTTGAATTTTTTAATTTCTAAAATAAATTTTGATAGATATAACCCAAATAGAGAGCAGCTCTTGAGTAACCTTAGGTTTAAGTATTTGTAAAGGGGTTATAAAATGAAAATGTTTCAGAGTTACTGCTGTAGACATACTCCTTCGTCCAGGAAGCTTTCCTTAACTTCGCAAGGTGCCCTCCCATGTACCCACAACAGCCTACATTTCTCCATTGCAGAAGTCATCATATTCAACTGTAATTGCCTGTTTCTGGTCTGTCTCCCCCACTACAGTGGGCAGGGATTATGTCTTCAGCACCTAACATAGAAAGTTCTTAATATTCATGGGGTAAATAAGCATCCAGGGTGCTGTCCTAGTCCCTTCCTGATGGGTCTTGCTAACTGTTGCTGGCAGTAGCAGTGGCTCAAAGAGAAGTTAGCTGTCCCTACAGCAACGCAGTTCTCAATCTCTCAGTCTTACTCAATCTCTCTAAATGGTTAGGTCTGGGCCTGCCCAAAAAGTCCTATAATACTGTTACTTAAATCATAGATTCTAGGTAAAATGCATTTCAAGTTCTAGACTACTGGAATTAGTGGTTTTAATTTAGAATGCAAGATGCTTTCCTGTTGTGGCAATTGGGAAGGGCTCAGATCTATTAATGCAAATAGGTCAGAACATAAATATTAAATCTATGAAAAAGAAGTATCAAATTAAGAAAGTATCTGAATCCAATATGCCTTCTAATTTAGTAGATATTGTAGGCTACAACAGTATCATAAATATCAAGGATAATATGACCAACATAACTGTCTCTTTATAACAGCTTACTCATGAACAAACACTCCTCTCCTCTTGGAGGCTAAAGGAGGACTGGTTCACTAATTAGGGTACCTTGGTGGTTTGGTTCAATATCCTATCAGTAGAAACATTGATTTAATATAAACATTTAACTAATATCTCCTGTGCTGTATCCTCTTTGCTAAAGACAATGAGTATGTTTTTATGAGCCCTGTCCAGGAACGCATGTGGCAGTCTGTACCTTTTCACTGTCTTAACAAATTTGGTAGGTATTACAACTTGCACTAAATGTTCACGTTGAACTACTTCAAGTCAAGCTTGTTTCTGCAAATGTAGCATTTTAATATTCAGTGCACCATTAAGTATTTATCATATTGGATTTCATCAGGCAGTTGATCTTTTCCATAAGCCTCCTGGGGCCATCTTTTGGTATGCTTGCTCTTCCGTTTACAGGCTGGGGAGGAAGGTGACCTCAAGAGTGGTTAAGTGACTCAAGTTCATGAAGAAAAGCATAGGCAAGACGGTAACACCAGTGCTATCCCCACAGTGACGACATATGCTCTATAGTGGGGCACTTTGTCAACAGTTGGCCTCTATGTGTTTGTCATGAAAATTTAGGCTCCTTCAACCAGAAATCACAGTCCCTGAAACCACCTGCCAATCACCTTTATTCTTTTATATCTTAATATTTAAAAAACCTTCGATCAAGCAGTGATTCTTCCTTTTAAATGTAGCTGAGTAACTAGAAATAAACTAAAACATTTTATTCTATGGATTTCATATTATCAAATGAAATTGAGTTAAGTTTTGGTAAGCTATAATAGTAACTTAAAAGTTCCCTTCTCGGCCGGGCGCGGTGGCTCAAGCCTGTAATCCCAGCACTTTGGGAGGCCGAGGCGGGTGGATCACGAGGTCAAGAGATCGAGACCATCCTGGTCAACATGGTGAAACCCCGTCTCTACTAAAAATACTAAAAAATTAGCTGTGCATGGTGGCATGTGCCTGTAATCCCAGCTACTCAGGAGGCTGAGGCAGGAGAATTGCCTGAACCCAGGAGGCGGAGGTTGTGGTGAGCCGAGATTGCGCCATTGCACTCCAGCCTGGGCAACAAGAGCGAAACTCCGTCTCAAAAAAAAAAAAAAAAAAAAGAAAAAAAAAGTTCCCTTCTCACTCTATTCGAACCATTATTTATGCTTTACTTTATCTGCTAATGTGACAAGTAGTTCATGATTGCTTTTTTTTTTTTTTTTTGAGACAGTCTCACTCATTTGCCAGGCTGGAATGCAGTGGCGTGATCTCGGCTCACTGCGACCTCTGCCTCCCAGGTTAAAATGGTTCTCCTGCCTCAGCCTTCTGAGTAGCTGGGACTATGGGCACACAAAATCATGCCCAGCTAAGTTTTGTATTTTTATTAGAGACAGGGTTTTACCATGTTGGCCAGGATGGTCTCGATTTCTTGACCTTGTGATCCACCCGCCTTGGCCTCCCAAAGTGCTGGGATTACAGGTGTGAGCAACTGCACCAGGCCAAATTTCATGATTTCTTATCCCATTCCCTTGGGGCTGGATGTGTTTCTGAATTCAGAATTTCTCAGACTTTCTATTTACTGGAAACCACTAATTCCAGTAGTCTACTAAATGATGCATATAATGAAACACTGTTAATATCCTATAATTAATCCATTACTATCTGTACCACATACATATTTATAAATCCACACAAAAGGAGAATAAAGAAGATTACAAATAACCTCACATCACTTCAGATCAGGTTTTGTGGCCAAATTAGGTTAGGTTTTTGGAAGTAAAAATTTATGAATTTTTACTTCCAAAATATGGAAATATGAAAATTCACAGAACAGTATTTCTCAAACTGTGGCCCCCAGATACAGTAACATCAGCATCATCTGATAACTTGTTAAAAATGCCAACTCTTGGGCCTGGCCCCAGACTTAATGAAATGGAAATTCTAGGGTGGGGCCCAGAAGTCTGTGTTTTAACAACTCTCCAGGTGATTCTGATGCATGTTAAAGTTTAAGAGCCACTGCCTTAGAAAAAATGATTGCCAGAAGATGCCTTACCTGTCTCTGCTCCTGCGGGAGGGAAAGGTAGCACTACAGCCCTCCACTGTGCATGTGTGTGTTTCTTTGACATGCATATTCTTGTAATGCATTTTCACACTGCAAGCATTTTTAAAGGTCTTCTTGCAGATGTCACACTGGAAGCGATTTTCGTCCATCTGCCTTGCTAATGCATGCTGACCCAAGTGCTCCAGTTCTTTAGAATCTTCAAGACAAGGAAAAGCCATTCCCCTGTTGGACAAAGCATTGAAGAGTCCCCCAGCCAGCAGGCGCTGCTGCAGTTCCATGTATTCAGAAAAAGGAACTTGAGGCTCCATCCCAGGTGTGAAGTAGTGTTCATGGCCACCATCCTCGACCTCCCTTGGCACCATGATCAGCGTTGGTGTCTGCTCAGTCTCCCTCTCTGAGTTGTGTGTGTCCTGCTCAGGGGTTTGGCTGATGGCTCCACTGGACTCAATCACTGATTCACGATGGCAGGGCCTCTCTCCTTCTAGGAGAGGCTTTCCTAAGCTTCCTGACTGTGTGTGCTGCTCCTCAGATACTCTGTGTGACCGAGGACTGATAGTCTCCTGCTCATCTTCACTGACCACCTGCAGGGGCATGTCTTCATCTGAGCTGAGGTTGTGTCTTTTCTCATTAGCTATTTCCACAGCTTCTTTCTCTATTTTAATAGGCATACTGGACTTCCTAGATTTCTTCTTGGGAAGGGCATCAAATGGCATTTCATTTGAAACCAGCTGTTCTGGGATTGACGAGGACAACAGTGGGAGGGAAGGCAGCATCCCAGGTGTGTTTGCTACCTCGGCAGGTGTGGCTGGACTGCGGTAAAAAGGAAGGACTGGCTGGACTGTCTTTAGGTTGGGAAAAAGTACACCATTTTGCCCAATGTTTGGGAAGGCTGGTTGGCCTTTGGAATCCTCTCCTGAACCAGGGTAGCTGGGAGGAGGCCTATAGTCTGGGGATGTCACTGTGAAACCTGGGCACTTGTAGTTCTCAGAGCTGGCCAGGTTCAGGCTATTCCTGAGGTCTTTGTCCCGGTTATTTCTGTTCATTGGCATGTGCAGCCGAGGGTTGGGGTTGGCGCTATGGCGATTCCGGCTCCTTAAGGAACTGAACACCATGTTACACCCTTCGATGGTGCATTTATGCTTAATCTTCAGGTGGACGGCATTGTAGTGGATTTTGAGGGTGCCTTTGTCATAGAAGGTCTTCTCACATGCAGTGCAGAATACCCGGCCCTTCTTTGTACCAAGGCTATTCCTCTCTGGCTTCAGTTTAGCCTCAGGGGATAACTGTGTCCTTTCAAGCTTAGTGACAATGTTATATGAGCTGGAGTCACTTAAATGGGTGTTGTCTTTTTTAGTGATAGCATCTGGACAGTTTAAACACTGATCTTTTTCAACTTGAAATGATGTGGAACTGGAAGTTAAGAAGCTGCTGTTAGGGAAGGGCCCATGGACTTCCTGTTTGGGGTCCTGACTTTGGTCATGACCCTGCTCCAACATATACTGTTCAGGCAGTGACCCTATCAGTGCAGGAGGCAGAGGGTTGAAGAACTGGAAAGGCAGCATGAAAGTCATGTTGCTTATGAGGTTCTCAAAGGGGTGTATACTGCTGGGGTTTCCTTTGTCCACAGGAGTGGGAAGGCTAGAACTCCTGTGGCTGCAGCTCTCGATGAAAGCCCTGATATCTACATTTGCTGTGGAAGGTGGTATGATGATGGACTGCTCTTCTTTCTCTTGAATTGCCATGAGTTCAACTATGGATTTGGTCTCTCCAAAACGAAGGAACTGCTGCAAGGTGGCCACTTCTTCCTCACTGGTCATGATGCTCCAGTGATCCAACACCTTTCCTGATGCATCCTAAACCCAAACGAGATTTTAGAAGTGTGATCAATTTACAAGTCTTTATCCTTTTCTCTAAAAATGTAGTCCACTAGACTATAGGATACCTTTGTACATATGAGAAAAAGATAAACGCAGGGCTTCGGAGAGTTTAGTTAGTCCCTGTACACCCTACTCTCCCAGGCCAGAAGCTTTGTGCAGAACATAAGCTGCACATATATAAAGCAGTAGTGTTACAATTAGTGCAAAAGAGAGAAATGAAATATTACTTAAGCTGAAGTAAGAGAAATGTGGTGATTATTTTTCACCTCATTTCAGACCAACTGGTTGTCTTGTATTAGACATAATAATTTTCCCTATTAAATTAAAATATGTATCATTTGAACAATAGTAGCTTCCTTATCTAAAAAGGATAGATGGAACAATCAGGCCTAGATACAGCTCAAGTATTCATTTGTTGCAAGTTTAATAATCTTCCTAAGCAACTAACATCAGAAAACAAATGAACCTGTATTGATCTATTGCCCGTGTTCACAAAGCAGAGCTGTAATTACACTGGAGTGTTGGAGATCTTTCAAACTCTAGCAAGGCCTAACTTTTCCCAAAACTACAATAAATATTTTATCATAGAACATGTATTTGATGGCCTACTGAGATTTTTCACAGTGCATGTAAGAGTTTTGAAGATGATGAAGAATGTAACATCATAAATTTTTCATGCACTGGAGGTTGAAGGTAATTGATTCCATATTTTTAATCCTAACACTAGAAAGCAAGATTATTAGGACCATTAAATATTGATCTATGTCATAATGTAAGATAATGCTACTCTACATAAATCGTCGTTTCTAGTCTGCTGGGGGTCCTGCACCAGAGGTGAGCAAACATTTTTACAGGGAAAGATTATTAGTTTTTGAGTTAAAGAGAAGTGAGTACAAATTCTGGGTTTGCAACATACTAGTGAAATGACTTTCAGCATGATTTTGAGGCACTCTGAGCTGCTGGTTTTTTTGATTGAAAATGGGGATAATATACCTAACTCTTAAGATTATTAGAAGAGGATCTAGGTCTATAAAATTGTTATTAGTGTTCATTTAAATTATATCGCCTGTGGCTCACGCCTGTAATCCCAGCACTTTAGGAGGCTGAGGCAGGTGGATCATGCGGTCAAGAGATCGAGACCATCCTGGTCAACATGGTGAAACCCCGTCTCTACTAAAAATACAAAACATTAGCTGGGCATGGTGGTACATGCCTGTAATCCCAGCTACTCAGGAGGCTGAGGCAGGAGAATTGCCTGAACCCAGGAGGCGGAGGTTGTGGTGAGCCAAGATCACGCCATTACACTCCAGCCTGGGTAACAAGAGCGAAACTCCGTCTCAAAAAAAAAAAAAAAAAAATTACATCGCCTACCTCAGTAAGACTGACATCTATGTTGGTCTTGGAAATATGTCTGCCTCCCATTTCACTGATATTTTTACCAAAATTTGGCATTTTCTAGTGTAATGGCAAGAAAATACAATGCTGTAGCTGTTTCACATCTTAAAGGAATGATGTTTCATCTCAGGAAACATGTTATTTGCTTCTAAATACACCTTGATGGCCTCTCTGGAAATGAAACATGAGGCCTACACACTCACAGCATGATCTGGGAATAGAGGTAAAATAATCTGCAAAATAAAGAGGACAGAGAGGATTAAAGGCTTGGAATACTGGAGTAAAGAAGAGAATGTATGAAGAGGCCAAAAGAAAACTGGCGTATGGGGAGAGAGGGAGGGAAGGAGGGAGAAGCATATATATACACATATACATATACAGAGAGAGAGAATAAGCAAATGCATACATGAACACAGAAATATCATAAAAAAACAGAGCCTAGGAAGGAAAAACATCAGTGAGATGGCAGAAGGCTTTTAAAGAACAGGAAGGTGTGCCATGAAATTATACATTATTAAGTTCCCTTTCTCACTCCCAAACTCTCAGTAAAATCTGATACAAACAGCATCTTTTTTTTTTTGAGATGGAATCTCACTCTGTCACCAGGCTGGAGTGCAGCGGCATGATCTCGGCTCACTGCAACCTCTGCCTCCTGGGTTCAAGCAATTCTCCTGCCTCGGCTTCCCAAGGAGCTGGGGCTACAGGCACATGCCACCACACCTAGCTGATTTTTGTATTTTTAGTAGAGATAGGGTTTTACCATGTTGGCCAGGATGGTCTCCATCTCTTGACCTCATGACCCACCCCCCTTGGCCTCCCAAAGGGCTGGGATTACAGGCATGAGCCACTGCGCCTGGTCAACAGACAGCATCTTGTGGCAGTAAGTAGTTTGGGACTAATGAAAGACGTGGAGGCAGCAACTGAAATGGGGCAACTAGTTTATTGTGGAAGAGGTAGTTTAGTAAAAGCCAAATCAGAGCATATGTAATACTCCCATATCCTAAAGCTTCATAGATATTTTGAGGGAAAGCCTTGGACTCCCCGTAAGAACATGAGGTAGGGGCTTAGGCCATTAGAAAAAGTATTAAAGGGAAAGATGGCCACCAAGGGTGGTAGCATTGGGAGGTAACAGGGTTATATCAGTTATATGGGCAAAAATTTCAGAAAACACCCTAGGAGGACAATGGTCACGGTTACTGTACCTGCAGCACGTATCCACGGATATAATCCTGAAGGGTCCAGTCCAAGGCATGGAGGATCTGGAGAACCTCATCTTGCTTCAACACACTGAAGAGCCGGTCCAGTAGGATTTTTAGGCGAACGGGGATGGCCTGGGTCCCATAGAGCATAAGGCTGCTAATATCAAACACCACATTGGACTGGACAATCTCCACTTGGCTTGTTGGATACATGGGGGGAATCCTTAGCTTACTGAGAGCTGAAAAATCAAATTGAGAAAGTGACATTTTAAAAAGTTCTAATTGTAAGAGAAGGACTGCAAAAAAAGTAGGTTAGGACTAATTCTTGGTTATTTGTTCCACAGAAAATACATGAATATACAAATGATTAAATACCTTATAGCTATGAAACTTCAAATTATTTATAGGAACTTCTAAGATAAATGAACTGGCCTGAGACTTTTATCCCTTTCTTGTGGCCTTGCTAAGGAGAGAAATAGTCACAAAGAAAGAAACAAGGAAAAGGGGAAAAAAACTGAGGTGGCATGTGCATAATCAAGAGGATGGATAATCAGGAAGCAGAGTCTCGGGGTGAAGAATCTGGGCTTGGGAATCTGAAGAGATCTGGGTTTGAGCATTAGTTGTGGGGCTTGACATTTTCTAGTTTTGGCACTTGACAAATTAACCCCCTCTAAGGCCATGCTATCCAATGTAATAGCCACTAGTCACAAATGGCTATTTAGATTAAAATGAATTAAAATTAAATAAAATTAAAAACTCCATTCCTCAGTTACACTAGTTGCATTTCAAGTACTCAGTAGTGGCCACTGCAGAGTTGTCAGATTTGGCAAATAAAAAAATAGGATACCCAGTTAAATCCAAATATAAATTTCAGATAAACAATGAATGGGCAGGATATATGTACACTAAAAATATTCATTGGGACATATCTAGGCTAAAACATTTTCTGTTGTTTATCTGAAATTCAAATTTGACTGAGCATTCTGTATTTTATCTGGCAATCCTAGGCTAGAGGCTGTATTAGACAGAACAGAACATTTCCATCATTACAGAATGGTACCACTGAATCACCAGTTTCTACATCTTTACTTTTTCTTTCTTTCTTTCTTTCTTTTGGAGGTTAATAAGACACTGACCATATAGAGTAGTTAAGATTCAAGACTCTTTGAATCTTAGCCTGTTGCCTGGGACATGCTAGTAACTTACTAGTTAGTTTACTAGTTAGCTGTCATTCTTAGATATTAAATCAGTTTCTGAATAACTGTAAGTTACTTAGAGGTAACACTACAGGCCAAGAGAGGGTGAAAAATAAAGTTACCATGGGCCACCCATCCATGTTTGCATTGCTCACACTGACGGTGGTTTATTTTTCCGGGTTTGAAACTTTGGCAACTACAGTTCAGAGTACAGCTGATGGCCTGAAAAAGAGGAGAACACAGGTATGTGCAGCATGTAAGCGATGTGTGAAACATTAATTGTATTTCAAACAAAACATATGCCTCCATTTGGCAGCATTTATTGAGCAATATATGCTCACTGTGTGCCAAGCCCAGGGGTGTATATTGTACTCTTGAAAGATGAGCAGCCAGCCCTGCACCTGGAGACCATGAACACATTACACGGATATTCCACATTCAAGAATGAGCTTAAACATCAGAACTTTTTATAAGATTATCAGTTAGAAGGAAATATCCTGCACTGTTATTAAGGTCATAGAAAGGGTAAATAGTCATATTTTCACCAAATTTCTAAGTTGACCAAAGCAGCAACCCTGAAAGTATATAGAAGCTGTCCTGGAACAGGTAAAAGGGAGAATGATCTGAACTGAGAGTAATCCACATGTGGAATTTGTTCCCCCCCATCCACAGATAAGGTAGGAACTGGAAATATAAATAGACTTGAGAACATGTAATAGCTGACTACACTTAGGATGATTCCCTGACTCTACTCACTGAACTACGTGACTGTCAGAGACAGACACAGGCTGAACAAGCCTTGCATCAATGCTCCTTGCATGTTATGGTGCCATGTTTTATGAGGGGGTGTAGAGTGTAGAAAAATATAGCTGAAATTGAAAACAGAGATGTACGTGTCCAGCAAAGTTCTAGTATTAAAAACAAAGCTTTGGCCAGGCACGGTGGCTCATGCCTGTAATCCCAACACTTTGAGAGGCCAAGGTGGGCAGATCACGAGGTCAGAAGTTAGACCAGCCTGGCCAATGTGGTTAAACTCCATCTCTACTAAAAATACAAAAATTAGCTTGGTGTGGTGGTATGTGCCTGTAGTCCCAGCTACTTTGGAGGCTGAGGCAGAAGAATTGCTTGACCCCAGGAGGCGGAGGTTGCGTCGAGCCACTGAACTCCAGCCTGGGTGACAGAACAAGACTCTGTATATTTAAAAGCTTCACATATATTTTTAAAGATGAGTTTCTCAAAGGAGATACAGCCCTGAAGAATGTAACCTATTATTAAACAGAAAAAGCCCTCAAAGGAACTTTGTCAGTGAGGTGAGGTTCCTGGGAAGAGCTACTGGGTACAATTTGTATGATTCATGGGAGTTTTGAAACTGAGAGAGAGAGAGAGAGAGAGAGAGAGAGAGAGAGAGAGAGAGAGAGAGAGAGAGTGTGTGTGTCTGTCTGTGTGTTTGTGCATGCGCTTGTGCATCCAGAAGGATAACAAAGCCTTACAATTAAGGGTTTAAACCTCTAATCTGCCAATTGAGGGACTATGTGGCCATGTATGGGGGAGGGGAAAAGGAGAATCTGGCTGAAGGAAAATTCATTTTATTTTTTTGAGACGGAGTTTCGCTCGTTACCCAGGCTGGAATGCAATGGCGCGATCTCGGCTCACTGCAACCTCCGCCTCCTGGGTTCAAGCAATTCTCCTGCCTCAGCCTCCTGAGTAGCTGGGACTATAGGCACGCGCCACCATGCCCAGTTGATTTTTTGTATTTTTAGTAGAGATGTGGTTTCACATGTTGACCAGGATGGTCTTGATCTCTTGACCTCGTGATCCAACCGCCCCGGCCTCTCAAAGTGCTGGGATTACAGGATGTGAGCCACCGCGCCCTGCAAGAAATTCACTTTAAGGAGTGTATGATCAATGTTCACTTAAAAATTGGTTGCTGGTGGGGACTGTAAAATGGCACAGCCACTTTGGAAAACATTCTGGCAGTTCCTCAAAAAGTTAAACATAGAGTTACTATATGACCCAGAAATTCCACTCCTAGGTATATATCCAAAATAATCAAAAACATATGCCTACAAAAACTTGTATTTAAAAATTCATAACAGCATTATTCACAATAGCCAAAAAGCAGAAACAACCCCAACATTCATCAACTGATGAACAAACAAAATGTGCCATATCCATTCAATGGAATACTAATGAACAATAAAAAGTAATAAAATACTGATATATGCTACAACATGGATGAACTTTGAAAATATGTACTGAGAGAAGCCAGGCACAAAAGTCACAGATTGTATGATTCCATTTACATGAAATGTCAAGAACAGGCCAATTGATAAAGACAGAAAGCAGATTAATAGTGACCTTGGGCTGTGGAGAGTGGGGTATGGATTGAAGTGATTGCTAGGGGACAGTAGTTGGAGGGAGTGTGTTCATTTTGGTTTGTTTTCATCTTTGAGAAAAACAACTTTATTGAGATACAATTCACATATCATATAACTCACCCATTTAAAGCGTGCAATTCAGTGATTTTTAGCATATTCACAGAGTTATGCAACCATGATCACAATCTAATTTTGGAACATTTTCATCTTCCCCAAAAGGAAGAGGTACAAGTTTATGGTAGACACGTTTTCATTTCTCGTGGGTATAGTCCTAGGAGTGGAACTACTGGATTGCATAGTAATTCTTGTCTAACACTTTAAGAAACTGCCAAACTTTTCCAAAGCAGCTGCATTGTTTTACATTCTCACCAGCAGTGTATGAGGGTTCCGATTTTTCCACATCCTCATCAACATTTGTTATTATCTATCTTTATTATAACCATCCTAGTGATTGTGAGTGGGATCTCATTATGGTTTTGATTTGCATTCTCTTGATGGCTAATGGCTCAGCATCTTTTCATGTGCTTACTGGCCATTTGTATGTCTTTGGAGACATATCTATTCAGATCTTTTGCCTATTTTTTTTTTGAGACGTAGTTTCGCTCTTGTTACCCAGGCTGGAGTGCAATGGCGTGATCTCGGCTCACTGCAACCTCTGCCTCCTGGGTTCTGCCAATTCTCCTGCCTCAGCCTCCTGAGTAGCTGGGATTACAGGCACGCGCCACCATGCCCAGCTAATTTTTTGTATTTTTAGTAGAGACGGGGTTTCACCATGTTGACCAGGATGGTCTCGATCTCTCGACCTCGTGATCCACCCGCCTTGGCCTCCCAAAGAGCTGGGATTACAGGCTTCAGCCACTGCACCCGGCCTTTTGCCTATTTTTAAATTGGGTTGTTTGCCTTTTTAGTACTGAATTATACAAGACCCTTATATATTTTAGGTACACGTGTATTACCAGACATATGATTTGCATACACTTTCTCCTGTCCTTGGGTTACCTTTGCTTTCTTGATGGCATACTCTGAAGCACAGAAGTTTCAAATTTTGACTACGGTTTCTTTTTGAAGTGATGAAAATACTCTAAAGTTAGATAGTAGTGATAGTTGCAGAACCCTATGAATACACTAAAAGTCACTTGACTGTACACTCTCTTAAGAGTGAATTTTATAGTATGTCAATTACATCTCAATAAAAACGTTATTAAAAAACTGGCCGGGCGCAGTTGCTCATGCCTGTAATCCTAGCATTCTGGGAAGCTGAGGTGGGAGGATCACTTGAGGTCAGGAGTTCAAGACCAGCCTGGCCAACATACTGAAACCCAGTCTCCGCTAACAATACAAATTATTAGCCAGGTGTGGTGGCACACACCTGTAGTCCCAGCTACTCAGGAGACTGAGGCAGGAGAATTGCTTGAACCTCGGAGGTGGAGGTTGCAGCCTGGGCAACAGAGTGAGACTCTGTCTCAAAAAAACCAAACAAAAACCAATGACCCTGCTTAAAATACTGGTTAAATTTTTCATGATTTGTCTTCTATTTCTTCTGGACTAGAATGGGTTTGAACACAGCTGCAGCTAGGCATTTTCAGGTGAAGCAATAGGGCGGCATAGGGCTGTTCATAACTGAGGTGTGCAGTAAACAGCAACAGGATTGCCTAATCCATTCAAGAGGCTACCAAAACACAGGAGATGCGGGAGAAAAGGTGGTGCTCTTGTAAATTATACAGTATAATAGGAACAACTCCATGCAATTACACTGCCTTACTTCAATAATGCATACATTCTTAAGGGTGATGCTATCATCCCCAAAGGAACAAAAATTGATCTTGGGGAGTGAAAGAATTACTCTATGTATAAACACAATATATATACATACATAAACCTATATCACAATGGTGTGATACTAAAATTTCATTGGAGAGGTACAATTAGGAAGACATCTCTAGTATCTCCTTAGGTGTGGAGATTAATGAAAAGAAGATTGAGAAACACTGTTCTAATGCCAGAAATTATTTTACATTTTGGTTAAAGATTTTCTACTTGTATATACATGTACAAACGTATTAAATACATGAACAGTATACATCTATATAAGTATGCTTATACACATAATGATATTGTTACCTTGAATGTAAGTGAAAGGATAAAAGTGAGTGACGGTTAAATTTACATTACACATTGACAAAACAAAAATCCCAAAAGGCACCATTAACTTAGTTTGTAGTACACCTAAAATGTTGTCCAGCATCTCAGACTTGGTTGCAACCTTCTGAACATCAGCTCACGGATGAACCAATGATTGCTACATTCTCAACAGTATCAGTACACCTAGTACTAAACCTCTGAAATATTTCACAATCTAGATTATATAAATATGACCATTTTAAAGGAATTTTTTTTTTTTGAGACGGAGTTTCGCTCTTGTTACCCAGGCTGGTGGAGTGCAATGGCGCGATCTCGGCTCACCGCAACCTCCGCCTCCTGGGTTCAGGCAATTCTCCTGCCTCAGCCTCCTGAGTAGCTGGGATTACAGGCACACACCGCCATGCCCAGCTAATGTTTTGTATTTTTAGTAGAGACGGGGTTTCACCATGTTGACCAGGATGGTCTCAATCTCTTGACCTTGTGATCCACCTGCCTCGGCCTCCCAAAGTGCTGGGATTACAGGCTTGAGCCACCACGCCCGGCCTAGAAAATTTTTAAGAGAGAGAAAAGTTATTTTGGATTATATCCCTCAAAAATGCCATTTATTTCTTTATTGAGTTGGAGTCTTGCTCTGTTGCCAGACTGAAGTGCAGTGGTGCAATCTCGGCTCACCGCAACCTCTGCCTCCTGTGTTCAAGAGATTCTCCCACCTCAGCCTCCCAAGTAGCTTGGATTACAGGTGTGCCCCACAATACCTGGCTAATTTTTTTTTGTATTTTAGTAGAGATGGAGTTTCACAATGTTGGCCAGAATGGTCTTGATCTCCCGACCTTGTGATCTGTCCCTCTCGGCCTCCAAAAGTGCTGGGATTACAGGCGTCAGCCACCGTGCCTGACCGATATTTTTGTTTTTATTATTTATTTTGAGGTAGAGTCTCACTCTATTGCCCAGGTTGGAGTGCAGTGGCACAATCTCGGCTCACTGCAACCTCTGCCTTCCGGGTTCAAGTGATTCTTGTGCCTCAGCTTCCCAGTAGTTGGTATTACAGACGGGCACCTCCACACCTGGCTTTTTTTTTTTTTTTTGTATTTTTAGTAGAGACAGGTTTCACCATATTGGCCAGGCTGGTCTCGAACTCCTGACCTCAGGTGATTCACCTGTCTCGGCCTCCCAAAGTGCCGGAATTACAGGTGTGAGCCACCACACCAGGCACCATTCACTCTTTAAAAACAAGATGTTAGAATTATATGAGTAAATTCCCATTTTGCTTATTTGGAAAATAAGACCTGCTTTTTAACCAGAAGTAGAGATGTCCTTAAGCACATGCTTCTTTCGCTCCCTGAAGACTCTGTTCAAAAGGCTCATGCAACCCAGGAAACTAGGGGACTGTCTGAGGTTCACAGCAAAACCACAGAGGGAACAATTCCAAGCACATTTCATAGATTCACTCAAACTTATTTTTTGCATCTCTTGTCATGTGACTCAGCTTTTCTGAACTTTGGCACTACTGACATTTTGACTGGATAATGCGTTGTGGTAGGGTGCTGTTCTGTGCAATGTATGATGTCTGGTCAGCATCCCTGACTGCTACAAACCAGATGCCAGTTACACTCTACCCTCCAGTTGTGACCAAAAATGTCTCCAGATACTGCCAAATGCCCCTGGTAAGGGGCCTACAGTTTTAGTTTGGGGACAATTTTAACTTTAGTTTCGGGACAATTTAAAATAATTTTGTTTTTAATTCAATGAACGAATGCAGCTTTGTAAGAAATATACTTGTGGTTCTCCATGAATCCAATTGAATAAGGCTTAATAAAGCTCATTAAACATCTATGGAAATAAATCTCAGAGGAATTATTTATGAACTAAAAAAGCTAATTACAGTGTCTAAGAAAACTTCCAATATCAAGGCCCTTGGGTTTTTCCACCCATCTTAGAATTCCACGACATAGTAAAATTACAGCACCATTATCTAAAGATAAATGAAAACTTCTAAAGTGAAATCAAACCAAAATATTCTAATTACAGGACAAAAAGTACTCATGTAAATCAAAATGGGAAACTCTTAAAATTATATCCTTTGGAATCCATTCTTGTTTCATTCTTCAGAAACATAAAGCAGATGTTTACAACATTCTGAACTCATCAAGACGTGATTATTTCTTTTTGACGCATTCATCTTAATCAGACTATTTCCAGAATTGTTATTAGTCAGTTTGATTTGCTACAAATCAACATTCAAAATTCTGGTTTGCTTTTTTGTAACTATTGTTTGCTCATTCATCTAAAAACCACTGACATACCTAGTATGTAATGGAAGATTAGGTTTTGCAGTCTTGGGATAAAAAGTTATGACCTAGTTTTTAGGCAGGCTGTGGGGACTAACTTCGTCTCTCAAACACCCTATTCTACCTTCAGCTTGAAGACATGCTACCACAGTTCTCCTGTCAGGAGATGCTGAATTGAATTCCTGGCAATGGTCAGGCTAGGCACATAGTTATATATACATAGTATAGTATATATACAGATATTCAGTGCTGGACAGAGTAGACCTCTCATAGGATTTGAATAATTGAGCTCGAAATAAAAACTGTTGAGTTCAAAGCTGTTTTCATCTCTAACACGTGCAAATACTTTCATTTCACTGAAGATAAATTCAGGGGGATATTCTTGGGGGACTAACTGGAAAGGGAGAGAGGGAAAATAGACCTCTGGGGTTCCTAGATTCACTGCATTGGTTGACTGGAGTCATTTGGGTTGATTAAAATCAAATAAAATGTAAAATTCAGTTCCTTGGTCACACTAGCCACATTTCAGATGCATAGCAGCAACATGCAGGTAGTGGCTACTCTATTGGACAGTGGAGATACGGAGCATTTCCATTATCACAGAAAGTTCTATTGGACAGGGCTGAGTTTAATGGTGGGTAGATTAGCCCCAGCACCTGCTTTTTGACATGGTAAAGTTCATTTTTAACATGTGATCTATTTTAATCCTTACTACAATGCTGTGAAAGGAGAATTATTCTCAGGAAACTAAAATTTGTGAAAGATTCGTAACCTGCCCAAGGTCACACAGTTGGTGAGCCTTACTGAGCATTTATTACATGTGAGACACTGTATTAATCAGTGTACACGTATTATTTCATTTCTTCCTCACAACTACTCAGGGAGGTTAGATATTACTATCCCCATTTTATAGATTAGGAAGGTGAAGAACTTACAGGCTACTGGGATGGTATCAAATTTGGATACTAGGGGAGGATTATGCCTTGAAATATCAGTATTTGGTGTTAACTACAGTTATATTTATGGTTCATTTAATCCTTATTCGGAGCTAGGCATTATCATACACATTCTGCAGATAAGGACATTAAAGTTCCACACAGTAAGGAAATTTCATTCATTGAATAAGTATTTCCTGACCATTTATGAGCCAGGCATTGTTTTAAATTCATAGAGGTTAAAATGTTGAACAAGCCTGATGAGGTCCCTACCTTCAAGGAGCTTATATTCTAGAGGGCAGAGATAGGAAATGAACAACAATATCATTTCAGAATAAGGCAAGTGTTATGCAAGAACTAAGAAGAGGCTGAGTGCAGTCGCTCAGGCCTGTAATCCCAACACTTTGGGAGGCTGAGGCAGGCGGATCACGAGGTCAGGAGTTCCAAGACCAGCCTGGCCAACATGGTGAAACCCTGTCTCTACTAAAAATACAAAAACTAGCCTGGCATGGTGGCACATGCCTGTAATCCCATCTGGGAGGCTGAGGCAGAAGAATCGCTTGAACCTGGGAGGCAAAGGTTGCAGTGAGCCGAGATTGCGCCATGGCACTCCAGCCTGGGCAACATAGACTACATCTCAAAAAATATAAATAACAATAAAAAAAATTAAAAGAAAGCTATGCTTGTGAACTGGGTGGCATGGAGGGATTAGGAACAGGAGCAAGAATCTTTTAGATTGAGTAATCACCAAAAGCCTTTGAGGAGACAACATCTGAATTGAGTCCCAAGGGATATCAAAGAGTTGGTCATGTGCAGACTGGAGATGGAGGGAGTATTTAAGGCAGAAGGAACAGCAAGTGCAAAGTCCATGAGGCGCAAAAGAGACTGGGGTGTTTAGGGAACAGTTAAGGGGCCAAGTAGCTGGAGTGAAGTTGGTGAGGTTAACAGCAGAAAATGGGAATGAGAGAGGTGACAGAGACCAGTCTGCAAAGGACCTTGTAGGGGAGGTGAAAGACTCTGGATTTTAACAGAAAAACCTTTTTTTTTTTAGGGTATGAAATAAATATAATCTCCCTGTTAAAAAGATATCTCTGGTTGCAGGGCTGGGGAGCCTATGCTCCTTCCCCTTCACCTCACTGGGCACATTTCACTGAGAGGTAGTAAAACCAAGGACTGGCCTCAACTTATGTCTTACTTGCAGTTAAGCCATGTAATCTTCAGCTCCATGCCTTAGCGTCTTTGGCTATAACATGGGCTGGAAACCTGCTCCTGCCTACCTCAGAGGCCTGTTAGGATACCACAGATGGGGAGCTGAAGTGATCAATCAAACAGTGAAACTGTCACTGCTGCCTGCCAGACCCACAACAAGTAAGTTCTTAGGTCTTCTGGGCTCCGGTGGTCCAACTCTGCACCGAGCTACCAAAAATATCTAAGATTAAAAAGCCCCTATAAAAGCTGCTTCACAATGAAACATTCCTGGAAGAGGCAATGGAAAAACTAAAACTCCAAACTGACATCTAGCACTGTGCCTGATACTTGGTAAGCTCTCCATTGGTATTATTTGAGAAAATATATGTTTACTGATTATTAATCTTTTTCCCCCAGTATCTTTTTTTCCAATATGCCTTGGAAAAAGAATCTTAACTTCCAAGTCTCAGGTGGTGTGGTAAGGTGACTTAAGTACTGACCAATGATATACAATATAAATTACTGGGTGAAGTATTATAGAAAACTCTTCATAAATGGCAGCTGATTCTATTGTAAGACCTGTCTGCCTTTTCCTCTTCCTCTTTCTTGGAATAAGAACCTGATGGCAGGAGCTCAGATCCCATTTTGTGACTATGAGGCAAGGCTGAGGTCATACCTGACTATCATTTAGGAATTCTTTTAATTTGCAGCTAAATGAAGTTCCTAGTTTACACACTGATCTTCCTGTTTACTGTGGAGAAGGCCACGTAAAAACCATGTGGAAAATGACTCACTAGCAGAGATTACTGAAGTTTAGAGGCTATGGTCTTCTCTTATGTGTGAGATTTTAAGGCTATGCCAGATTCTCAGTGGAAAAAATCGTAACTCTTCAACCCGAAATTAAAGAACCCAGTCTGGCAAACCACAAATCATTTTTTAAAAGCCACCAAACTTTGTAACAAAAATTCTTCAGGATTTCTTCTTTTGAAACAGGGTCTTGTTCTGTCATCCAGCCTGAAGGACAATGATGCAATCACTGCTCACAGCAGTCTCCACCTCCTGGGCTCAAGGGATCCTCCCACCTTAGCCACCCTCCCAAATCCCACAGAGATACAAGCCACCATAACCAACTAATTTAAAAAAGTGTTTTTCATAGAGACAGGGTCTCACTAATGTTGCTTAGGCTGGTCTCAAACTCCTGATTCAGCTTTTTCTTAGTATTTTTGAAATGTTAAATAGAAATAATTGTTGCTAACATGCATATCAAAACCTGTCAATCAGGACACATAAAACAAGACATCACTTAAAGCAGCTAGGCCACCTTTGGTGTTTAGGTAGAGAGCCTAGCTTCTCTTAACCTTCTGTGAAACTGTCATTCTTACTCTTTCTGTGGCTGCAGAGGTAGCCCTCCTGGTTTAGGATACTGCATCATTCAAGGGTAGGAGTTAGTTCTTGACCCCACTGCTCTTTGGAGTTGCTCTCCTTCTGTACTTCTCACTTTTCTTATTAGAACTAGATTTGTATTTATTTTTTTTTTGCTCCCTACCTTCCCACCTCTGACTTTTCACTCACTTCTTTCACTTTTTTTTAAGATTCCCATTGTTTTTTCTTAATATACAAACCCACAGATGTACAACTAGGATTCTGAAAAATAGGTAATAAGGACAACTGAAAAGAACGGAGGTGAAAACCTATCAAGTCCTTTAATGTGAGGCAGCTTATCTGCAGCTGAGAGCGTCAGACTTGAGCTGACCTTGAGAAACACACATGGGGCAGATGTTCAACACGTCATGCCATCATCTTCCATTAGTAGTTTAACAAAATAATCATTTATTTAATAAGGTTTTTATTTGTTTGTTTGCTTCAAAAGCATCTACCATGTACCTGGTAACCATGGGGCGCTTCATGGAGATGCAAAGATGAGTAATACCCAGTGTCTGAGACTAGGGGAGCACATGTTTTCGTCTGCAAGAAAAGTCATACAACTGGGTTGGTCAAGAACAGCAGAGTCGAGAAGATGATTTGCCTAATATTAGCATGAGTCATTCACTGTGTTAAAATCTAGGAATTCAAAATATACTCAAAACAAACAAAACTCATTGACCACCTTTAGAAATGCTAGGAAACCAACTAACTATTCTCAAAACTGATCAACAAAGGAAAAGAATCAAGTATGTATCCTTTTCTATATAACCTGTATTTCAAGATAAGAAAATCATTGATGAGACAAAGATTCTCTTTGGATGTGGATCAAATAAATGAAGAACTAGAATATCACCATTCCGTAACTCCTAATGAAAAATATGACAACTAGGCCATTTGCCTCTGTACTGAAGGATACATACCACCACACATCTGGTGGTGTTGCCAAAAAATTCAAACCTGAACTGGATCAAGCCTTTTGCTCAACTCCAATTTAGGTATATACAGGAGACAGAGGAATGTTTAAAGGATACCACAAGGAAATAATCATTGAAATTCAGACCAGGGAACACTCTATAGGACAAATGATTCAGCTTTTTCAACAAATAAATTGCAAGGAAAATGTACCTATATATTAAAAAAGACAATGTATGGACCTTACTTGAATCCTGATTTGAAAAAATTATCTGTAATATAAAGTCTGTCAGGTAATCAAGGAAATTTGAACACCAATTGGAAATTTAATGACATTACAGTTATTGATAATTTTTTAGGTGCTCCATGGTATACTGCTCTGGTTTTTTTTAAAAAGAGCCTTTGTATTTTAGAGCTTCATATTATAATGTACATGACTGAAATTATATAATGCCTAGGATTTGCTTTAAAGTAATCCAGTGTTGGTTATGATGGGGAGGAATGGGTAGACATATATAGATGAAATGAAATTAGCCCAAAGTTGATAACTGTTGAATCCCCAAGCACATATTATCAAGTTTCATTAAGCAATTCTAATTTCGATTGTTTGAAATCTTCTATAGTAAACGTGAAAAAAATAAGTCAAACTCCTACTGTTCCCCAAATTTAATAGTTTGAGTGAGACAGGAGAAATGGAGAAGTCAAGGTTGTAGAGAGAGGCCGGAGAGACCTTCCTCCAGGTAGAAGGCAAGCTTTCATCTGTGCATGCAGGAAATACCACAAGCCTAGGTACAAAGTAAAGTTCACCATGTGCACGTGTGTCAGGACAAGGAGCCTGGGCCACAGATCTCTGTTATGGGCAGTGAGACCTACCTTGAAAGACAACATAAGGTGGGCCTGGGGTGTTCAGATGGGCAGCCAGGAGTCTCTTTATTGGGTTCATAGGATCATTAGCTTTCTAAATGATGGGGAGGCACTGTTTACCACAAACATGGCTAAAAGGGGATGTGGGAGCCTCAGAAACCAGGTAGTCAGCATTTGCAATATAAATACAACACTAAAGGAGAATGGACAAAATCTGGTTTCTCCCTGCAAATATGAGGATGAAATGAGAGACCAAAGAAGACTGAGGGCTTGGAAAAGGGTCTGGCAAAGAAAGGGGAGGTGGGAAGTAGACCTCCTTCAAGTGACAGATATTGGACTGAGTCTACTTATGAGTTTAAAGTATGTGCGACACACTTGTAGTTTTCTCTTGTTGCTTAGTTCAAAGACAGTGATGGGGAAAATACTTGTTCTTTTGATGTCTATGAATCAAAGTATAAACCCTGTGCCAAAATAATTTAATGTCTGTGCTTTTTTTTCCTTAAAATTATTAGTTTCAAAAACTGAAAGTATATAAAACAGCTGAAAAACATGCAAAGATTACCTTAAAAGCTAAGTCAAACATTTCTTCTTTAAAAAAATTTAAGAACTGTACAGAAATATAAATTATATGGATATATTTTTTTCCTTTATAACCTAAACTTGGGAAACCTCAGAGGTAATCTTTAGAAATCTTTGATAACAAAAAAGCCAAAAGATATTACTTGCATATAAAGGGAACTTTCTGAATGTAGTTGAATTAACCCAGGGAGAAAACAAAATACAATACAAAACACTTACACTTTAGCATAATTTTATCTAAATTACATAACCAATGCAACGTCAGTACTGCTGCTGATACGAAATAAAGACAAAATTGTGAACATTTCTATGTAAAATTTTGTAAAACATTTCTTTTGGGGACTTAGTGAAAACTAGGTTTTCAAAACTAAGTTTTTAAAAAGAAAAGATCAAACTTAGTTAATTATGCCATTATGCCATCCTGATCACGTTCTTCAAATTCAGCATGAAGTAGCATGAAATGTTAGAGTTGACGGTATAAAAATTTTACTTTCATAATGAATAATGCAAGAAGCAATTAGAGGAATACAGAACATGGACAACACTTCTGGAAGCTGACGTACAGCCAGAAAAGAATTTTGAGGTTTGAGTATTTGGTAGGATCACACAAATAATCTGTAAGTGAAGACAATCAAATGAATGTAACTACATGAAAAAAATGTTAGAACCCTGAATTAGAGTTTACCTGAGGCAACTACTTCCCTATGGACAGAACTGTTTGAACCTGGCCCTCACATTTTATTTCTCCATCTTTCTTTTATTTCACATTAGCTGAATGAAATTATCATTTCCCCAAGGCAGAGTCCTCCTGTGATTTGTTAGGCTGGTTTATAATAATGAGTTAATCCGTGGACAGCAACAGTGACAGTCTGTTTGCCCATAATGATGTGAGGTTTAAGAAGGCCCCAAATTGGTCCCCGGAGAAACAAGTCTGTTCTCTGTTTATACCTACCCTCTTTAGCTAAAATAGACATGTGTCTGTGTGGAGAAATGGTGCCACACTGGAATCTTGGAATTTCCAGAATTAGGAAAAGGACTTCAAAGAATGACAAGATATGCAGAAATAAGGTTTTCAGGTGGAAACCAGTTTAAAAGGAAAAAGAAACGCTTTCCAGATGCTCCTTTTGAGCAGAATCCAGTTATCTTTAACATCTCTCAGAGAAGTCATCAAAAATCAAGAAACAAAAACTAAGTAGAATACTTGGAATTAGGTAATTAAAAAAAAGTACTCACTCCCTAAATCTTGATTTTAGATAACCAAAAAGATGGGTGGCTCATCACTGAGATTTCACCTTAGCTAGCGTATTTTCAGTTCTTTCTCAAAAAGGACAGTTTCTGACATAAGTAACTCACTCTAAATGACATCTGTAGAGGAGAAAATTCACCCTGGGGTGAAACATACTCCTGTAAATAATTTGCCCTGTGGAAACTTCAGGACATCCCTTTTAATGGCCATATCAAAATAACTTCTGAAGCCATATACAGAAGCTAAAAGGCACTTCTGCCCCTACCCCATAAGCTGCAGTTCAATTTTAGTGACAAACTGAACTTTTAAAATGTTCCAGTTTATACTTATCCCTAGATACTCATAAATGACAAGTGTGTGCTTACGGACAATTACTTTGTTCCACGGGGAAACCTGTATGGCTTTTCTTTCTCATCGAGTTGGATGGTCTTTCCAACCTGATGATCCTGAGGTATAAAAAGTGGGCATGGGCCTAGAACGCAGGCCTAACTGCTGCATAGGGGAGCTGCAATAAAATATAAAATGGCCTTCTAGTAAACCTCATGCTTCCAAGGCAATTACTTTATGTTGGTCAATATTTCTAATGTGAATTATAACCATAGCAAATAGATCACTGCTTTACATCCTGGTGGATATCAACGGCTAAATAACAACTTTAACCACTTTCTGAAGGAGGAGAACGTCCCTAAATCCTTACTAGTCTGAAGGGACTCTATAGGTAGAGATGACATTTAAATTAAATTAAGCAGCCGCCTGAACATAATTATGAGTTGCCAAAGTGTGAGCAGCAAGTGTGCTAGGTGAAGATTTCACCACCTCTTCTCAGCATTTAACTACAAGAACATGTTCAACCAACAGTTGACTTGAAATAATAAGTTTCTTGGTGAAATTAAAGTTAGCAAAATTAGATGAGAAATCAAATGATGACTCATATCTCATTCGTTTTAACCATCTGAAAGTATGCCTAAAAGAATAAAGTTATTTCTCAAAATTCATCATCACAAAATGAATTTTCACACCTCTTTAAAGCACAAATCAAATCTAGTACAATTTGTAACGTCTGAAGTCATGTTCTTTTATATGATGCACAAAATTTTATTTTAACAAGGTTTTAATGAGGTGTATTAACGAATTTGGGAAGGCATCGTTGAAAAGAGAGTCAATGTAAATCTATCACTGAACAAAAGTTTTAATACATAAACACCTACTTGCAAACTGAGGGTCTAAGAAGATTCTTAGAATCTTATGAAGAGACCTCAGAAAATCGAATAGCAAATTAAAACAATAAACAGCGAATGAAAGGACACCAGAAAAAAAAAAAAAATCTGCCAAATGCCGTTTTTCAGTTCACTGACTGTCAAGTCAAAGTCTTGTCGCTTTGATGAAAAGAATATATATTTTAAAAAATGGTTGCTCCATCTGCTCTGCGGCCCCGTGCGGTAACACATGTTCTCTCTCTCTCCCTCACACTCTGTCTCTCTGACAGGGATTCCCAGGACACCGGTGGGGCCCCTTGCAGGCCCCTTAAGTGTTAACAGCAGAGGCCTGGCGGAGACCGGGCGTCTGGGCCGACTTAAAAGCCTTCAGAGGAAGCGGCGAGCACGGCCCTAAAACCCGGGGACGTTCCTGAACCCCGAGTGTCGGATCCCCCCG
Source organism: Saimiri boliviensis (assembly GCF_048565385.1). Taxonomy (NCBI): domain Eukaryota; kingdom Metazoa; phylum Chordata; class Mammalia; order Primates; family Cebidae; genus Saimiri; species Saimiri boliviensis. The sequence continues at coordinate 128,467,399 of NC_133453.1, read as the reverse complement.
AACGCACACCACTTCCCTCACACAGTTAAGGCTGGGAGGTGGCATTCCATGTCCCTGCCAGCCTCGGCGCGGCGGCCGCCCCGCAGCCACAGAGAGATGCCGTCAATGAGAAGAGCACGTTTCCAGCCCGCGTCTGAGAAGTCTGGCTCGCACCTACGCGCCGAGGAGTCTCAGATCTCCTCCGCGCGCCTCGCCACAATCTTGTCACATCTGGCTGACAAATCCCGAGGAGCTCAGGCAAAGCCGGGCGGCGGCGGGGACCCCGCAGTGGCCGCAGTGGCCGCCGCCGCCGCCCGCCGCACGCCCGACGGGGCGCTCCCGAGACCGGCGAGCGCGGCGCCGGCGGGTCCCGCGGCCGGGCCGGGCCGTGGAGGGAGCTCGCAGCCGGGGGTCGGGGGCTTCCCGTCCGGGCGCAGCCGCGGGTTCCGCAGCCCGGGCCCACTTCCTGCCGCTCCGGGGACACCTCGGAGCGGCGGGCGCGGCGCGGCCCGGCTTCCACCCCGGAGCCCGAGCGCCCCGCCCCGTCCCAGCGCCTTCGGAAGGGCGCGCCCGCCCGCCGCGGAGCCGCCACGCCGGCCCGACCGGCCCCTCGCGGCCCGCGCTCGCTCCGCGTCCCGGACCCGGCTCAACGGCGAGTTTTCAGTCGCGGCTTTTATGGTTTTGTTTCGTCGTACAAAAAAGCTTGTCCCGCCGTGGCCGGGAGGCCCCCTCAGGGCAGCCGCCGGGCCCCGCAATCCTCCTCAGAGCGACCCGGGGCTGCCGCGCGCCCGGTTCTGCAGAGAAACAAGCCCGGGAGGAGGACCGCCGGCGGGAGGCGTCCGCTGCTCCACAGACTTCCGAGGTAACAGGAAAAAAGAGAGCGAGGGAGGCAGAAGGGGTGGACTCCCACAGGTGGGCGCAGCGAGTCCACCGCCCGGGCTGAAGTCTGGGGTGCGGGCGGCGGGGAGGGCGCCCGCGATTCCCACAGCCTCGCCCGCCCGCTGCCTCCGCCGCGCCCGCTGCCCCGGCGCCCGGACCGCTCGCCGGCTCCCCGCGCCCCGCCTGCCCTCCCGGCCGGAGACCGCGCTCCCTCCCGCCGCGCCTCGGGGCCGCGCAGGTGGCCGGCCAGCCCAATGGAGGTGGCCCCCGGGGGGCGGCCCTCGGGTCCTCGCGGGTAGCCCAGAGGCGTCCGGGCCGCCGCCCCGCGCGCACAGGGTCCCCGCGCTTACCTCAGCCATCCTGCGACCGCTGCGGTGCCGGGGCTCCCGGCGCGTCTCCCCGGCCCGGGCCGCCCCGCGTCCGCCCCGGCTCGGCGGGCGCCGCCGCATCCACGCTCCGGCCGTCGGGGCCAGACCCGGCGAAGTGGGCGGCTCCCCCGGCGCCCGGGCTGCGCGCGCGACGGCCGCCCCCGCCGCGCACCGCGTGTGCCCGCACGCCCGCCCCCTGCGCCCCGGGGACGCCCCTCCGCCCCTCCCCCGCCGCCGCGTCCCTCACGCTGCGGGCGCTGCGGCGCCGCCTCCCGCCCCGGGGCCCGCGAACGCCCTAAGTCGGCGCAGCTGAGACGAGGCCGTGGCCCCCGCAGACCGCGGAGACCTCGCCGGCGGCCGGCGCGGAGGTGTCTGCCCCCGCCGGGCTTGAAGGCACTTGTTGGTAAAAGACACAGACGTGTCGGTGTTTGCCTGTCGCGGGGAAGGGCGAAGTGCTCTGAAGTTCTCTGGCGCTCTTCTCAGGAGATGATTCGGTCTCCCCTCCTACCCGGGGGCGCCCTCGGGGTCTCGCCGCCGCGGAGGAAGGAGGCAGCGCCGCCCTCGCCCGCGGAAACCTCGTTCCCGAGAAAGTGCGGGACGAGCGTCCCGGGATGTGGAAACACGGGGTCTCCGGGAGGTTTTCCTAATGACTCAGACGAGCCCCCCGCCCCCCGCCTGCCCTTGGGTGGTCTAAAGAGTTTAACCGCTCTCCCAGGACAAACGCTCGTGGCTGCAGCTGTAAAATGGGGTTAAGTCGTTCGCGTCTTACTGGATGGTAGGGACGGGATGAAATGGAGTGCCCCGGAGAAGCCCACGGGAGGTGCCCCCGAGAAGCCCACGGGAGGTGCCCCCGAGGGCAGGCGCGGCGGGGCTGAGGCCGCAGGATCCCGGAGCCCAGGAGCTGATGGGGATCGCCCACAGCTGCTGCCGCGGCGCCCGGGTTTCTGCTGCCCCGGGGCAGGGCAAGCCTCTCCCAGCCTTTTCAGCTCCTTAAAAGGAGTCTCTGAAGGCTAGACTGGGGTCGAGGGCGCGGGGGTCCTGCTTCCTCTTCCCTCTGTTTCTTCCACCTGCCTTGCTGCTGGTGGGGATCCTTGAAAAGGAAACAAAGCTCTTTCTTCCCTCTCTGAGAGGAAAGAGAAGATGAAGTGAGTCGCCCTCAGCCACCCAGCGTGTGCCTGGCTGTGGCTGTGGAAGGCCTCTGACGGGAAGAGGAGGGAAAGGAGGGAACAGGGTGCGTGAGGAAGAAAGTGTGGGTGTCTGGGCTTCCCGGGATCCAGCGGGTCCTGCTGCCTCTCCCAAGGTGGACACACAGGTGAGTGTCCTGAGTTTGAGGTGTGGTGCCTTTCCTTGTAGGCATAAAGTCTCCTTGCCTCAGGTGATGGACCTTGTCCTGGCGGGAGATTCATTTTTTTTTTCATGTGGCTGACTTCTTGATGTAGCTTTGCTTCATTCATTTTACATCTAAACTGCTCACCTCTCGTTCCTTTGTGGCCTAGTATTTAGGCCTTTTAGAAGAAAGTTATTAGCGCCTCCTTCTCTGCTTTTAACACAATGGATCTTTCAAGGACTTTCTGGAATGTCACATCTCAAAAACCTACCCTGTTCCACCAAGCCTCCACTCCATGTGCTCTTGCCCTGTTGTGATCCCCAAGCACTTTTTTCTGCCTCTTTCATCGTACCTGTTGCATTCTGTAGCCTAGTTGTGATGTGTGCTTGTCTTAACTCCTTTGGTCATTACTCATCTTAGTGGCTTCTGTGCTATGAGATACGGTAGCAGACAAACCTCTGGTTTTGAAGTCAGAGTGACCTAGGGATAGCTCATTCCCAGCAACTGGAAACTGGCTGAGGAGGTCAGCTTTCTTGGCTCCACTTTCCTCATCTGTAAAAGCAGATATGAGAGCTTGTCTCAGACCAGATTGATAGGACTAAATAAAATATTCTCTGTTCTGCAAATGCTGCTCTCCTCCTTTCCTTTCTGCTGCACCTAAAACCAATTTTTGGATTAACTTAAATCTGTTATCTACAATAATTTTGTAACCAAGAGGGATCCTTGGTTACAATATTACTGAATGCCACCTATACTTATTATGAATACACCACAATGTCTATGTTCCAGGCAGTGGCCCACTTAAATAACTTTAATCTGTCCAATTGAAGGTTTTGGTCATGATTTTTATATTAATTGCAACTGAATTACATTTGTTTTACTAAAACTGTCTGCCAGCAGCACATATGAGGATCAACTGTGTAACTCTTCCTAGCTATAAACACAAGAAGGATTTTGGCTGTACGTAATATGAAAACAAGCTACCTCTTCTAACATGCTGTGTTGAGATTGACAGATACATGTTTTTCAAATATGACAGTTTGGATCCACATATAGGGAATCAGTAGGTCGAGATAAAAATTACTAATTAATCTTTGCAGGTTCATTTAAAATCGTGTACCTGATAGTACCATGTGACCTCTGAAATCAGTCCTCAGATTTATTTTTCAGGTCTGATGGGCTTCTCTGCCATTCCTTGGAAACATGTAAATGGAAACAAGAACAGAGAAACTACCTGTGCCTGTACACAGAAGTGTGGTACTGGCTGGGTAAAGACTACCGAGACCATCTTCCTATTTTCCTACTGGTTACCAGTAGTAGGGTCTGGCATGGCCTTTCCTTCCTCTAGGCCTCAGCTTTTTCATCTGGCAAATGAGAGCATTTCTGAGAGCCCATCCTGCTCTTACAACATCCTCACGTTTTGCTTCTATGTTTCAACCTTTCCATTTCCTTTTGTGGCAATTTCCTTGTCTTGGCAGTGATGAAAACAGATTGTCTTCCCTAACTTTACATTACCATGGACTAAAAGAAACTTTATTAAAAATTGGATTTCCATTACCATGAAATGGAAAGAAACTGTTAAAAATTGGAAAGATTGAGAGGATACAAAATAATGAAATCTTTGTGACCTGATGGTGAGGAGGTAAGAATCAGCTCTTCTGAGAGGCAGGGCTTGGTTGGGTTGCTCTGTCTCTGAGGAGGCATTTCTCAGGGTGAGTGTGTTGTCACTCCCCATCCTGAGAATCAGTGACAAATGCTGAGGGGCTGGACAGGTGAGTCAGAGAAGTGGGGGAAGTGGGGGGCCATGTGAACCCAGAGCCAGTGCCTATCTAAAGTGGCCAGTAGTTACTCTGCTTGTCATCAGCTGGGAATGTGGGCTCAGTTTTGCCAGATTTCTTGAGTTTTCAAGAGAAGCTGTAAATGTTATGATGTTTAAAAGTTGGCAACTAATTCAAATTTTTGATAAATACAGTATGACTCAAAATGTTTGCAAGCCGAATCTGGCCAATGTGCTGTTCATTTGCACACTCTGCTATGTAGTGATGTTTTCTTGAGGCCTGGGATTATAGCGCATAATAGACATGCAATAAATATTTGTAGTGTGAACATCACTGCTGATGGAGAACAGCTCATAACCCCCCTAAGTTTTGAATGGAATTCTTCAAAAACACACAGAGATTAGATAAAACCTTTTTGTGTTGGATCCAAAGTCCACAAATGGGCAGGTAAAACTTTCTAACATTTACACCCTAGAAGATCCCCTCTGGTTGTTAATAAATCTGTTAAATACAGAATAGCCTCTTCTTAGGAAACTAATTCTTACAAGAAGTTTTTCCTCAGTGGGGACAGATGAGCTTGGAAAAATTTTTAATTAAAGAATATGTTAAATCATGGGAATCTTTTCTATTAGAAAAACAACAACAACAACACCTTTTAGCTATGGAGGTTCGGGCACTAACAATGGGAACATCATACTACAGCAGGTCAGGCAAGCAGGTAATCTGCCTGAGGAGGTAGCCGCCTCTCACCTGAGCCCACCAGTGACCTGGAGGAGGACCCAGCCCTGGGGCCGTTGGCAGAAGGACAGGGTGAAGGCCAAAGGGCCAGGGCAGGCAAAGGCGTTTGACATAGCAAGGTGGACAGAGAGCAGTGGTCCTGTCAGTGGCCTTCTGCAGTGTTTTCTCCTGAGTCCTCCACATTCCTCTGAGGTGTCAGGAAACAGCAGGAGGCAAGAGTCACATTTGTGCTGTCAGCTCCCTGTCCCAGAGACAGACACCTGGTGGTGGCAGGTCTGGGCACATCTGCAGCTTGGCGAGGTGTTAGAGCCTGACTAAGCAGCACTTGGGCCAAACCCCCCCCCCCCCCCCAGCGCAGCTGCCTGCTGTGGGGCAGGCTGGCCTGCCACAAACCTGCCATAGGTGTCACAATTTCTCCTCTTCAGCTCCAGGGCTGCTCCCTTTTGAGGGAGAGGAGATGAGGCCATTCCAAAGGTAGTCCAAGGTTTTGGTGGCAAAAAATTGTTCCTGTTCCTCAATCTCTCACACAAGGGAGCAGAATACCCTGCAGTCCTTCTACACAGAGGTGAATGCACTGTGCCTGGCATTTTGGGTTTTGCCAAAGATTGCCAAATCTCAATGGGGTGGTGGGAGGGGGAAGTCAGTGAGGAAGTGATAAATACAATAGTAAATTCCAAAGTGAAGACAAACCCAGGCCTGATTCTAACTGCTTGCCTGAATGTGTCTGCCAGTGATGCAACTTGTGAGCCTCAGTGGCATCTTCTGCAGCCAGAAAAATACTCATTTCTGAAACAGACAAGTTGAAGGCTTAACAATTATTTTTTTCAAGTGCAATGCTTAGAATAGATATTGAAAGTTTGGCTACCATTGTTTTGGTTTGTCTGGGTTGTATGAGGTTAGCTTCTCCTTTAGGCTGATCTCCGTGGCCTTTAAACAGTCAGCCACAGTCACAAGAAGGTGGTGGCTTGACTTCCAGACAACTCATTCTTTCATCACAAAGGCAGTAGGAAGAAAATACCATAGGTGGACTTATTCCTGGACACTTTATTTAGTAGTAACAGGCTTGTCCAATCTAAGGCCCGTGGGTAACATGTGGTCCAGGACAGTGTTGAATGCAGCCCAAAACAAATTTGTAAACTTTCTTCAAACATTATGAGATTTTTTTTTTTTTTTTTGGCTCATCATCGATCGTTAGCGTATTTTATGTATGGACCAAGACAATTCTTCTAATGTGGCCCAGGGAAGCCAAAAGATTGGACATCCCTGGTTTAGTATTACACATGTGGAAGAAATACTTGGTTGTTGAAAATCCCTTAGAGTAGGCACTTTACAGATGGAGTTGGTGAATTTGGGGCGAGTTTCATGAGTACAGGACAGGTCCTGCTTGGATGGGTTTTGGGAGGCTGGTGAACATATATCAGAAAACTTTTAAATTTCATTATGCCTTGAAACATGGTGTCTTCTGCAAATTTAATGATCTATTATCCAAGGTGAAGGAGAATATATTTGGGTTACCATACCTGAGAATTCCAAATTAGGTCATGTTGCTTTTAGAAATTGATGATAAAAGGGTTAGGAAAGATGGGCTATAGGGCAAATTTTAAATCATTCTCACTGATATCAAATGGTAAAAACATTTTTAGGGTGATAATTTTTATGTATTCTTAAGGAAAGAGAGAACTATGCAAAAAACAAAATTTGAGTTACCCATTTTGTTATGTTTTTGAAAAAGTAAAACCATCTTTAAATGTCTGACTTAGAAAATTTGTAGAAAACAGATACCTCTCTAGAGTTTATGTCTGATATTAAATGAAAATTAACTAGCAATCCAGGCTGTTCATGAAAAAAGTTTATAGCAGGCCACTAGGATGTGTGATGGGCTGTTCACCCTTCCTTTCATGCCTCCTCCACTGTGTAGTGGCCAGGTACTCTGGGTAGTTAATCAACCCCAGTCCCATAGGTGATTGGCTCAGGTGACCCATGCCTAAGCCAGTCAGCACCAAGGTATTTTCCTGGCCACAGGAATTGGTTCCAGGTGGTCAAATCAGCTTAAAGCCCAGAACTTCTGTTTGATGGGCATGAAATGCCAAGTTCTTTTTTCCCATAGGTGTGAAGAAAGAGAACATGTAATCCCTTTTGTTCCTTGTATCTTGTGAATAATAAAGGGAAACCGGGCTGGGAATAGAGATGACATATGGAGATGAGAGCTGTAGAGAAATTCAGCTGAAGCTCTGATTCATGCCTGAAGCCTTTGGCTTTTATTGATTTTTGAAAGATTAAATCAGTTTTATCATTTAAGCCAGTTTGAGATGGTTTTTTCCTTATTTTTAAGAGAAAGCTTCTCAACTGCTATGGAAACTTACATTCAGTTTTACTGGAAGATTATTGTGGATGAAGGATAAGTGAAATACCAACTGTTCTCTGTCGTAACAGTCTTTGTTCATTATTTGCACTTTTAGATGACATTGGTGATAAAGGATTAGGAGAGAACTTCCTGACACAGGCCTTCAATCCACAAACCCTGGGTCAAGTGAAGAGAGTTGTCCAATCAAAATACATTGATTCTGTAATCATTATTTTTTCCTTAATATTAAGTAAAATATTTTCCAGAAATATGATGACTTTTTCTTTATTGGATTATGAGAGTTTTAGGGCCTTTTGTTTTTTGTTTTTTGTTTGAAACGGAATCTTAGTCTGTTGCCCAGGCTGGAGTGCAGTGGCGTGATCTTGGCTCACTGCAACCTCAGCTCCCAAGGTTCAAGCGATTATCTTGCCTCTGCCCCCCAAGTACCTGGGATTACAGGTGCCTGCCACCACGCCTGGCTAATCTTTTTGTATTTTTAGTAGAGATGGGGTTTCACCATTTTAGGCTGGTCATGAACTCCTGACTTCAAGTGATCCACCTGCCTCTGCCTCCCAAAGTGCCTGTTTTGTTGTTGTTGTTGTTTGTTTTTTTTTTGAGACAGAGTCTTGCTCTGTCACCTAGGCTGGAGTGCAGTGGCGTGATCTCTGCTCACTGCAACCTCCACCTCCTGGGTTCAAGTGATTCTCAGCCTCCCAAGTAGCTGGGATTACAGGCATGCGCCACTACACTAGGCTAGTTTTTGTGTTTTTAGTAGAGATGGTGTTTTGACATGTTGCCCAGGCTGGCCTTTAACACCTGGTCTCAAGTGATTTGCCCGCCTCAGCCTCCCAAAGTGCTGGGATTACAGGCATGAGCCACTGCACCTGGCCTAGGTCTGTTGATTTTTGCTGTATCTAGCATAGTGCTCTTCTGTACATAGTAGGTGCTTCTTAAATGTGGGCTTTACCTATGCATGTGTAAATGAAGAGATTTAAACACATATTCCTGACTTGTAGCTCCTTAAAAATGCCTTCTTGTAAATGGCGTAACAGAAGATTTCTAAAAATGTAATTGCTAACTGTGCTTGGAAATCTACTTTGTCAAACTGTGTCTTCTACACCTTGTCTCCAACACCAAATCAGTTTTGATACCAATGTTTCCCAGAGGTGTGGCTTTTAATCCTCAAATTACAGCACAAGTTTTAACAGGCCAGTTTTGTCTGTCACCAGGAGTTTAGTAATTAACAAAATGCTGCAGCTCTAATGGTTTATCAAAAGGCCAGTAAGCAAGTAAGAGACTTTATACAGGAGACAGACTTGGTATGCTCATTGAGAGAATTCATTTACAGAACACTCCAATTACATGTTATGTTAAATTAGAGCCCAGTTGCTAAAGCTCAATGTAAGACTTCCAAAGGGAGGTCCGAAGCAAGCCCTGGCCATGGATCCTCTACATGAACAAAATTGAGTGTCCTTCTGAATGTCCATTCTAGGACTCACATACCTTGGAGTCATTTTCACAGCCATGGGTGTTTTGCAAAGGTCTTTGCTAGAAACACATTAATAAAAGTTAGTGGTTTATTGGGAGTCTAAGACAGACGTATGCTAACGATTGAGTAACTCACAAGTAATGCTCATGGTGACAATTCTGCTTTGTTCTGTGGGAGTGTTAGTAACTGAATCAGGACATGGATCGCTCTCCATGAGTGTTGGAAAAGTAAGGTCTGCACACTCAAAGCAGGGAGTGTTCTCTTTATCTGCGGTGGCTGCCAAGTCTTAAATACTAAAACATGTAGGTGTACTTGAGTAAAGAGAAGGTACTGACGTTTCAAAGATAACTTGATAGAAGGCAAGAGAGAAGGGGAACTGAGTTATTTGGCAGAAATGTAAGTTTCCCCTGGAAAGTAACCTTTTTTAGAACCTTGGTGTCCTGAGATTCTGACAGAGGGTTGGACATATCCTCAGGCTGGTGTTTGTGCAGAGCAGGCTTTCTGCCTAAACCTCGCCTCTCACTTTCCTTCATCAGAAAACCCCTAATAGATTGCAGATGTCGTATTTGGTTAGAAGCACGTTTTAGATACATCTGTCCTTCTTGCTTTTATGTAAAAAAACACCTGCAAATCTTTATCTTTGGTTAGATTTACCACACATTTGAAGCTTTGAAATTTTGGTCCAGTGGGAAAAAGGAGCATATCACCACCCTCTTTCTTAAGTTGAATTCCATAACTGACAATGGCCTTTGGGGGAAATGTTTCCATTTTTCTTTAAGGATAGTAGTTGGTAAGGTTTTAAAAGCCTTAGTCCTATTCAGCTGAAAGTTCATTAATTTCTTTAATCCTAATGAGTCTGTGGAAAAAACCATAGTGACTATGAGTAGATAGCTAGTGTGTGTGTGTGTGTGTGTGTGTGTGTGTGTGTGTATATTTCTTCCCAGTTTTCTAAGTCTTAAGAAAGAAAATGAGACCACAGTATCAGAAGAGGAGAGAACAATGAGATGTTGGCACACTGGCTGGGATAAGGTTATAGGACCAGACTCCTTGTATGTGCCTTGAAAAGACATGTGGTGTATTTCCAATAAGTAAATCCCTCTAGGCCTCAAGGAAGATTTTAACTACTCCCTTTATTCATTCAACTGTATTCATTCAAAGATATTTCATCCCATCAACCAAAGAATGACAAATGCCATTTAAATTGTTGTGAGATAATAAAATAATAAGCTGCCTCTGGGAATGTTGAGAAGGACTTCCATGTTGGGTATAGTTTTGTAAGGAAGTAGGAAGCCTTGGCTAGGTGTACACTAGCTTTGTGATTTTGAGCAATATATTTACCCTTTTGGGGCCTCAGTTTTCTCATCTGTAAAATGAGGGAGAAGAATTAAAGTTATTTGTTTATTCAACAAATTATTACTCATATTAAGCATGTGTGTGTGTGTGTGTGTGTGTGTCCCTGTGTGTATATATATGGACATACAGAGTCTTGCTCTGTCACCCAGGGTGGAGTGAGTGGCGCAATCAAAGCTCACTACAGCCTCCACCTCGCATATTCAAGGGATTCTTGTGCTTCAGCCTCCCGAGTAGCTGGGACTACAGGTGTGCACCACCATGCCGGCTAATTTTTTTATTTTTATTTTTATTTTATTTTATTTTGAGTTGGAGTCTCCCTCTGTCACCCAGGCTGGAGTGCAATGTTGCTATCTCGGCTCACTGCAGCTGCTGCCTTCCGGGTTCAAGCAGTTTTCCTGCCTCAGACGCCCGTGTAGCTGGGACTACAAGTGTGTGCCACCACACCTGGCTAATTTTTTTGTATTTTTTTAGTAGAGACAGGTTTTCACCATGTTGGCCAGTCTGGTCTCAAACTCCTGACCTCAAGTTAATTGTCCACCTCAGCCTTTCAAAGTGCGTGTATTACAGGCGTGAACCACTGTGCCTGGTCCCTAATTTTTGTATTTTTAGTAGAGATGGGGTTTCATCATGTTGGCCAGGCTGGTCTGGAACTCCTGACCTCAAGTGAACCCCCCTTAGCCTACCAAAGTGCTGAGGATTATAGGCATGAGCCACCACACCTGGCCTAATATTGAGCATCTTCTATGTGCACTATACTGGCACCTGAAGATACAACAGACCCAGACTTTGAACTCATGAGCAGCCCTTCAGCAGCACTGTCACTTCCTGGTTACTTTCTATTATTCACTGCAGTCATTGAGAATTGGGTTAGAACACTCCATCCCCCTCAACCTTTATTAATTCCTGAATTTTATTTTATTTTTTAACAACATTCATTTTTGTTTGTTTGTTTAGAGATGGAGTCTTGCCAAGTTGCCCAGCCTGGATTTGAACTCCTGCACTCAATGCCTAGAGGGATTTACTTACTGGAAATATACCACATGTCTTTTCAAGGCACATCCAAGGAAACTGGTCCTGTAACCATATCCTAGCCAGTTTGCCAACATCTCATTGTTCTCTCCTCTTAGGGTGCTGTGGACTCATCTTCCTGCCCCTCAGCCTGCTAAGTATCCAGGACTACAGGCACATGCCACTGTGCCCAACTCCTGGATTTTCTATCATTTAAATTAGGTTCTCTGGTAACCCATGATTCCTGGCCCCATTATCCTTCTGCAGCACCCACCAACCAAGTTCTAAACCTGGATCAAAGCTGTAATCAGCCTCTTCAGCCTCAACATGCACACTGAGTGTTGATGGAGAGGCAAAATGATGGTGGAATTGGTGTTACCACAAATTCCAAGTCTTTACCCCAGGGCCACATTTCCATGGACAACTCCCTTTTCTGTTCACCTCAGTAATTAAACTGAAATACATACATAACCCATTTTAAGTCTCTCTTCCTCCAGGCTCAGAGGATGGTGTTTATCCCCCCCCCCCCCCCCCGCCACTCTTCCATCAACCATACCTTTTGGGACCCTTTTAGTAATGACTTCTCTTTATTGTACCTTCAGTATCTCCCTTTCAATTTGTTCCTTAGCCTATAAACATTTTAAATTATCTTCCATATTAAGGGAAAAAACACCCTTATATAGTGGACTATTATAAGGATAAACACCCCCCCACAATTTATCCCTTGTGTTCCTTCCTGTGTAGACTCTAACCCTGACCATGTAATTTGCTTTGGCTAAATGGTCATTAGCAAGTGTGCTACAAGTAGAGGCTTAGTAATTGCTTACACACTGAGCTTACCTCTCTTGGATTACTCCCTTTGGAGCCCAGCCACCATATTTTTTTTCTTTTTTTCTTTTTTTTTTTTTTTGAGACGGAGTTTCACTCTTGTTATCCAGGCTGGAGTGCAGTGGCGCAATCTCGGCTCTCCGCAACCTCCGCCTCCTGGTTGAGGCAATTCTCCTGCCTCAGCCTCCTGAGTAGCTGGAATTACAGGCACGTGCCACCATGCCCAGCTAATTTTTTGTATTTTTAGTAGAGACGGGGTTTCACCATGTTGACCAGGATGGTCTTGATCTCTTGACTTCGTGATCCACCCGTCTTGGTCTCCCAAAGTGCTGGGATTACAGGCGTGAGCCACTGCGCCCGGCCCCAGCCACCATATTTTAAGAGGTCCAGGTTGTCGTGTTGGAGAGAATGGCCATGTAGAATAGGCTCCAGAGTATGAGAGACCACTTTGAGAGGATGATTCTGATAGCCCATGGAGAGAAACCTCAAGTCCCAACTAGCCCAAACAGTTGGCCTACTAGCTAAAGGTAGCCCAAATAGTGACTAAAGGAGAGACCAGAAGAAAAATTACTTAGTTGATTGGATTCTGAGAAATAATAAATCTTTGTTTTGAAAAATCATATGTTTCAGGGTGGTTTGCTGGGCAGAAGCAGATAACTGAAGTAATCCTAAAAATAAGAAACAACATTCCTTTAACCTCATTCCCTCTCTATCTCTTCTTGTCCAAGCTTCTGGAAGTAGTCTATCTCTCTCTCCCTTTTTTTTTTTAAGTAGAGTCTTGCTCTGTCACCCAAGCTGGAGTGCAGTGACGTGAGGACTCACTGCAACCTACACCTCCCAGGTTCAAGCAATTTTCCTGCCTCAGCCTCCCGAGTAGCTTGGACTACAGGCACACTCCACCACACCTGGCTAATTTTTGTATTTTTGGTAGAGATGGGGTCTCACCATGTTGCCCAGACTGGTCCCAAACTCTTGACCTCAAGTGATCCACGCACCTTGGCCTTCCAAAGTGCTGCACTTCCAAAGTGCAATAGTCTATCCTTGAGGCCTGAATCCCTCAATTTCTAATCTAACAGGCCCTCTTGAGTTGTTTGCACTGCCTCTCTTCACTGTACTAGTCTCTAGGGACTTCTTCCCTGTTTTCCATGACTCCTAGGCTACTGGTTCTCCTTATTCTCTCTCAACAGACATTTTCCATTTTCTTAATGGCCTCCTCATCCTCCACTTGCCCTTTTCATGTTCCTTAGGCTCAGGTTCTGTCTTCAGCTACCTGCTTTTTCTTTTCTTATTTAAAAAAACACTTCATGCTCTGCCTGGGTGATCTCATTTGTTGTGTGATTTCAACCATAACTGATGATCCATAAATCTAGGTGCTGGGCATTTGGTTTAGATCTTATAAGCACAATATGAAAAACAGGCACAGTCCTAGGCCTGTAGTCAGTGAATACATAATAGCTTTCTGTGAGTGCTAAACAATTTCTTGCCTCCATGCTTTTACTCCTATCTCCTTTACTGGCAATAGCCTCACCTGCTGAGGTGGAGCAATGCTCCTTATACCTCCCTTTTTAGGTAATTCCTGTTCCTCCTTTAAAGTTAGTTCAAACACACTGTCCTCTAAGAAGTCTTTGCTAATAGACCCCTGTTTTATCTTTCCATCATGTACTACATGACTCCAGTCCATGACTGTACTCTGAATAAATTTCATTTTCATTTAACTATTTTAATTGTTCTTTTATGTGTCCCCTCCCCATTAGAATCTGAACTCCTTGAGGGCAAGGACCATATCTTATCTTACTAATTTGTTACTTCCCAGGGTTTAACATATTGCTTAGTGTATCATCTGTGCCCAATAATAAGTGTTCAAGAAAAGATTGTTCAAAGACTGAATTGTAAACTTTCCTTCTGATGTGTGGAATTCTATCCATTTGAGGTTTACGTATCTGTATTTATAAATGAAATTGGTCTATAATCTAGTGTGTATATAAGTCAAAGAAGTCTGGAGTCCACTGACATACTTAATTTGTAGAATCAGTTAGCATCTCCCATTTTCCCAATGCTATGGCAAAGCATAATATCAAGCATGGATATTATCTTTCTCTAAGATTTACACACTCACCTGGATTCCTGGTGGTGGGGATAGAGGGTTTTTAACTTTTTTAAATCTTTTTTTTCTATTTGTTTTCCTCCATTACGCTTTTCCAAGTTTTCTGTTTTCTGTACTTTCTCGTTTTTTTTTTATTTTTAGAGAGAAATGAACCCCTAATTGCTATTTTTAAATTCAAAGCTCAAAATTTATAACTATCTGACAACTTAAAAAGACATTGTAGCTACTGTTATATCAATTTTATCAATTCTAATTTTGCTTCCTTCTTTTTTCTTAATTAGAGGGGCCACTATATTGCTTGGTTTATTTGTTCTTTCAACAAGTCTGCTTCTTTTATCTTTATTATTTCCCTACTTTTATTTTCTTAGAATTTCTTTTGTGTTCTATTTCTAGAAGTTTAAATTCAGTGCAAAGTTATTTTTAAAAATCACTTCATAAATTCAACTTTGAGTATATCTTTAACCACATATCCTATATTTGCTTATGTAATGTTTCCATAATCAGTTTTTTCTAAATTATCTTTATTATTCTTTTTCTTTGAACCAAATGTCATAGAAGGCTTTTCAATCTTTTGATGACTTTTTTGTCTTAAATCTTATGATTTCCCACTTTATTACAGATGATCAGAAATTATGACTAATATAATTTCTACTTGTTTGAATTTAGTGAGAGTCTTAAAAATATAAGTTATTGTTCATAAAGTAATAAAGTATAATTTATTGTACCTTAAAATTATTTTGTACATATTCTCTAATTTTTTTTGGTACCTACTCTATTTAATTTGACACAGCCCTGTAACAATTAATTAAAATCTTTCACTGCAGTTTTCTGTGTATGTATGTATGTACGTGTGTTTTATAGTTAGAGCTTAGGAGTCTTAGAAGGCTCCCTGGAAGTGGGGTACTGATACAGACATAATCTAAAACAGGGGTATCCAATCTTTTGGCTTCCCTGAGCCACATTGGAAGAATAATTGTCTTGGGCAGCACATAAAATACACTTACATAACGATAGCTGATAAACTAAAAAAAAAAAAAATGGCAAAAATGTCTCATAATGTTTCAGGAAAGTTTACGAATTTGTGTTGGGCCACATTCAAGGCCATCCTGGCCACATATGAAGCAAGCTTGTTCTAAAACAAAAGGAGTTAAAAATATTAAGATAGAAAAAGTTACATTGATCACTTTTCTTTTGTTCTGTACTTCCCTCTTGTTGCACTTACTATTCTGTGTTATAATTGCTTGTTTATGTTTTACATCAGATTGAATCAGACTTGTTTATCACAGTTATCTCAGTGTCATTCAATAGTTATTTGCTCATCAACTAAGTAAATATCATTGTATCATTGGATCCTCTTTTTTTGTTTGTTTGTTTGTTTTGAGACGGAGTTTTTGCTCTTGTTACCCAGGCTGGAGTGCAATGGCACGATCTCGGCTCACCGTAACCTCCGCCTCCTGGGTTCAAGCAATTCTTCTGCCTCAGCCTCCTGAATAGCTGGGATTACAGGCACACGCCACCATGCCCAGCTAATTTTTTGTATATTTAGTAGAGATGGGGTTTCACCATGTTGACCAGGATGGTCTCGATCTCTTGACCTCGTGATCCACCCACCTCGGCCTCCCAAAGTGCTGGGATTACAGGCTTGAGCCACTGCGCCCGGCCGGATCCTCTTTTTAAAACTAACCTGAGATTTCTTGGTACCTGGCCTAATTGTTTCATTTGCCTGACTTCAGAGATTTTATTACATGTTCTCTCAGTGTTTCTTTTTCTGTTTTCATGCTGACATATGCAATATATTCTGTTTAGTTTTAGCTATTTGGAAGCCAATCACCATATTGCTAACCTAGTAATACTTTTCTTAAAACATCTTAGACGTTTTTTGTTGTATGCTTAATCAAAACTGGTATCTTTTGACTCATTTTCATGGAAAAAAGAAATATTGTGCCCTTCAGACCTTCCCTCTTCTTTTTCTTCTTCTCCCCATTCTTCTAAAATTTAAAATATAATCAGATAATAAGTATATTAGTCATACGTTGCTGTATAACAAATTATCCTAAAACCGAGCAGCTTAAAACAACAACTATTCATTATCTCTTGGGATGTGACTTTGCTGGGTCCTCTGGCCCAGGGTCTCTAATAAGTTTGTAATCAAGGTGTTCGCTGGGACTGCAGTCATGTCAGGGTTCAACAAGGAGAGGATTTGCTTCCAAGCTCACTCATGTGGCTGTTGGCAGCCTCAGAAGATCCACTTCCAAGCTCACTCACATGGCTGTTGGCAGGCATCAGGTTCTGGCTGGCTTTTTGCCAGAGAGATCAGTTTCTTGCTACATGGGTCTATCCATGGGGCAGCTCACAACATGGTAGTGCTTAGAGCAAGCAAGAGAGAAAGCAGGAAGAGACAGAGAGACAGACAGAGACAGAGAGAGCAAGTAAGAGCCCAAGCAAGAGTGCCAGAGATGGTGAGCAAGATGGAAACCAGAATATTTTTGTAACCAAATCTCAGAAGTGACATCCCATCACTTTTGCTGTATTTTATTGGTTAGAAGACAGTGTAGGTCCAGCCTACCCTGCAGGGGAGATTTCACAAAAGCTGAATATCAAGAGGAAAGAATCATTGGGAGCCATCTCAGATGCTGCAAACCACAGTAGGAAACTTCCTGTCTCTGTTCTTTCAAAGTCTTTTTCCTTTTGTATTAATTATTTAGACATAAATTACACTCTTTCCTCATTACTTGTAAAAACATTATGTAGAATTTTATACTTATTTCCATAACTTAATAACAGTGACAATTACTATTTCTTATCAGTCATAACTTCCCAACTAATAGTTTAACATTGACAGTTTCAGAAGAGATATATTAGGCAGCAAGACTGATCTTAAATCCTTGCTTACCCTTCCCAAACTCTTATCAACTTATAGGTGTATTTTTATCTCTTGTGCTTAAGAATTCACCAGAATTTATATTAATATTGTTCCCTTTTTATTGCTGTTATCTGGGATAAAGTGAGTCCTCTTGATTTCCAATATCAGGGTTCCCCCTCCAGACCCCTAATTCTGGGAACTTTGATAATCAAGTCTTAACCATTTGTTTTCTCTTTATCAGGAATGTTTTATACACAGGTTGGCTATCAGATCAGTATCCAGTTCTTCATATATACTATCATTCTTTTTGTTTCTTTTAAAATGTTTTATTGACTTATTTTGTATTTAGTATAACATTCTTGACACTATCATTTATTTGGATGAAAAGATTTTCCATAGTTTTTATTCTGCTTTTAATGGAGACCCAATTCCAGCTATTATGAATATAATTTTGTTGCAATCTCCTTTTATGCTGACCAGTTCATTCATTGATGTGATGAATTCCTGTATCGCATTGAAATATAAAGTAGGTTTATCTTCAAGTTAACCTACTTTAGGAGGAAAATTTTCCTTTGGGGAAGTTTTACATATTCTTTAATGCTGCAAAATTTTGTCATATATCCCATGCTCCTTTTTACTTTGCAGATGATTTTTTTTTTCTAAAAATATTTAATATGTTTTTCTGGAATACTTGAGGGACTGAATTGTTGAAAAAAAAGAAGAAGAAGAAGACTCAAGCCTGTAATCCCAGCACTTTGGGAGGCCGAGGCGGGTGGATCACAAGATCAAGAGATCGAGACCATCCTGGTCAACGTGGTGAAACCCCGTCTCTACTAAAAATACAAAAAATTAGCTGGGCATGGTGGTGCGTGCCTGTAGTCCCAGCTACCTGGGAGCCTGAGGCAGGAGAATTGCCTGAACCCAGGAGGCGGAGGTTGCGGTGAGCCGAAATCGCGCCATTGCACTCCAGCCTGGGTAACAAGAGTGAAACTCCGTCTCCAAAAAAAGAAGAAAAAAAGAACCCAATTCCATGATTCATTTGAACATGGAGAGCTCTCCCTGGGACTAGTGCAAAAGGTTCAATCAAAAGCTGCCAATGATTCTCTTAGGAAGCACTTGGATCTGAAAATGAAGGATAGACCAGGAATAGTTGCAGGTTAGCTAACCTAAATATTTCTGGGAATGAGACTGGGGTATATCAATCAGTAAATGCAGGTCACTCATCTATCTCTCTGCTGCACAGCTGAGCGAAGAGAATCAAAAGTGTACCAAGTTCTTTCTTACTAAAGAAATAATGCTGATGAATTATTTCTTTGTTTTGGCTCATGTTTTAATTTTTTATCTTGTTTTCAGGTAACTTCAGGTCCAAATGTAGTCAAATAGTTAATCTGTTAATGTATTTTTTCTTATGTGGGTCTTTCTGTCTTTCCTTGCATCCTATTCCATTCCTCTGGGCTTATTTTTCTTCTTGCTGAAGTAAATCCTTTAGTAGTCTTTCCATTGAGGATCTGTGAATGACAAATGCCCTTAGACTTTGTAAATATGAGTAGATTTTTATTTTCTTATCACACATGAATGACAGTTTAGCTGTGAGAAGAAATCTGAACTGACAGTGTTTTTTCTTCAGCACACTGATGAATAAAATTCTTTCAGTAAAATTCTTCTGGTTTCTGATATTGTTGACGAGTTCTCTGCTCTTGGTCTGACCATTGTTCTGTTGCCGGTAGTCTGTCTTGACTCTTACATTGCCTTACTGTTTTTCTCTCTATCCTTGGTTTTCTGAGTTTTTATAATGCTATGTTTAGGAATGGTTTATTTTTAGTTATTCTGCTCGGCAATTGGTGTGTTCATTCGATATTAGGAAAAATTCTCAGTCAACACTTCTTTAACTATGACTCTCCCTTATTATCTCCATCCTCTTACTCCAGACTATTTTTGACATATGCTGGAACTTCTTTACCCATCACCTGGGTTTCTGAACTGCTCCTAGTTATTTTTTTATCCTTATCTTTCTGTGCACAATTCTGGACAAATTTCTGGTACTGTCTCCCAATCTGCCACTTTTCTTTTTGTGTTCAATAAATGATTATTTTTTATCTCAAGGTATATATTTTTATTTCTAATATTTATAAATTATTTTTCATATTTGTATTACATAATTTCTGCCTGTTTTCATAACTTTTTATTCTTTAATTAATGTTACTTATTTTGTTGAAGACCTTAAAATGGGATTTTAATGTTGTTGTTTTTTTTTCTTGAGATGGAGTTTCACTCTTGTTGCCCGGGTTGGAATGCAGTGGCATAATCTTGGCTCACTGCAACCTCTGCCTCCCATGTTCAAGTGATTCTCCTGCCTCACCCTCCCATGTAGCTGGGATTACAGACATACGCCACCATGCCTGACTAATTTTGTATTTTTCGTAGAGATGGGGTTTCTCCATGTTGGTCAGGCTGATCTCGAGCTCCCAACCTCAGGTGATCTGCCTGCCTTGGCCTCCCAAAGTGCTGGGATTACAGGCTTGAGCCACTGCGCCCAGCCTAATGTTATTTTGAAAGAGCTGTATTATTGTCATTTCACTGGAATAATTCATCTACTGATTATTGATTTAGAACTTCATGCAAGAGTGGGGACCAGACCTAAGATCACCACATAAAACTGAAATTAAGGTAGGACATTCTTACCCACTAATTAAGCCTGAAAAAAAAAATGCTAAGAGTGCCACTGGAACCTATGGTTTCTTAAAAAGTCATATACTTAGGGAGATGGGGAAAAGTCTACCTTGTATCCAGGACCTGAGAAAAGTCATCTCATTGCTCAGTGTTTGGATCTGTGCAGTTCTGCAATAATCTTGGCTTTAATTCTCCATCTCTCATGCAATAATTTTCAACCTACAACACTGCTTACCGCTTATAAGCTTACATTTCTCACAAGTTTCTAGTCAGTGGAGGTGCTTATTTTCCTTTGAGCATGGCTATAAATTTTAAGTATTCTATTTTTACATTTTACCTATCACTGTCATGTATTTAGAGATGGAGAGGGGCTTAGAGTAGAAATTTAACTCAGTTTTGACTTAAGTCCTGCTTCCAAATGCATAATTTATATTAAAATTTCAGTATAAATTCCGTATCTTCAGTGTCTCTACATTTTAATAGGATGTAGGATATTCTGATTTCCAATAACAGTTTGAACATTTACTTAAAATAAGCATTAGATAT
The DNA here is from genome assembly GCF_048565385.1 of Saimiri boliviensis. Lineage (NCBI taxonomy): Eukaryota > Metazoa > Chordata > Mammalia > Primates > Cebidae > Saimiri > Saimiri boliviensis. The sequence continues at coordinate 128,447,125 of NC_133453.1, read as the reverse complement.
AATTCTTTAATTTTCACTTTTTATTCCATTATCTACATTGAAAATTAGCATAATCATGTGACATATTATCCTCCCAACCACTGCTTAGGTATAAACTTAAATGCCTTATAAATCTTTGAACTGTGGTTATATGTCCCGGGTTGTGACCATTATATTAAACAACTACCAGTGTAAGTTATTTTGAGCTCACGGTTCTTCTTGTTTATACAGATTTGGTTGAGTCTACCAGGCAGAGATGTTTATTGATGATTGCCCCTGGCCCAGTGCAGTACCAGGGCCTGGGGCCAATCAAGTGTGCTAGAAATAGGTTAGCAGAGGCTTCCTCTGCACCCAGGAAGGCTCTGGACCTCAGTGCACATTTATGTTATTCTGTGTCCACTGTAATATCTGTGCAACAGCTAGAACAAGGTGGTAGCATAGGAGGGGGTAGGGAAGAATGATGTCTCTGCTGATGACTAGAAGAAAGATTTGAGGCGATGGTCACTCAGATCTCTTTTTCCCTCCCACAGTCACCAAGAAATAGTTGCAACATCTCCTTTGCTTCACAGGCCCCAGGCTATATGTGTGTCTGCCTCTCCTTGTGTGTGTGTGTGTGTGTGTACGAATGTATGTGTCCTCCCTCATGCTTATATATTAAATACTTGCAGCTGCAAGGTAAAAACTTTTTAGAGATTTGTCTTAGACCCCTTCCTCTAATGGAAAGACGCCAGTCCAAGGTTTAACATAAGGTGCTGGGGGCACAGATCAGAAGGTCATTGGGAAAGAAAGAACTTTGGGGCACATATTAGAACTTAAGTCCAGGCTTCAGTGGTCAATAAAGCTGAGTAACAGAGAATTGCATTCTGGTTCAGAGAGCCTCTAGAAGGATACAGCTAAGAGAACCGGGCCTATCTAGCCAGCCTGCGCATATTCTGAGATAATGTGACAGAATGAAAAATACCTGGGAAAACGTGGCTGGGAGAACTAGTACTTTTCACTCCTGAATTCACTTCCATTTTCTACAATGGCAGTTTAAGGTGAGAACAGTTAGATGTATAAGTTCATCAACATCTGCTTTGATACTTACACTAGATACAGGATAGAAAAGGGAATTGGTTTGTGTCCCTAAATTGTGGGTACATGATATAAATTTGTTTACTATTTTGCTAATCTTATTATATTGGAGTTCTGACAAGTGACTCTCCCTCTCAATATTTATCCCTATTACAAGAAGGTACTCTGATATTTTTATTCTGTTCTGTTCTGTCCTATCCTATCAGTATGTTTGTTAAGAAAAAGTCTGCAAGCTGGGTGTGGTGGCTCATGCCTGTAATTCCAGCGCTTTGAGACACCGAGGCAGGCGGATCATGAGGTCAAGAGATCAAGACTATCCTGGCCAACATGGTGAAACCCTGTCTCTACTAAAAATACAAAAGTTAGCTGGGCATGGTGGTGCGCCCCTGTAGTCACTGCTACTCGGGAGGCTGAGGCAGAAGAATCACTTGAACCTGAGAGGCAGAGGTTGCAGTGAGCTGAGATCAAGCCACTGCATTCCAGCCTGGTGATAGAATGAGACTCTGTCTCAAAAAAAAAAAAAAAAAAAAAAAAAAAAAAAAAAAAAAGTCTGCAAATGTCCAATGATAGATGAATGGATAAAGAAAGTGTCATATATTTATACCATGAAATACTCAACCTTAAGAAGGAAGGAAATCTGTTATATGCTGTACATGAATGGACCTTGAGGACATTGAACTATGTGAAATAAGTCACCCACAAAAAAACAAATGCTCTATGAGTCCCTAGAGTAATCAGATTCATAGTGAGAGAAAGTAGAATGATGGCTGCCAGAAGCTTAGAGGGAGGGGGAAATGAGGTGTTGTGCTTTAATGGGTGTAGATGAAGGAGCTCTGGAAATTGGTTGCACAAAAATGTGAATACTGTTAACACTAATGAACTACACTTAGAAATGTTTTAGATTGGCCAGGCTTGGTGGCTCAAGCCTGTAATCCCAGCACTTTGGGAGGCCGAGGCGGGTGGATCACGAGGTCAAGAGATCGAGACCATCCTGGTCAACATGGTGAAACCCCGTCTCTACTAAAAATACAAAAAATTAGCTGGGCATGGTGGCACGTGCTTGTAGTACCAGCTACCTGGGAGGCTGAGGCAGGAGAATTGCCTGAACCCAGGAGACGGAGGTTGCGGTGAGCCGAGATCGCGCCATTGCACTCCAGCCTGGGTAACAAGAGCGAAACTCCATCTCAAAAAAAAAAAAAAAAAAAAAAAAAGAAATGTTTTAGATTATAATTTTTTTAAACAACAATTAAAACACAAAACAACATAATGAGGTATTACGGCAAAGCAAGTGGGCTTCTGTAGGAGCATATCTGGGGTCAGTCAGAGAGGGCTCACCTGAGGAAGTGGCATTTCAGCCAAGACTGAAGTAAAGGATGAATGAAGTTAGCCACAGAAGGATGTAGAGGGTAGGTGGTAAAGGACGCACTAGACAGCAAGGGGGACCACGAATAAGTTCAGCAGCCACCGCCCAGCCCTTATCAAATCCTGTGTGGGTTACCACAGTCAGACAGCTTCCTGCTTTCAGTCTCTACCTAATGCCAGATTAATTTTTCTAGAACACCACCTGGATCATGTCACCCTCCCACCTTCCTGGCTGGTTCCTCTAGAACTTTTTTTTTTTTTTTTTTTGCCTGCTGAATAACCTCTCTGCCTGGCACTTGAGGCCCTTTCACGTGGCCCCACCCTGGCTCCAGAGTTACTCTTCCATTCCTCCCCCGTGTGAACTCTTGCACCAGCCATATCCGTCTGTTGTTCCCTGAACACAGCATATTAGTTCCCGCCTCAGCACCTTTGTTTATGTAATTTATCCTGTCAGGAACACCCCCATTCTCCCCAGGCCTTGATCCCTTTTGTTCCTTCAGTTAGCCCCCCACTCCTCCGGGATCATCCTTTCTGAATTCTGCAACACATCATTTCCCATTTGCTACCTTGCCCTTTCACTTCACCTCCTCCCCCACCTCCACACACATTACCTGGGAACCGTGTCTTACTCATGTCTGAGTCTCTAGGGCTTAGCGCCACATCCGAGGGGCTAGCTTAACATGTAACAGTCATCCACTAATCATGATTCCTTGTGGTCAGCAGCTTATCGCTGGCGAAGGGGAGCTGGCAGACCCAAGGCTGATGTCCAGCAGGGAAGCAGCCTGTTTACCCTCAGCACTGCCCCTGGAGCCCACCTCCAGCACCATTCTATCTACTTCTGACATTCTTGAGCTGAGCATCTCCTGACCAGGCCCTCCAGATGCTTAACAGGATTATCTGCCTAACAGCACAGCCCTCCCAGGCGAGTGACTTCATCCAGGGAAATGCAGGAACAGTAACAAGCACCAGGACAGATTTTCCTAAAGCTCAGAGGACACACTTCAGGGTGGGAATGGGGATAAGGGGATCAGGTGGAGGCTCTATGCAAGTGGTTTAACTCAGGAGAAAAGCTGCTTTCACAGATGGGAGTTTTGCACAGCAACTCACTGCCTAACTATTCTATTGGCAAATGCAGCCTTGGTCTTGGGCTGGAGAGGAGAAGTGGGGGCGGAGAATGAGGATGGACGGGGGTTGGGAAATCCACCTGGATGCCATCAGTCTTGCCAGAGTAAACAGAGCTGACAGGAGTGCTTGCCGGCAGCCTGGTACAGGTTAGGGGGGGGTCACCGAAGCGGCCTGGTGACCTGCCTGCCTTAAGGTAGAGACGCTCTGGAATCTGTCACAAAGGACAGAGCTGAAAGCTCATTCCTCGCAGAATGAACTCGTTTCCTGGCATTCCACACAATTGGGAGTGTGTGCACTTTTAGAATGTTTAAATGTAAAGCTGAGCTGGGATCAAATACACACATTTAAAGCAAAACAAACAAAAAAGTTCCCCTCCCCCCACCTCAAAGTAGGATTCATGTTATAGATGTCACCAGCAGTAAAAAATAATTTTTAAAAAGCTCCTCAGTTTTCTTGAAGCTTAAGGGATTAGAAAGAAGAGCCAGATTTATAAGGCAAAAACTACCACTTAATTATTTAGAACTTTCCAACACAACAGCAGAATAGAGAATAGAACTTAAGCAAAAGTCATTTATTACAATCCTATAATAATGTGGGAGATGAAAATCACTCTTCTTAAGAACAAGCATTCCCAAACACTCCATTCTTCTTAGCGCAAATGTGAAAGTGATAGCAGTGGCATACTTAGCATACTTCACAAGAGTCTTCCACAAGCCATACGTGGTGGGAGAGAAATTGCAAATAAAGAATTTGAGTAACTAATAAAGAATTTTTTTTTTACTTGGAAGCACCAGAAGACTATGGTTTATTCCTCCCTTTGGCAGGCGCTGGGGGTCTATTAAGTGCATTGAGGATGGATGAAGGTCACCCAAACCTTGGAAGTCATGGCAGTGGTTCTCTAGCTCAAAAGACACATGAATAGTATCTTGTAAGGCTGAAGAAAAACAGTCACCACCTAAACCTACCTGTGCCCTCCAAGATGTCCTTTTGATAGGTTACGTGACCTTGGACAAGTCACTTCATCAGCCACTCTTGTTTCTTCACCTATAAAACGAAGATAGTAAAACCCTGGTGCCTTCAGGGTATTCTTGGCACTAATGAAGACTCATAAAGTACTTTGAGATCCTTAGGATGAAAGTCTCTTCAGAACAGTAAAGCTTGATTATTATGCTGCAAACATGACATTCCCATGAAAGTTCCTGGTCAGGCTCTTACCCCACCTCTCAGGGAAGATTTAATAGTGGAGAATTGTAATATGTTCTTAAAGAATGGAGACTTCCATTACTGATACAAAATATGCCACAGTAAACTAGTATTAAGGGCTATTATCATGAATAATTTAAGGCCAAGTTCGACTTGCAGATTAATGAATCAAGTATATATTATGATGCAGTAGATTTTCATTGTGGCTTCTCCCAATAGACTAATGTCACAAAAACTTATTTATTCTCAGTGGATCCTCCAGTTTGCATAGATTAGCAGGTTGACTTCACATAATGGGCCATCACAGTAAACTTCTGAGGGATACCTTTATATATACTCTAAGAAATCAACCCAATTAGAGGTCTCTTCTTAGTACAGAAGAGGTTCATTAATGATAATGAGAGACTGGGTTACACTTGGCCCTAACTTTGTAATTAATCTTGTACAGACCTTCCCGCTGGAAAATATTGAAGAATATCAAAGTCATGTACATCGCTCTAGGCTAAAACACATGCACGTGAAAAGGGGAGAGCAGACTCCTGCACAGACGTCTTGCCTGATCTTGGACAATGCTACTTATGATGATATATTCACTTTGGAAGGTGTAACCATAATTAGATCAAATGATAGCTTTTAGATAACTCACTAAGTCTGAATATTAAAAAGCCACAATTTTGGCCAGGTGTGGTGGCTCACGCCTATAATCCCAGCACTATGGGAGGCCGAGGTGGGCAGATCACGAGGTCAAAAGATCGAGACCATCCTGGCTGACATGGTAAAACCCTGTCTCTACTACAAATACAAAAATTAGCTGGGCATGGTGGTGTGTGCCTAGTCCCAGCTACTCGGGAGGCTGAGGCAGGAGAATCGCTTGAACTGGGGAGACAGATGTTGCAATGAGCTGAGATTGTACCACAGCACTCCAGCCTGGTGATAGAGTGAGACTGTCTCAAAAACAACAACAACAACAACAACAACAACAACAACAACAAAACCCACAATTTCTGTATTCCATAACATTAAAAAGATGTCCACAGTAAGGACAAAGGGTGGATTTTAAAAGACATGGTAAGAGGAATTAAAGACTAATGTGTCTGTGTTAGTGGAATGACAGATTATAGCTGTCGCAAGATATTTTAAGGAAATATCCAGGCCAGGTGTGGTGGCTCACACCTATAATCATAGCACTTTGGGAGGCTGAGACGGGTGGATCATGAGCAGGAGTTCGAGACCAGCTTGACAAACATGGTGAAACCCTGTCTCTACTAAAAATACAAAATTTGGCCAGGCATTGTGGTGGATGCTTGTAGTGCCAGCTACTCAGGGGGCTGAGGCAGGAGAATTGTTTGAAACCAGGAGGTGGAGGTTGCAGTGAGCCAAGATTGCGCCATTGCACTCCAGCTGGGGTGACAGAGCGAGACTCCATCTCAAAAATAAAGAAAAGAAAGAAAAAGAAATATCAAAAGTATTAGTGTTACATTGTGTGTTCCTCTTCTGATTATTTCTACCTCTTGCTGTGATTAAAAAAAAATAATAATGCTGCCACCATTAGCATCAGGTAATATAAGATAATTGGTAATGCCATTGTAGTCTTGACTGTAGTGAGAGAAAAAAAGAGATTACTTTCTGCTAGAGATAAGGGACACTTTCAGATTTCTGGAATGTTATTTGAAAGGGGAAAGGTGCTGGGTAAAAGACTAGGGATGTTGCCACGGTACTTAGCTCTATCTCTACAGCTGGGAAACTCATCTACAACTGACCTGACGGTCCAAATACTGAAAAAATAATTAAGGCCATTCAGAAACATTAGGTTTATAGATAAGCAGGATAAACTAACCTTCAAGGGAATCTGCAATTCTTTCCCTGACTCCAAGCCAAGTTTCCTAACATGCTGTGCATTGGTGTACCTCCAAGCCTTTGCTCAGCAAGTACCTTCACTTACCTACTCACTTCTCTGCCTGAGAAACTCCTACTCATCCTTCAAGATGTAGGTCTAAATATCTCTTCTCTGTGGAGCCTTCTTTGGTGTTGCAGAGGTAGAGGTAGATGCTTCCCCCTTAATCCTCTCATAACACTCAGTTTCCATCTTTCTCTATGGTACATTACATACTATTGCAAGGTTTTCAGTGTTTATTTCCCCTTTGAGGCTTGTGCCTTGAAACACTGGGATCACATCTTATCACTTCAGTTGTAAAAGGCATGATATGAGAAACTGCCTGATGCCTAATACAATTCCAGTGACTATAAATTCAAATATTTACTGTCCAATGTGGCATAGGAACTGACCAGTCAGAGCACATGCTGGCTATAAACAATTGTCAGGGCTGTTCTGGGACATATCTCTCCACAGGCTTCGTAACAGGCACCAAATGTTTATTGAAATAAATTCAACCATAGCCTGACTTATTGAGTGTACAATAAAGTTTTTATAGCCCCAGAGCTAAGTGTCACCATTTTCCCATCTATAAAATGGGAAAGTAATACCTTTCTCATGATGTTGCTATAAATCTAGTATGAATCAAATGAAAAGGCAATTCATGCCTAATACAAGGTGATTGACTCTGTGCTTGTGGCCAAATCACTGTCAACTATTAAAAGCTCTAGAAAATGGCCCTAACCCATCATTTCAAAAGAGACCGTTATTTCCCAAATAACCATGGATGGTTTGGGGAGTTTGGCCTGGAGTTCATCAGGGTAGGTTGAAGGTGAGGGTCTTGGTGAGGTGGGTAGCCCTTCCATTGTCTGTGTGGCCTAGTGGCAGGTAAACGGAAACAGCTAATTTGGAGAAAACTGTACCTTGTGGAACATACCCTGGGGGGTCATAGATTTTCAGCTAGTTTGCTTTCTCAAGGACAGTGATTTTCACATTTTGCTGCACATTAGATTCACCTCGGGGCCAGGCGCGGTGGCTCACGCCTGTAATCCCAGGCCAAGGCAGGTGGATCACAAGATCAGGAGTTGGAGACCAGCCTGACCAACATAGTGAAACCCCATCTCTACTAAAAATACAAAAATTAGTCAGGCGTGGTGGCACGTGCTTGTAATCCCAGCTACTTGGGAGGCTGAGACAGGAGAATCCCTTGAACTGGGAGGTAGAAGTTGCAGTCACCCGAAATCACACCACTGCATTCCAGCCTGTGTAACAGAGTGAGAGACTCTGCCTAAAAAAAAAAAAAAAAAAATCACCCGGGGAGCTTTTAAAACTCCTGATGCCCCAGGCTGCACTCCTGGTGAGTTTTATCAGAATCTCAGGGTTGGGACCCAGACATGGGTATTTCCCACAGCTCCTGTGGATGATTCCAGTGGGCAGTCAAGTTTGAGAACCAGAGTCTAGGGCATGGAGGGGTCACAGTTGTAGATGCCCTCAGAGGTCTGGCATGTCATGTGGCTGAGTTAGTTTCAGACAATTGGGAGCAGGGAGGACTGTGGTAAACTGGAAAGCTCATGTGCTGGTTAAAGATTTTCAACTTAAAAAAAGTGAATTCACTATATGTACCTCCAAAATACGTAAAATGATTATATATCAATTAAAAACATTTTTATAAAAAAATGAATTAACTATTCCAGCCAAATGAAACACAGCTGTGAGCTGGATTTTGCCCACAAGCCGTTGGTTTGCAAATGCTGCCTGTGGTAATACTGCCTGAGAGGCCCCGGAAGGTTCTCAGAATAGGTCAAAGCCAAAGCTCAGGAAGTGCTGCTGAAGCTATCAGCTGTGTGCTTCCCAAGGATTTCCCCTACATTCCATTCTCTTTCCCCCAGATGCTATTGTTAATTGGCTTTTGTGTGCTTATTTTACATGCTTTTACATTTCTTTTCGGATACCTAGAAAATATATTTTTGAATGCTACCATAGCACATGCCTATGAAGGTTAGAATTTCGTCTTGGCAAAAAGTTTTTCACAGTGATTATTGATGACATGGCTCTTGTTGAAGCTATTGTACAAGTTCTTCTGTTTAAAGGAAAGGAAGTAGATCAGGTTAGCTGCTCATTCTTTAAGCAAAACCATCAGATGTTCTTTAGGACAGCTTTCTTTTCAAGACCATCTTTGCAGCAGCACGGGCGTTTCTTTTTTTTTCTTTTTTTTTTTTTTTGAGACGGAGTTTCGCTCTTGTTACCCAGGCTGGAGTGCAATGGCACGATCTCGGCTCACCACAACCTCTGCCTCCTGGGTTCAGGCAATTCTCCTGCCTCAGCCTCCTGAGTAGCTGGGATTACAGGCACGCGCCACCATGCCCAGCTAATTTTTTGTATTTTTAGTAGAGACGGGGTTTCACCATGTTGACCGGGATGGTCTCGATCTCTTGACCTTGTGATCCACCTGCCTCGGCCTCCCAAAGTGCTGGGATTACAGGCTTGAGCCACCGCGCCCGGCCGGGCGTTTCTTACTTGATAAAGAGGATTGCATTTATTCCTCTGCAGGAGCAGGGTGATATTTTTATTTTTAAGCTTCTCACTTGACTACTTGCCACTTGTCCCAAGTACAGTCTCCATTGTGTTCCTTTAATGTCTTTAGGGTTCAGAAGTCGTTGACTAAACTGGGTGTGGCCTGGACAAGGCTGAACGAGTCCTGTCACATTTTCCTCCCAGCTCATCCCCACCCGTTATTAGTAAGTAATTCTCTTAATGCACTGAGGGCTCAACAAAGTCCTTATCACAGGGTCACAACAGTTCCCATCAGATTTTGCCCCTGGATGAGGATGACCCAAACTCCATTTCCTCCGCAGGTCTTCATAGTTCTTACAGAGTGAATTAATATCATCAACTTCACTTCTGTAATGTCTGAATTTATTTCCAGAAACTTCCTCATTTTGTATTGAATTGCTATTTCTCTATCAGTTTGCAACTTACTATCTTTAACAAATCACTCAGATCAATAAGAGTAAAAAACAATTTATCATAATGATAGTTACATAAGAAGAAACAAGTATAAGTGGAATACATGAATGAATGAATGAATGATGCCTCACTCTGGACCATATTTATGAGCTGATAGCAGGCAGGGTTTCATAGGGAAAGATGTGTATGATTGCATTTTCTATCCAGCTGAACATTTTTGAGCATCTGCTCTATGTCAGAACCAGGGAACAAAGATGAACAAGTAAGTTCCTGCCCTCAGGGAGCTCCCTGGAGAGTGGGGTGATCTAAGAGTGTGCCCAGTGCTCCAACAAAGGGGTATATGTACAAAGTACTGTGGGAGCAGGAGAAGGAAGTGACTAACTCTGCCTTGGGGCACAGGGAAAGTTTTAGAAAAGCTGGGACATCAGGGCTGGGCCTCAGAGACACTCCCTTTCCCAGCATGAGCCTGACTCCAAGTTTGGGGACAATGTCTGCCCTCAGGGGAAAGGCTGGAGTTGGGCCCCATGCCTGTTTTCCCAGCTCCTCTTTCCCAGAGGCCTCTGTGGGGAGAAGGGAGGGCAGACATGGGCTTTAAAAATCACTCCTCTTTCTGCCTCCCAAATAAAGACTCGTGTTTCTTCATTCATCACTTCAGATACCAAGAACCCCAGTGAAGAGTGAGGGTATTGGGGGTTGATGATCAGACTAACAAAATGATAGGACAAAAGAAAACCTAGAAATGAAAGTCACGATGTACCAAGATGGGAAGGGGGGTCAGTTGAAGTCGTCTAATCCGAATGTTGGAGTCTTTTATTGCCAACATTATTCAGAATTGGTGCATGGAGACAATAAGAAGCAGAGACTTTTAGTTAGCTCTTTTATTGTTTTTAAATTCTCTACAGACAATGCAGCCTCTTACTCCCTGCACCCCAGGTGGGCTGCTCCTATGCTTCCCCAACAGTGTCATGGAATGAATTTACTTTCTGAAACTTCAGACAAAACTGAAAATTTAAGATGAGCTTGGGGTTTATAATGGATTCTGGTTCTCAGTGTGTCCAGCATGTTGCAAATGATGAGAGAGACTGGGGACTTTATCTGCAAATTTTGACACCCCCATTCCCCCTGTCAGGTACCATCCTGTGAAGCTTCATCACCCCAAAAGCTCAGTGGTTGCTCAACCCTGTCTTGCTCCTCAGATGTGAACCCATGGAAGAATGGGATTGGGAGACAGTGAAGAAGACAGGGATCCAAGGAATCCCATATTTCCAGGCAGGAGCAGATAGATTGGAGATGATGCAGGGTATTTCTCTAGGCAATCAGGAAGAGTCGTCATAGTCCTTGAAGGAGCAAAGAAGCTTGTTCAAATGATAATGGCAATATGTTTGTTTGAACCCAGAAGTCTAGAGTTGTGGTTAAAGAGATCTAAAATATCTAAAAAGACTATAGCCAGAATGCTTAGATTTGAATCTTGTGAGCTTGGGCAAGTTACTTAATCTCTTTGTGTCTCAGTTTCTCATTAAGATGGGGATAGTAACAGTACCTAGCTTATAGGTTGTGGTTCATATATGTGAAATATGAATATGTAAATATGAGTTAATATATGTGAAATACTTGGCAAGTAGTAAGTGATGAATAAATGTTAGCTGCTATTGTTAGTGGAAATTGAGTCTCATTAAACTGTTCAAATTTGATATTGTTATCCACCCCTTTGCTCAGTGATTTTGGTCTCTAAATTCTATCGAAAGAAACAGAAGTCTCTGTAAGAACATATGGTAACTCTTTAGTATCTTTTCCTTAAAGTTGACAAACTTCCTCAGGAGCAGAGTGTGGAATGAATTTACTTTCTGAAATTTCAGACAAAACTGAAAATTCAAGACCAGCTTGGAGTTTATAACAGATTCTGGTTCTCAGTGTGTCCAGCACGTTGCAGGTGATGAGAGAGACTGGGGACTTTATCTGCAAATTCTGACACTTCCACTCCCCCTGCCAGGATAATGATAGTGGCAGAATTGTGGGCTATTATTGTAGGTATAAAGCAGAAGAAATGGGACTCCTAAGGCCATCCCTATTTTCTTGTGTGGTTTGCACCATTGCTCCTGGTCTCCATTTTCTGTGCATCAGTGTCATCTCACGAAATGGAGTATCCACCTCAATTTTATGTTCCATTCCTTTAAAAAGTGAAGGTAATTGTTTCTGTATTACAAAAGCACTATGTAGTACTTGCAGAAAAAACAGATAGCTTAAAAGAAGAAAAACTCATCCTAGTCACCTTATCCAGAGACACCCTCTGTGATGCCTAAGCATACTGCCCTCTGGATCTTTTATATCACATTTACAGTTTTTAAGACAAAAGTTGCCTCACACTGCGTTTACTATTTTCTTGCCTTTCTTTCCACTTAACAGTATATTATGAACATCTTTCCATGGCAATAGATATTAACAACATCATTTTTTTTTTTTTTTTCCTGAGGCAGAGTTTTGCTCTTGTTACCCAGGCTGGAGTGCAATGGCACGATCTCGGCTCACAGCAACCTCTGCCTCCTGGGTTCAGGCAATTCTCCTGCCTCAGCCTCCTGAGTAGCTGGGATTACAGGCACACGCCACCATGCCCAGCTAATTTTTTGTATTTTTAGTAGAGATGGAGTTTCATCATGTTAACCAGGATGGTCTCGATCTCTTGACTGATCCACCCGCCTCGGCCTCTCAAAGTGCTGGGATTACAGGCTTGAGCCACCACACCCGGCCTAACAACATCGTTTTTAATGACTGGATAATATTTCATTTACTAGATGGACCATCTTTTAACACAACTCTTATTGTTTAACACACAGCTCCTTTCTGATTTTTGAAATCTTAAACAGGGTTGTCCATAAACCTCCTGAAGGATGATTATTGGGACATATCCTTAACGATTTCCTTAGTACAAATTCATGTTAAGTGATATTGCAGAGTTAAAGGCTATATGAACACTTTATAGGTTTGGGATGCATGTTGCCAGATTGTCCCCCTGGAAGTCTGGACAATTGAACCTCTCATCAATGAAATATATATATTTTTAATTCTTTGCCAACTTATTAGGCAAAACAGTATCTTAGTTTAACATATTATTTTTTGAGGAAGGGTCTTGCTTTGTTATTCAGGCTAGAGTGCAGTGACTTGCTGCAGCCTCAAACTCCTGGACCCAAGAGATCCTCATGACTCAGGCTCCCTAGTAGCTGGGGCTACAGGTACAGGTCATCATGCTTGGCTAATGTGTTTAAAATTTTCTGTAGAGATGGGGTCTTGCTATGTTGCCCAGGCTGATCTCAAACTCCTGGTCTCCAGCAATCCTTCTGCCTCAGTCTCCTAAAGTGCTAGGATTACAGGTGGGAACCACGGTGCCTGGCCCAGTTTAATTTATAGTTTGATAGCTAATTAGATTGAATATTTAAAATATGGAGTAGTATAATAGACATTGGAGACTCAGAAGCAGGGACGGCGGGAAGGGAGTGAGGGATGAAAAATTACGTGTTGGGTACCAGTGTACACTGTTCAAGTGATGGATACATTGAAAGCCCAGACTTCACTATTACACACTTTATCCATGTAACCAGAAACCACTTGTATCCCTAAAGCTATTGAAATTTTAAAAAATAAAATGCAATATGTTTTCTAGCCATGTATATTTCAGCTTTTAAGAACTACTATTCATAGTTCGGGCTTGGTGGCTCATGCCTCTAATTCCAGCACTTTGGGAGGCCAAGGCAGGTGGATCACAAGCAGGAGTTCGAGACCAGCATGACCAACATAGTGAAACCCTGTCTCTACTAAAAATACGAAAATTAGCCAGGCGTGGTGCTGGGCACCTGTAATCCCAGCTACTCAGGAGACTGAGGCAGGAGAATGGCTTAAACCTGGGAGGCGGAGGTTGTAGCGAACCTTTATTGCACCACTGCACTCCAGCCTGAGTGACAGAGTGAGACTTTGTCTCAAAAAGAAAGAAAAAAAAAAAGAACTACCATTCATGCCCTTTGTTTTTTTAGTTTTTTTCTTTTGTACCTATTTGTAAACTCTGAAAGAATAAGGTTATTAATGCTGCCATATTTGTTGCAAATATTGTTTTGTTTATAATTTACATTTTAATTTGTTCTAAGTTGATTTAAACATATGAAGTCTAATCTATATTATTTTCCTTTTTATTTTCAATCTTTAATTATACCAAGAATATATAGCAAGCTACCTTACATTTTTTTCTGGTAACCTTTATTGGTATATTTTAAAATGAGATCTAATTCCTCTATCATAAAATTATCCATTTTAAAGTGTAGAATTCAGTAGTTTTTAGTATATTCACAAGGTTGTGCAACCATCACAACTATCTAATTCCAAAACATTTTCATTGGCCCCCCGCCTCAAATAAACCCCATGCCCATTAGTATCACTCCTCATTCCTCCCCTGCCCCCAGCTGTTGAAAACCACAAATCTGCTTTCTGGGATTTGCTTAATCTGGATATTTCATGTAAATGTAACCATACAATGTGTGGCCTTTTGTGTCTGGCTTCTTTCATTTAGCATAATGTTTTCAAGGTTCATCATTGTTGTAGTATGAATCAATATTTTGTTCCTTTTATAGTTTCCATTGTATGACTATATTTTGTTTATCCATTCATCAATTATTGTAGTTTAATAATACATTTTCTAGTGGGGCATAGTGTATCTCAGTGATTCTTAAAGTGTAGTCTGACCTTTAGCATCACCTAGGAACTTGTTACAACTAAAAATTTCAGGTCTCACTCCAGACCTATGAATTATGACCTGTGGGCCTGGGCTTAGCCATCTGTTTTAATCAGGCTTCTAGCTGACTCTGATGCCCAACTTTTTGAGAACCACTGATATACCTTATTGTAGTTCTTTAACATTGTCCAGTTTTTTTCCTAGGTTTATTAATTCTTCTGGCTGAATCCTACTGTTTTGGGACATATATCCAGGTTCTAATTTTATAAGTTGTTATAGTCTTCCTGACGTCTTCTTTTACCTACACTTTTTTTTATTGTTAGCGTCAATAGCTAATTGATATTTTAAAGTGTCCTTGCCTCTATCTCTCTCATTTACAAACTCAGTGTGGAATTTTAGATCTAGATTATTATTTTTTAAGACATAGATTCTCTCCTATTTTATCTATAAGTTTCTTTATTTTAGCTGGTTTTAGGGCTTATCACAATTTCCCTGTTCTTGGACTCTTAATTTTCTTCAAACTCTGAATTACTATAGAGTAAAAAATCTACAATTCTCAGGATGCACTGGTACCCGAGTTCTTTTGTCTCCGTTGCGTCACTTCTTGAAATCACATCTCCAGACTTAACAGTGTGTTATCCTGTGCTTGCACCCTTACTGCCAGGATCACCCTTATCTCTATGAGTGTGCAGAGATAGTTGTATTGGATAGGGTGTGTGTGTGTGTGTGCGTGCGCGCGCATGTGCGCGCACGTGCATGCAGAGGCAGAAGAATCCTTACTGGGCAGTGCCCAATATAGGTGGAGGGCTAGCTTCCTGGTTTTCTGGTGATGATAAAGAAGGTACAGGCCGGTTGCGGTGGCTCACGCCTGTAATCCCAGCACTTTGGGAGGCTGAGGTGGGCGAATCACGAGGTCAGGAGATAAGACCATCTTGGCCAACGTGATGAAACCCTGTCTATACTAAAAATACAAAAACTGGCTGGGTGTGGTGGTGTGTGCCAGTAATCCTAGCTGCTCAAGAGGCTGAGGCAGGAGAATCACTTGAACCTGGGAAGGGGGGATTGCAGTGAACTGCGATTGCACCACTGCACTTCAGCACTCCAGCATTGACAGAGCAGTCTCCTCTCAAAAAAAAAAAAAAAAAAAGAAGGTACAAAAATATCTTCTCTTTCTGTTAGACTCTGTTTTGAGAAGCAAAGCCAGATTATTCCATGAGTTGAAAACTAAAGTAAGGTTATACAATTTATTCTCTGTCTGCCCATGTCTAATATCTGATCTTCCAAGGTTTTGTCTTTTTTATTGTCTTTGTTTTCAACATTGTGAATTTTTTGAAAAAGTTTTTTTTTCATGTTTCATGGGCATGTTAGTGACAAGCTGAGAAAGGGTGCATTGGGGTGTAGTGATCAGATGCCATTTTGAAATACAGTGGCACATTCACATCAGAGGCCTGTGTCTTAGAAGAGAGGCTCCTCCATCTCAGAAGCCATGGCATCACCTCTACTGCATTTTGGTTTAAAAATCACACTTGGGGCCGGGCGCGGTGGCTCAAGCCTGTAATCCCAGCACTTTGGGAGGCCGAGGCGGGTGGATCACGAGGTCGAGAGATCGAGACCATCCTGGTCAACATGGTGAAACCCCGTCTCTACTAAAAATACAAAAAACTAGCTGGGCGTGGTGGCGCATGCCTGTAATCCCAGCAACTCAGGAGGCTGAGGCAGGAGAATTGCCTGAGCCCAGGAGGCGGAGGTTGCGGTGAGCCGAGATCGCGCCATTGCACTCCAGCCTGGGTAACAAGAGCGAAACTCTGTCTCAAAAAAAAAAAAAAAAAAAATCACACTTGGGCTGAAAGGGAAAGAGACAGTACAAAATAAAAAAGAGGCTTTAGACTCCAAGAATTCTATTGGTGAGAAGCAGGCTGAGGTAACTATGCAGCTGCAAACATAGGTTACTTTTCATGAAAAAGGAAGGAAAACCAGAGGGTGGGACCAAGAGTCCTGAGGGTGGGGCCAAAAGTAATGAAAATCCCCACTGAGCAGCAATAGAACTGAATCCTAATCAAGGACTTTCTAACATTTCCCCAGCTGGATTTTAGAACTGCTACAGACCAGTAACTTCTAAATGCCCCCTGTTTTACCCACTTTTGAACAGGAGCATCTCTAGGGGGTTTTCATGCTTATCCCACCATTGTATGTTGGGTGTGTGTGTGGAGGGGGGTGCAAATAGCTGTATCTGTAGTTCACAGGTCTTTGGATTGAGATGATCTGTACCTAAATAGCTGTACTTAAAGAACTACAACTGAGGACCCTCATCCACGTCTGGACTTGATGTAAATGATGGGATTTGGACTTCCAGCTGATGCTTGAATGGGATGAGACTTTTGGTAGCCTTGGAAGATAGTGAATATCTTTTACATGTGGGAAGAATGTAAATAATTTGTGGTCAGAGGGTAGATTTGGTGGTTTTAAAAATATGTCCACAAATTCTTTGATATTTTTTCCCCTTGATATTTTTTCCCAATAGGTGGACTTTAATTCCCCTCCCTTGAGGGTAGGCTAGACTTAGTGACGTGTTTCTAATGAATAGAATATGGTATTAAAGATGGTGTGTAGCTTCTGAGACTAACTCAGAGACAAAGACATTGTGGCTTCTTCCTTGTGCTCCTCCTCACTTGCTCTGAGGAGAGCTGGCTGCCAAGTAGTGAAAGCACTGAAGCAGCCATATGGAGACATCCATAGGGCAAACAACTGAGGCCTCCTGCCAATGACCATGTGAATAAGTCCTATTGGAAGTGGATTCCACAGGCCCTGTTAAGTCTTCAGATAACTGTAACTCTGGTCAATGCCTTGACTGCTGCCTCATGAGCGATTCTGAGCCAGAGGTACACAGCTAAGTCACTCCCAAATTCCTGACAGAAACTATGAGATAATAAATGTTTGCTATTTTAAAACACTATGTTTGGGTAATTTGTTAAACAGCAATAGATAACACACGGATACAGTGCCATTTTGGCAGAGTTTGAGTCCTGACACCTTTTGATTCTTGAAATCTATCTGGAAAGAAGGACCCAGGCCAAGATCTCTCTAGAGACAGTGCATGTGGCAGAGATCTTCTCAGAGAGATGTATTTGTATCATAAGTGTAACACAAAACAAATCTTCAGAAACTGAAAAGTTGTGTAGCCAGCACACAAATCAGGAAAAAATTCACTGTCACACCAAGAAACTCCCCGCAGGCCCCCTCCAGTCTTTACCCCTTCAAGGGGTATCTTGATCTCTAGCAGCAAAGAGTTTTACCTGTTTTATTCCTTAATGGAATAACTGGAATCACACTCTTGTACCTGGCTTCTTTTACTCAACATTGCATTTATGAGATGTATCCAAATTGTTGCATGTAATTGTAGATTGCTCATTATAATTGCCCTGTAGTATTCTATTGTGTGAAATCCCACAGTTTACTTATTATCCATTCTACTAGTGATGGGCATTTGGATGGTTTCCAGTTTTGGGCTATTACAAAGAGCTCAAATATGAACACATAAAAATAAGTTTTATGATACATATATCCAAAGATTGACAAACAAATATGCAGATTATCTTCTATGGTTTACTTTTCTGACATGGAAAAGAGGAGACAGAAGTTTGTAAAAATAATTTAAATGAATATTTCTCGTAGTTAATCTGAATTGCTTCTACTAAAAGGCGGCATGAAATGGTTCCCATTGGAACCACTCATTCTTGCTTGTTCACTGACTGCCCATGGTGTGCAAAGCTCTGAACCTTGCCCTTTTCTCCAGGAGTTTTTTAATAGCATAGCAAGTGGATAGGTCAAGGACCCCTGAGGGCTGGGATGTAGGGCAGAATGCCATAAAAGTCAAGGTGATACCTTGATGAGGGAAGTTCAGGGAGATCAAGGAGGGTTTCCTGGAGGATGGGTCCTGGATAATAGACAAGTCACAGAGGTTGGCATTACTTATAGACAGCCCTCTTCATTAAAATGATTTGATGAATATCAGAGGAATTAAAAACAAGTCTTCATTCAGCACTCTTCCCATCAACATCCCAGTTGTTAAAGAGCATGGCAACTTTTTTCTACAGTAAATAAACCTCACTTCAGATGCAGCTTTGTTTTTCACTAACACTGTCTGAAATTGAGACTTAAGTTAAAAGATGCTAAGTTTATTCATTCATCCATTGAATATCAATTCTATGTATAAGTCACTGTCCCACACCACTGAGGATGAAAGTAAATGAAGGATGGTCCGAATCAAACTAATTCCAAATGATCTTACATAGTACTGCAGCCCACATAGGGTGGTTGTGAAATGGTTAAGCAACAAATTCCTGGGAATGCTTGCCACAGGAAGCTTGGTAAAGCTGATGATATCTGCACGGTGGGGGAGACATTTTCAAGTTGTTCTCAGCCTGGAAATAGTTCCCTTCAGCAAAAAAACAGATGCTGTAAAACCTCCCTCATGGTCACAGTGGTGATCAGATGTAGACTGCTGAATGAAGACAGTGTTTATGGGCAAGAATTGAATGGCACAAACACAAACTACTGATGGAGCCATGTAGTGGACATTTTGCCTTGTGCATACTGGAATTCGTGGCAGGTGCACAGTGGCCATTAGATGTGGGTCTACCCAGAGCTATATGAATTGTGTTGATGAAGATGTGTTTAGAGTGTAAACTATGAGCAATTGTGGATAGAGAGATAGAGCCCCTTGCTATTGATGTGAAAGCAGTGAACAATCAGGAGGGGGACTTTTTCTTATAATCCATATGGAATGTGGCATGGCATAGAGCCAGAAGAGACATGGGGATGATATAAACTAAAGATGCAAACAGCATGTGAGAGATTTCTCCTTCCACATACAGCTGAGAGCCTCCGTGGGGGCAAAAGTGGATGTGAACATCAGAACCCCTTATGTTGTAGAGCATTCGCATTACAGCACACATATATAAACAGGATTAATCATTCTGGAAGTGGCATGTGGCACATTTTACAAGATGAATTTAATTCTCAGTAATATGAGGTGCTTGGATAAGACCAGCCTGATAGATGAAAAGACCAAATGGAGTAATTCTTTATGCTGCCTTTAAAATTCTGTCAAAGTTCTGTCTCAGTAGATTTCTGAACAAGATAGCCTCTGCTCAGTGACCAGAGACCATTATATAGACTGGAGTGCCTGCAAGGGCCTGGTCTGAGAGTAAAAGTCCCATGATACAGCAACAAGGAGTGTTCCTGAATGTTCTCTGTCTGGGATGTTCTTGTCCTACCAAAAGATCAGCCCCTGAAATACTACAAGGCTCTGGAAAGTCATTCTGCTGGCAATTGGTGTGAGCGGACAGTGACCAGCAAGAAGGAAAAGTCTACCCTTCTCACACATGGCAAAGCATGTGCTCTCCCTCCTATTTATAGGAATTTTCAGTTATTTATGGAGTCCTATGTTGCCCAAGTCCTCCTGGAAGTGCTAAACATGCAGTGGAAGTACAAAAACTCATACTCCCTACTCTAAGCCAAACAGCTCTGCATTTAGTCTTTTTAGACAATAGCCTGGTCTCACTTAAGTACTGCGTTTTACAGATAGAGAACTGGGGCTGGAAAAACTGCAGCCTATCCAAGATCCAATTGAGCTCAGTGCTGTACTTGAGGAGAAGCAGCCCTGGTTCCATGGAGATTCCTTCTTAAGGTCTCTTCCATCAGCACTGCCTCCTTCCTGTGGGTAAGGCCCCCTACCCCTGGCCCCTAAAACTCAACCCAAATCCTTCACAGTGGTTACTTTCACATCTAAAAATAAGAGTGGCAAAGAGTCTAATCTTTCAGAAAAGGTGTATCCATGTTGCTGAGGTAAGTATACCTCAAGTCAGTTCCTTACAACAATGGGGATTTCTGAGAGAGCAGCTGGTCAGGCAAAGTGGGGAGCTGTGCCCACTCAATGTAATGACAACAGCTGCTGAAGTTAGATATACGGTATCTGAACTCTTAGAAGGGTTTAATCCTCTCTCCTGCAGCCTTTTCTCTTGGTATTTCCTGAGGACCGAATGGGGCCTGCAGCAACTAGCTTTGGGTCTGACTAAGCGGTTTTTTTTTGTTTTTTTTTTTTTTTTTTATTGGAGAGGGGCAAGCTGCAACGAGGGCCTCAAACCTGGTTGGGTGTAAGACCTGGGAAGTGGCTGAGCAAGGCTGAGAGCTCGGGTTCTTGGACTGGGGCCTGGGTGTCCTTCAACAACGGGAGACCTAAAGGCATGTGGCTGTACATTTACAAATGCATGAACACAGCTGCAAGATACTTACTGATGGGCTTCAGAAACAAGAACAAATCCAGAATTCTCCCTCATAGCTAAAGACCAAAGAAGTTTTCCTCCAGGAATAGGTTCTTCCTCAATTGTGAACTATTGGACATAGGAAGAGAAGATCCCCACATGCTGGAGCATAGGGTGTTACAAAACCTTTTTATCTGAAACTTGACTTTAAAGTCCTTAATGCAAGTCCATGGAAGTTTACAGAATGTTATGATGAGATATTTGTTAAACCAGTAAGACCCCAAAATAAAAATGCCTTTGTGGTGATAGAGACCAGAATAATGGGAACCTTCATGGGTGGGCTGTCCATCACGAAGCGGGGGGAAAAAGGGAGTCTCTGGAAAGCTGGAAATGTCCTAAACCTTGGTCTGGGTGGTGGCTCCTTGGGTACATGCACGTGTAAAAATTAAAAAGTCATCAAGGGGTATACTTGAGATTTGTGCATTTTACTCTAAGTTATGCCTCAGTAAAAAAATAAAAATAAAAATTTTAAATGCTGTTTTCACTGCTTTGCTAAACCAGCAGTTTGGGAAGATGCTTTATTTCCAAAAGTGAAATCATGTCAAAGCCATCATTTAAAGCCATATCTGGGTTCTCTCCTATAATACCTTTTGTGCCCAAGCTCTTACCTCATAAAACATGACCGACTTTTAAGGGTCAAGGATGATTTTTCTCCATCTGTCATTCTTGTCCGTGGCAAATGTGGACATGTCATTTGGAATGTAGCACAGAGGCCCTGATGAAATTGGAAAAGCATGTGGAGATAAAATTCACTCTGGGATGAATCCATACACTTCCTGCCACTGGCCAGATGTCACAGAGCTGGAAGCCACCCTCCCAGGGGAAACGATTCAACCAGCCTAAGCCAGATGTGTAGGAAGCTGCCTCAGACCCACATATTAACACTGTCCTGATTGTGTGGAGCATATGCTTTCAGTCAAGAGTGAAAAATGCAGGCAGGGGCACATGCCAGGAGTCTTTCAAGCATGGCCCACTAGTCAGCCTACAGCGCGATGCACTGATGCGTCCAGTCAGCAGATGTGTGTCACCACGACGCAGGCTGGGGCTGGTTAAACGGTAACAGAGCTCAGTGACCTAATGCACATACTCAGCCCTTCCTGAGAACCTCACACCGCAGTTGTCATGCTATGGGATGCATGTCAGCTTGATTCTGAGGCTGCCTGAAACGTCTGTGCTTAAACTACATGGAGTGGCAGAAACGCCCCTTCCTGTACCCAGCAGTGTGTCAGAGACCTCAGTGAGCTGCCAGGGAACATGGGTGCAGTGCATTTTTGCTCCATGTTATTTTGCATAATCTTAAATGCAACTGCATGGCAGGCTGTTCGGGGAAAACTGTTTACTGACTGAGTTTTGTGTTGTGGTGTGGCTTCTAGGAGCCAACGCTGCCTGCAGGGATACTCCTCTGTGCCCCTCGGTAAGCCTCCAAGGCCTTCACCTGCCCCTCCCCTTTACAGAAAGCTCTGAGTATAGAATTTATCCACATGTTCTAAACTCACTGAGACAGACTTTGCAATAATCTTGGCTGCTCTGATGAAAGAGAAGGTAATGTGTATGCCTGCTTGCTCACAAGTGCATGCACACACACACACACACACACACACACGCTTGTGTGTTTGAGAGGAAGTAGGAAGCCACACACAATGTCATTCAGAGACACATGGATGCAGAGACAAGGACAGAGACACCCCAGGGAAGCCTATATGTACACAGAACCCCTTGGCTGGCCAATAGGCAGACGTCATGGTACATAGTTTTCATGGGCGAATATGGTTGGGCAGATGTGGAAACATTTCTTAGCATTTGTTCCCACTAATTGCTCAGAAACCAAGCCATGGAGGTCTCTACTCCACAGTGCTTTCATCTGCAGACCTCCCAGCCTCTGGGGAATTCACTGATGCTGCATGAGGACACCCTCGACAGACTTGTTAGGCTGTCATTTTTGGCAGACACACACTTGTTCTCCTCCTACCTAGACTCCAGGAAAGTCAAATCGACTTCAGTCATCACTTCACCTCATCAGAAACTATGGTCTTCCTGTCTACCCAAAGATCTTCCTTTATATAATCACAGCTCTGGTTACTTAAAAGCTGATCCTGGCTGGGTATAGTGGCTCACACCTGTAATCCCAGTACTTTGGGAGGCCAAGGCAGGTGGATCATGAGGTCAGGAGATCAAGTCCATCCTGGCTAACATGGTGAAACCTCGTCTCTACTAAAAATACAAAAAATTAGCCAGGCATGGTGGCCCAGGCGTTTAATACCAGCTACACCGGAGGCTGAGGCAGGAGAATTACTTGAACTTGGAGGCGGAGGTTGCAGTGAGCTGAGCTTGCACCACTGCACTCCAGTCTGGGCGACAGAGCTTGATGCAGTATCAGAAAAACAAAAACAAAAACAAAAACTGATCCTTAAAACAGCAAGTACCAGAGAAACTGTCATCCATAACATCTCCCTTTCCTTTAGGTCATTAGCAGTACGTGTGTTTGGACTGTATGCTTTGAACTATCTGCCAGTCACCATTTCAGTACCAAGCACTAAAAACAGTCACCAAAAAGTTGTTTAAACCTCATATTTGTTGGGTGGATTCCCCTCCCTTCACAGAGAAAATTCAGAGGGAAAAGCAATGGTCACGATAATACATACCTGTGGCTCATCACCAGTCATTTACTTGGCTTTAGAATTTGTTTTTGTGCTTACACTGGAGTATGAGTCTGCCTAAGGCTGTGGGAATTCATAGCACTTTAGATAAACTAAATGATCTTCCCCTTAAAGACCTGACTCAGGCAGAACCAAAGGTGGTTTAGTCTCCTGCTCTGCCTCCCCACTCAAAACCAGGCTCTGCACACTGGATTCAGACACGTTGGAGCTAGAGGCAAGATGCCAGCCTAGGAGGAGCTTCCCTGATCAGCTAGGTACAATAGACGGAACAAAACCTTTTAGAGTTTCAGCTAATCTGCAAAGTGAGGAGCTTATAGTTAACCTTTTCTGATGCTCCCCGCCACCATCCCCTAAATCCCTACCTACAAGTTTCTTCACTGTCATCATCCCAAGGCTCCTTTTCATGCTGTTAATACCCATAGGACTTCACTTAATTTTTACATGTGATGGTTAAATTTTATGTGTCAACATGGCTAGGCTATGGTGCCCACTTGTTTGGTCAAACACTAGCCTAGATGTTGCTGCGATGGGAGTTTGTGGATGTACTTCACATTTACAATTAGTTGACTTTAAGCAGAGGAGATTGCCTTCAATAATCTGGGTACCCTCATTCAATCAGTTGAGAGTCTTAAGAGTAAAGACTGAGATTTATCAGAGTTAAAGGAATTCTGCTTCAACACTGTAACACAGAAATCTTACTAGAGTTGCCAGCCTGCCAGCCTGCCAGCCTGCCAGCCTGCCCTGCAGATTTCAGATTTGCCAACCCTCACAATCACGTGAGAGGATTCCTTAAAAGAAATATTTTAATGTACGCATACAGCCCCAACACACTATCACTGTTTCTCTGGAGAACCCTATTATAACACTGTTTCTATTCCTGTTTTCTCAGATTGTCTGTTTCCTCCATCTCCACTGCCAGGTCTTCTTTTTGTTCCCCTCCCCAGGCAATACACACAGCCTGTCTTCCCCCTTTCTGTGTGCATATGCATTTTAAGATCTCAGAGTAGTCTTCAAGAAGGTCTGCGTTTTACTTTTAGGAAACTTTCTTCTTTCAGCTCGACCTCACTGCCTGGCTGAACTATGAGTGGCCTCTCAGAGGTCAGCTTCCATCTGGACTGCAGTGAGAGCCCTCTGTCTCCACAGTCCAGGGAGCACAAATTGAGATGTCCAGGCTCTGGAGGCCTGAGCTCTGAAGGACATGGGATGAGAGTGGTGCCTCGTCTTCCCTTGGGTGGTCCAAACCATCTTTGGCTACCACTGTGTCTAATGAGGCGATCGGAGCTCAGGGAAGGTCTCACTCACTGCCCTACTGTCTGCTCTTCCTGTACTTCGAGGTTGCTGCCTTTTTCTGATACCTGGCCTCCTGAAAAGCTCCTTGGTTAACAGCATGGATTTTGGAGGGTACTGAAAGGGCAAAAAGGGGAGCCTACTGTTTCATATATGTATTTGTTTTATAGTTGTACCCTAGTTATTTTTGTTTATTTGGTGTAAACCGGTTAGGTGGTTTGTTGTCTTCAGGAAAAAGGGCTAGAGAGGTAAATATAAGGTAGGAAACTATGGAGGAATGTCAGTACCTGAGAAAGAATACCACCACTAGTATGTTAGCACCCCAAGGGCAGGTTTTTGTACCAGCACCTAAGATAGTGCCTGGTACATCACAGAAGGTAAACAAAAATTCATTTAATAAATGAGATGAATCATTTTTTTAAAACACCCTGCCTATCTCCAGAAATCCTGAGATATCGTTTCCTTAAAAGCAACAAACAAGCCAAAAAAAAAAAAAAATCCCTTGGAGTATTAACTCTTGATTTTTGAGGAAATGGTAAAGAAGGACCATTTGGATTTAGTTGTGCATTCAACATACATTTCTATTCCTGTTTTCTCAGATTGTCTGTTTCCTCCATCTCCACTCCCAGGTCTTCTTTTTGTTCTCCTCCCTAGGCAATACACCCTGCCTATCTCCAGAAATGTCATGTGCCAAGCACTGGGCCCAGAATCTCTGGGACTTAAGCTGATGAAAGAATGCAGCTCCAACTTTGAGGAGCTCCCATCCAATGTTAGACAGACGAGGGCCTTGATAATTACTGCACAATGTGATGAGTGTTCTCAAGTCCTGGAGAGGGTCTCCAGGAGCCAGGGAGGGAGTGACTAACTTCTGACTGCCTGGGGGCCTGAGAGAAGGCTGGGACTTGAAGCTGTAACAGGAGTTCACATGCCTAGGAGAAGGGGCAAGGTGAGGGAAAGAGTCTAGATTCTACCTTGGACCGTGGTTCCATCAGATTATATACTTACCAGAGTTGCCAGATGGACAAGCCAATGTTGGCTCTCCTTTTCTTTTTCTCCTCTACTCCTGGGAGAGATGCTAATGAACAACAGTGGCCAAGTGGCAGGTGAGAGGAAGAAAGAAACTGGATCACGGGCCAGTTGGATAGCCGTCCCCTCCGAATCATGTGGCCATGGCTGTACTTCAAGTTACCAATGTGGAGCGAGGCCGATAACCCCATGGCTACTCTATGATCCCATCTGCGACATCCACTTGGTTTACCACCTTGCAGAGAGCCACCCACTGGGGGCTGCTTAATCAGGGCAACTTGATAACATGATAGACAGGAATTCTTAAGACAAAAGGTAGCTGCTCTGAAGAGAGTGGGTGCTGCTAAAAACCTGTTGCCTGTTAATTGCTGTGGAGTAGAATATGCCAAGGTATCTTAATTCAAATCTTACCTCACCGTCCTGGGGACCTTTTGTTGCTGTAAGTAAGGATGGTCGTCGGTTCCAAGAAGAAAATTAAAGGCTGCTCCTGAGATGAGCACAGTCATTTGGATGAAAGAAAACACATGGTTGCATTTAGAGATCAGATCTCAACAAGACAGGGCACCACCTCTTGCCCAGAGAGGAACAGGCCACAGGATGCAAAGCTGGAATTTATATGAGAATAGTTTGCCCTTATTATAGCACCTCTAGCAGAGAATCTTGACACACGTTTCAGGCACTAATTAGTTCTTGCATCTATTGCCATGGGTGCACATTGTATTAATATGTGCCCATTTTCCTGATGGAAGACCTTACAAGGAGGAGATGGGCAGAAAAACTGTTCTTGGAGGAAGTGATGCCGTGTCTGCTTAAGTGTGTTCATCCAGAGAGAACTATGCCTTATTTCTTTTGCCTGAGGGCATTGTTTTTTGTTGAGCTCAGAGTCTCTGCCCTCCAGGGTTTGGCTTCATAATCTGCCCTGAATATGGAATAAAAATGACAAAGCCTTACCTTGGAAGCTAAATATTCACTGGGTAACTGCTTCTGAATAGGAGTGTAGCCATTAAGGGCATGATCTCTGAAGCCAGCCTTCCTGGATTTGCACTCACGCTCTGGCACTTATCAGTTGTGTGGCCTTGGCGAGTTTCTTTACCTCTCTTTTCTTTTCTTTCTTTGCTGTTTAAGATTTTATTTAAGATTTTTTGGAAAGAAGGGAATGAGGTTTTTACAAATATTTTGAAAAGTATAACGTGGCTGGGCGTGCTGACTCACGTCTGTAATCCCAGCGCTTTGGGCAGATCATGAGGTCAGGAGATCAAGACCATCCTGGCCAGCATGGTGAAACCTCGTCTCTACTAAAAATACCTAAAATTAGCTGGGCGTGGTGGCATGCGCCTGTAGTCCCAGCTACTGAGGAGGCTGAGGCAGGAGAATCATTTGAACCCAGGAGATGGAGGTTGCAGTGAGCTGAGATTGTACCACTGCACTCCAGCTTGGGTGACAGAGTGAGACTCAGTCTCAAAAAAACAAAAGAAGAAAGTAAAAACTCACTTGGAATCTTAGCTGTCAGAAGTAATCACTGTATTACTACTGTATTTTGGTGAATATCCTTTTGATGGTGTGTATGTGAGTGTGTGTGTTTGTAACTTGAATTTTAAAAATTTGAGAATATGTTCTAGTCTTTTTATGTCAATGGATTTAAGAATATATTATATCATTTTTGATGTAATAGTCAAATATATCACAATTTATTTAACCATTTCCCTGTTAATGAATGTTTAATTTTTACAAGTAATTTTACAATGTGGTTATGAAACATTCTTTTTTTTTGTTTTTGTTTTTTTGAGATAGAGTCTTGGTCTGTTGTCCAAGATGGAGCACAATGGCGTGATCTTGGCTCACTGTAACCTCTGCCTCCTGGGTTCAAGCCATTCTCGTGCCTCAGCCTCCCGAGTAGCTGGGATTACAGGTGTCTGCCACCATGCCCGGCTAATTTTTGTATTTTTAGTAGAGATGAGGTTTCACCATGTTGGTCAGGCTGGTCTTGAACTCTTGACCTCAGGTGATCCACCCGCCCCTGCCTCCCAAAGTGCTGAGATTACAGGAATAAGCCATTGTGTCTGGCCAACATTCTTTTATATCTATATTTGTCTACTTTTTCAACTATTTCTTCATGATAAATTCCTAGAAATGAAGTTACAGAAAACGTTTCTTTTGGTGAATGGATACACACATATGTATGTATACATGTGTATATACATACATTCACACATACACTCATACATTCATGTGTATATGTACTATATACAGTCATAAAATATATTTTAAATTTAAATGTAACTATTACCTCTTGAGAAGGGACTTGTCTTGGGGATGTAGTCAAAGAGGAATTAGACTAAATCTATAATGTTTTAGTTTTTTCACAGGGAGAAAATAATATGTAACTTAAAATTAGTTAAAAATTAAAGATAACAAAAAAGGACAAAATAAGTAGTTATCAACTGACAGCCTCATATCATTGGACTTAAAACTATTTGCTTCTTTACTGAAAACAAGGTAACTACTAGAAGAATAGAAATAGGATATATCATTGTTAAACTGCCAAAAGAGAATAAAACAGAACACCTAAACCCTTGATTAATCCAACAAAAGTAAGGAACGGAAAAAAAGGAAAGAAGTAATAAAAGCTCAGTAAATAAAAAGTACAAGTATATGAACAAAATAAGCCCAAATATACCATATTTAGAATAAATATAATTTGGTTAATATTTTGATTAAAAGATAGCAACTCTCTGGGTAACAAAATAAAATGCAGTTGTATGTTGTTTAAAAGGGACACACATTTTTAAAAAGTGACAGAAAGTTGCAGAATAAAGGAGTGGAAAATACATGTATCGGCCAGGTGTGGTGGCTCATGCCTGTAATTCCAGCACTTTGGGAGGCTAATGCAGGTGGATCACCTGAGGTCAGGAGTTCAAGACCAGCCTGGCCAACTGGCCAACATGGTGAAACCCTGTCTCTACTAAAAGTGCAAAAATTAGCCAGGCTTTGTGGTGGGTGCCTGTAATCCCAGCTACTTGGGAGGCTGAGGCAGGAGAATGGCTTGAACCCAGGAGGTGGAGGTTGCAGTGAGCCCAGATCAAGCCACGGCACTCCAGCCTAGGCGACAGAGTCAGACTCTGTCTCAACAACAACAACAACAAATCAGCTAAAAAACCCAAACAAAAAAACAGAGAGAGAGAGAAGAAAAAAATACATATATTAATTCAGGAAATGCTAACACCAAGAAACAATTGTGCCAATATTAATATAAGATAAAATGAATTCAAAGCCAAAAGAATTAATGGTCAAAGAAGAATTTTTTTTTGTTGTTTTTTTTCTTGTTCATCCATGAACTTTTGTATACAGCTTCAAAATGTATAAAGAAAAATTATAGCACAAATAGAAAAAAAAACATGAAGGATTTAGAGGTACACTATCCAATATAGTAGTCACTAGCCACACAGTAACTAGGTTATTGACCATTCAGATATAGCTAGTTTGAATAGAAATGTGCTCTAAGTGTAAAACATACATTGGATTTCAAAGACTTGGTATGAAAAAATTAAGTAAAATATCTCATTAATATTTAAAAATATCGATTACATGTTGAAAATATACTTTTGATATGGGCTAAATCTATTAAAATTAATCTTACCAGTTTCTTTTTATGTATCTTAAAGTACCTACTAGAAATTTTAAAATAACATCTGGTTCTCATATTTTTACTGGACAGCACTGAAGAGGATTACAATTAATATAAATAAAAATATAGACTGATAATTATATTTTAAAAATTTGACTTTTCAGAGATTTTTTATTCTGTGCCCAGAACTTCTCTGCGGAGCTCAGACCTGCAGATACAAAGGTCTCATGGACATTTCTCCACTCAGATATCCCACAGATTCCTTAAGCCCACCACATCCAAAACTGAGCACATAATCTCTTCTCCGTTGAAAATGATTGTCCTTATTTTTCCATTTGTTCACTGATTCATTTAATAAATAGTTCTCAAGGGATGGTTATTGATCTAAAGGGCTTTACTGTCCCATCAAGGTAAAAACTTTGATTAACAGTGTAATTGTAAATTGTAATTCCTAATGTCACGAGGCGGTTAACAAAAATTTGAAACATAATTAGTGACAAGTACTCTTACAATGGTTATAAATCAAAACATTGTGCTCTATTTTGTGTTTTAATTGCAGAGGTGCTCAAAATTAGTCACATAGCACAGCAAAGCTTTTGTGCTATTTGGGCTATCATCAGAAATATGTATGAAAAATTACAAGGCTATACTGACAGTTTAATTGGTGATTGAGGAAATTTGGGGTGCTACAAATATTTTCAGGTATAGTCAACCTCACACGTGAGGTCCAGGTAAGGGACTCTCGAGGTTCTTGGGCTTCCATACTGTATAATTTTTGGGATTTGTAATCTTTTCTGAAATTGAATTGCTGATGTCCCTAGTTGACCAGATATTACATGCTGTGAGAAGTATATTGCGTACCTTATTAAGTCAGGGTTAGTGAAGTATAATTAAAATTTATATATCTAGGCTCCTATCTTAAAATAGAAAAAAAAAAACAAGCTGTTGAGGTCTTCAAATAATTCTGCCATTTTTATTTCTATTTACAATGTTTTCAAATTTAGCATCATTATTTTATATCATTAGATTGAGAGATTCCCTTCTTGAGAATTTTCATGCCTGTAGCAACTATAGTGATATATCCTTTTTCATTCCTGATATTGATATTGGTTTATTTGTGCCTTCTTTCCTCTTGATCAGTCTTGCCACAGATTTATGAATTTTATTGTTCTTTGCATAGACTTAACTTTTGGTTCTATTGATGTCTCAACTGTCCTTTGTTTCTTTACTTCATTAATTCCTGCTCTTATCTTCATTATTTCCTTCCTTCTACTTTTTTGGGGTTTGTTTTTTCTGATCTTCCAAGATAAACAGTCAGATGATTGACCATCTGTTTTTCTAATATATGCATTTAAAGTCATAAATTTCCTTCTAAGCCTAGCTTTAGCTGGATCCCACACATTGTGATGTCATATATTTATTATCGTTTAATTCAAAATATTTTACAATTTCCACTGTGGTTCTTCTTTGACCTATAGGTTATTTAGATGTATATTACTTAATATCCAAACATTTGGGAATTTTTTAAAGTTATGTTTTTGATACTAATATATAGATAATTTTTACTGTGATCTTAGAACATATCCTGTATAATTTCAAAACTCTGGGTAGGGTGTGGTGGCTCATGCCTGTAGTCCTAGCACTTTGGGAGACCAATGTAGGAGGATCACTTGAGCCCAGGAGCTTGAAACCAACCTAGGCAACATAGGGAGACCGCTGTCTCTACAAAAAATAAAAGCAAATTAGCTGGGTGTAGGGTGTAGTGGCACGCACCTGTAGTCCCAGCTACTCAGGAGGCTGAAGTAGGAAGATCGCTTGAACCTGGGATGTCAAGGCTACAGTGAGCCATGACTGTACCACTGTACTCCAGCCTGAGTGACAGAGTAAGATCCTAAGATCCTATCTCAAACACACACACAGACACACACAGACACACACACACACACACAAACTCTGAAATTTGTTGAGACTTAATTTTTGAACCTGCTGGGTGTGGTGGCTCATGTCTGTGATCACAGCCCTTTGGGATGGCGAGATGGGGAGATCACTCGAGGTCAGAAGTTCGAGACCAGCCCGGCCAGCACGGTGAAACTCTGTCTCTACTAAAAATACAAAAATTAGCAAGACATGGTGACGTACACCTGTAATCCCAGCAACCTGGGAGGCTGAGGCAGGAGAATCACTTGAGCCCAGGAGGTGGAGGCTGCAGTGAGCCAAGATTGCACCACTGCACTCCAGCCTGGGCAACAGAGTGAGACTCCATCTCAAAAAGAATTTTTTTTTTTTAACTAGCATAATATGGTCAATTTTGGAAACATGTTCCCATGTACACTTGAAAATAATGTGGATTTGCTATACACAATAGCAAAGACATGAAATCAACCTAGGTGCTCATTAACAGTGGATTGGATAAAGAGAATGTGGTACATATACATCATGGAATACTAAGCAGCCACCAAAAAGAATGAGATTATGTGCTTTGCAGCAGCATGGGTGCAGCTAGAGGTCATTATCCTAAGCAAATTAACATAGAAACAGAAGACCAAATATCACATGCTTTCACTTATAAGTGGGAGCTAAACACTGGGTGCACACGAACATGAAGATGGAAACAATAGATACTGGAGACTCCAAAAGAGGGGAAGTAGGGAAGTGGGGCAAAGGCTGAAGAACTTTCTATCAGGTACTATGTTCACTATATGGGTGATGAAATCAGTACAGCGTAAGTACATACCCTTGTAACACACCTGCACATGAACTCCCTGAATCTAAAATGAAAATTTAAAAAAGAATGCACATTCTGCATTTATTAAAGTGTGTGTGTAATCAGATCAAGTTTGTTAAAATCTTCCCACATTTTACTTACCTGTTATCTACGTATTCTATCAGTTACTACTACAAGAAGCCTGTTAGATCTCTTAGGAGGCAAAGCTGGGCTCTTTGGGAGTGCTAGCCTATTTCCAAGTCTCCTTTATTCCTAGTCTCAGTTCTTCAGGGGCTTCAAATGAAATCCTGAGTGTTTACCATGCATGGCCCTTTCTCCCTGGTGGTCCTGAATATTTATTCCTCCCAGCTGTATGAGACTGCAGTAAGCTCTACCCAGCTTCTCAGCTGTTCCTTCACAGCTTTCTGTGCAGTGCCGAGTGCCCAGTCTCTCAGCTGTTGCCTTAGAGTTGACAAGAGCAAGAGGGGTGCTTCCATTAGGCTCGTTAATCTGTGTCTCCCTCGTCTCTGGGATCTCGGCCCCTTTTAGGTTCACTGCCTGCATGGCTCTTGCATGACTTCAAACAGGTTTTATTTTCCTTACTATTATCCAGTTTTATTTTCCTTACTATTACCCAGTTTTTAGGAGGTCCCCTTGCTGGAAGTGAAAATCCTTTTTCAGAGAATTTTTATCTCTTTAAAAAATATGTAAGAATTTAAAATTCAAAAAAGTAAGAGGAATTTGACCCCTGGTGGAAAGAAATACCTTCTTAACAAGGTTCAGCTAAGAGCCCAAACCACAGATATGATTAACTGATAATATGTTTAGTGAGATTTTTCACTTTGTGTTCCTTCTGCCCAATTTTATTTATTATACAACCAACAGTAATAAAGAAGAAGCAGTTAACCCATGATCTCATTCTTCTAAATAAAAACACACCTCTGTTTTTATTTTTATTTTGGGGTATGTACTTTTATAATATATGCTTTGTTATGCATAAATTCTATCTATAGTGCCATAATTGATGCATTTTAACTTCACTTCATAAAAATATTCTATTAGGCCAGCCGCAGTGGCTCACACCTGTAATCCCAGCACTTTGGGAGGCAGAGGCAGGCAGATCACTTGAGTTTGGGAGTTTGAGACCAGTCTGTCCAACATGGTGAATCCCTATCGCTACAAAAAATACAAAAATTAGCCAGGTGTGGCAGCACACGCCTGTAGTCCCAGCTACTCGGGAGGCTGAGGCAGGATAATTGCTTGAACCTGAAGGTGGAGGTTGCAGTGAGCCGAGCCAAGATCGCACCACTGCATTCTGCCCCGGGTGACAGAGCAAGCCTTTGTCTCAAAAATGTTATACATATATGTGTGTATATATATATAATATTCTATCAGTCTATGTAATCCTAATTTTAATAGCTATATTACATAGCCGGAGTCATCTTATATACTTGTCTTGAAACTTCTATTTACTCTGTAAATTGCCTGTGTATCTACTTATTTGACCAGTCTTTATTTTTAAAATGGAGTCTATTATAAATACTTAAAAAATGACTTTCCTTTTAGATCTATGCTGTTTTATTTCTCACAGCTTTTTCCTCATACAGTTAAATCTGTCATTCTTTTTCCCCTCGTGATTTCTTATATTACAGAAAAACCAGACCATAGCTGGCTCTTTGTATTTGCTGAGAATATGTTTTAGAGTGCCCACACAGCAAGAGAGTCTATGATTATTGCAATAAACCACACCACGCCTCATAAGGAAATGAGGATGAGGACGTGCTCTTGCTGTCGAGTGGCTTGCCCTCTCAAGTGGGTGATAAGTGTTCCTTGCCCGTAAGCTACCTGTGTTATTCCAACTGTGATGAGGAGGTAACAGGCATCAAGAAAGGGCCTGGGAAACGATGTGTAAAGTCTTTAGGGGAAAACAAAGTAAGTATTCTCCTTAACTGTCCTTCATGTTTGGGGAAATCAGGCAAGACTTTGCTGAGAAGTGAAGTGAGTAGAAATTGTTAGTAGAGAAGACAGTTCTAGGCAGAAGAAAACACATGTGTCATGATATGGAAGCTTGCGAGAGCATCAGGTGTCAAGGAAGCAAGCATGCTTAGCACGTGGGAAATGGAGAGGAATGGAGAACAGTGGCGGCAAAGGTGACCAGGTGATAGGTTGAAGCCTTGCTAACATCTTTGCCCAGTCAGAATTCCTCTGGTGTGTGTGCTGATATCAGCAAACAACTGCCTGGAATGAGGTTTCACTCTCTCTGAGAATGTTCACTCTCTCTTTTGAATGTTCATCTGGTGTAGAGCGTATGGAAATCTTTTTTAAGGAGGGGACTTCTGTACCTATTCCAGGCCATCAGCCCCTCCTGTCTGGGGTTCTATGCCTATCCTTTCCTTTCTTTTGCAATTTGGACTTGGTAAAAATGAATATTTATTGCTTAAAATGGCACAGAGAAACATGAACATTTTCATCAGCCTGTTAATGAGAACTGAATACCTCTTTATTAAGAGAACTGAAATTAAATATGAACTCAGATCAGCATTCTCAAGTTGCATGTGGCTGTTTCAAGAACTCAAATCTCAGCATTACACCATTATGCTAGATGTGGAGCACGTAGATGTCATTTGATTACTGTCAATTACAGTTCTGAACTCTTGAGTTATGATAGCAGAATATCATTTATTATTCCTTATGGAACAAAATTTTAAAAGAATCAGGCTGAGCGTCGTGGCTCATGCCTACAATCCTAGCACTTTGGGAGGCTGAGGTGGGCAGATCACCTGAGGTCAGCAGTTCAAGAGCAGCCTGGCCAACATGGTGAGACCTTGTCTTTAGTAAAAATACAAAAATCGGCCAGGTGTGGTGGTGCACACCTGTAACCCCAGCTACTTGGGAGGCTGAGGCAGGAGAATGGCTTGAACCTGAGAGGCAAAAGCTGCAGTGAGCCAAGATTGCACCATTGCTTTCCAGCCTGGGTGACAGAGTGAGACTCTATCTCAAAAAAATAAAAAATAAAAATAAATAAATAAAAGGAATCAGGACTGCATATTTCACCCCTTCTTAATTCTTGCTTTTTTCCTACTATGCTATATGTGTCATCTCCATTGTTCCTTCTTGTGTCCGTGGCAGAAATTACCAGTTGATCTTGAGGACTTTACAGTTGAGCCACAATATGGCCTTAAAGACTTCCCAACCTGAGTCCCAGGCATCACAATTCACAGACTGTGTTTGTGAGATGAAACCTGTTTACTTTCCCAGCATCATTTCTGCATTCTCCTTATTTTTTTCTGACAGAAACCTTATGCTTTGAATGTAAGTCTCCAGCTCTGTGGCAGTCATACGTTTCTTCCCAGTTGATGACACATTTACAGTCTTATTTTCCTCCTCAGTCTTTAGCAATGGAGGACTCTCTTCACATCTCATAACAGAAACATCAATGGCAAAATATCCAGGTTGGGAATTCCTATACCAGGAACAAATCACCTGTATAGCAGTCTTTTCCAAACCTGAGGAGAATTCTAAAAAGGAACTTGGAGAAAACAAGACCTTTCCAAAAATTTGCTTATCTGTGAGAGTCCCTGAAAGATTTTTGTGTTGTTAAGTGTAAATGATGGTAAAGAGATGGCCCTGAAATGGCCTCAACCTTCTGGCACAGAAAGCTTTTCTTTGTAGAGGTTCCATTTGAGCTCACAGCAGACTATTTACCTTACAAAAATAGCATATGCTTGTTTATTGTAAAAACAGTCACAAAATACAAAGCAAAATGTGAAAGTAGGGACTTTCCTTTCCAGCTCCCTAAAGGTAATTACTGTTAAATAATTTTTAAGACAGTCTTCTATGATTATATAAGTCTATCTGTCTCCACATGTAATGAGAGCATTTTTTAAAACAAGAATGAGATTAACTGGGCTTGGTGGCATGTGCCTGTAGTACCAGCTACTCAGGAGGCTGAAGCAGGAGGATCGTTGGAGCCCAAGAGTTCGAGTTTAGCCTGGGCAACATAATAAGACCCCCATCTCCAAAAAAAAAAAAGATTATACCAGATTTTATTCTGTGATTTGCTTTATTCCTCATATGACACGTGTATATAGATATATATCTTTCCATGTCGATACATATAATCATACTGCCTTCTATCAGTAGCTGAATAATTTTTCATTATGTGGATATTATTGAACAATTACTGAACTTTCTACAATTATCGAGGCTTTTGCATTATTAAAATGGCATAATATATTAAAATATATATATATTTAATATTGCATTTCCCCGATTACTATTGAGGTTAAACATTAACATTTTCCCACACATTTATTAACCATTTGCATTTCTTCTATAAATTGCTTGTTTATATTCTTTGCCTATTTTTAATTTTTAATTAATTTTTATTTTTTGAAACAGGGTCTTGCTCTGTTGCTCAGACTGGAGTGCACTGGTGAGATCACAGCTCACAGCAGCCTTGTTCTCCCAGGCTCAGGTGATCCTCTCACTTCAGCCTCACTTGGCTGAGTATAGTCAGCTGGGACTACAGGAACACACCACCACACTTGACTAAGTCTTGTATTTTTTGTAGAGATGGGTTCCACTATGTTGCCCAGGGTGGTCTCAAACTTCTGAGCTCAAGCGATTTTCCTGCCTCAGCCTACCAAAGTGCTGGGGTTACAGCTACTGAATCACCACCACAGCCTCTTTGCCTAATTTTCCATAAGTTTGTCATTTTATTGATTTGAACTTGCTTGAGTGTGTTTGCAGTGGTTTTCAGTTATGGCCACACACTAAAATCACCCGTGGAACTTTTAAACAACAGGCCCCACCCTGTGAAACTTTGTGATTCCAGTGGGCTGTGGTGAAGTCCAGGTGTTGAGTTTTAGACTTTCTGGGTGAGTCTGATGTACAGTAAAGGTTAAGAGTTCCTGGTCCAGGTGATTTAGATAGCAGTGGGTGATCAAGTAGGATAGAACACAGGGTCACAGGGAATAAATACAGGTATTGATCGACTTACGACCTATGCAACTTACAACCATTCGCCTTTACGACCACAATCGCTAGCCACGACTGCTCCACGTCTGGCAGTGCAAACGTTGCCCAGCTGGGCGTACGACAGTGCAGACCAGCTTCCGGCAGCACTACCATCTCCGCGTGCACCATTGCAACTGTACATATAGCCTACTCAACTTACGACCAAATCGTGTTACGACCATCACGCAGTCCCGACCGTGGTCGTAAGTCGAGTACTACCTGTGAGTCAAGCACTACCTGTAAGTCAAGGAGCTAAGAGGCCAGGGTGTTGGAAGAATTGTGTATATGGTTGTATCAGTGTCCTTGTGCTGCCTTAAGAAAATACCACAGGTGGAGAGGCTTAAACAACAAAATTTATTTTCTTACAGTATTGAAAGCTAGAAAGTCCAAGATCAAAGTCTGCTCCTTTTCCTAGCTTGTAGCCAGACACTTCTGACTGTTTTCTCAAATGGCAGAGAAAGAGGGTGCTCTGGCTTCTCTTCATTTTCTTCTAAGGACACCAATTCCATCTTTGGGGTCCTACCTTCACGACCTCATCTAAACCTAATTACCTCCCCAAAGTCCCACCTGCAAATACACATTGTTGATTAGGGCTTCAACAGAATACATTTTAAGGGGACAACACTTTCAGTCCATAACAGTGGTGTCCACTATTTCATTACTCATGTTGTGCTCTCTTTTTGTCTTGAGACTTGTTGGTTTTGCTATGTTAATCTTTCTGTGATTGTGCTTGGTTCTGACCTCTCGTCTGTATATTCTCCCCATTTTTATTTTCTCCTTTTCACAGTCACATCAAAGTCACAGATTCAGAGGGTAACCCATTCATCAGTGTTTACCCCCAAATTTGGGGTAGAAAGCCACATCTGGTCATTGGAGAGTAATGGATAAAATGCTTTTATATTGCTTATTCTCAGGCACCCTCATTAGACCTGTACTGTACCCAATGCTTTGGAGAATTTTTAGGAGGCTGAGTCAGGTAGGAGCAACTAGTTTTGAAATGGAGGTAGGTGTGCATGTCCTGGAAGGACAGGAAATCCTAAAATCTGACAAATATGATCCATAGTGCCATAGGCTGAAGGCAAGGAGGACAAGGGCAGTGAAAATCAAAGGAAGAAGCAACATGGGGAGGTGGTATTTGCTTTACAGAGAAAAGCAGAGGATGGTCCTCACCCAGCCTTGCCACCAACTTGTCAAGGGGACCTGGGCCAGCACTGCCCCACCCTGGACTCACTTTACCCTTTGGTAATAGAAGGGTCTGGAGGAGTTTCTGGGGTCTCTTCCAGCCCAACATGCCTTTAACCAGGAGAATAACATCAAACCCCAAACTCTGCGTTTAGAATTTAATTGTCCATGGATACAGTAACGTCTCCATGGGTATCTTCTCTCTGGTTTATAAATCTTTTTTTTTTTTT
Organism: Saimiri boliviensis; assembly: GCF_048565385.1. Classification (NCBI taxonomy): domain Eukaryota; kingdom Metazoa; phylum Chordata; class Mammalia; order Primates; family Cebidae; genus Saimiri; species Saimiri boliviensis. Next base: position 128,408,775 of record NC_133453.1, on the reverse strand, counting down.
TTTTAATAATTAAATCCTTAAGTCAGGAGAAAAGAATTGGGACAATTGGGTCTAAAGTGTGTAGCTTCCACATCTTTATATCTGCCTGTGGTCCTAGCAGTGGAATATTTGCCAAACAGTAACCACTTTGTTGAAGGGCACTTTATCAAGTAATGGTGTTTAAAGTGCAGCATAGTGGCTTTGAAATATGAATATTAAAACATTTGTAATATGCACACATGACATATAGTTCTAGAAAATTTCAAGGAAAGGGGGGTTCTATGATACCAAAACTTTTTCATGGATTTCTTGCCTTCCTTCCTTCTTGCCTCCTTTCCGTTCACAAATATATCAGCATCTTCCATGTGCCAACCATCTTAGTTTGCCCAGGATTTTCCCAGTTTTAACACTGAAAGTCCCTGGTCCTGGGTACCCCTTAGTTCTCAAATAAATGAGGACAGTTTTCAGGCACTGTACAACGCACTGAATATCTAGGGGTAATCAAACAAAAACCAAGTAATTATAGATCATCTATCCCAGGCATTATTTTAAAGACAAAAATTATGAGGAACATAATAAATCATTCTTTATCATGTATTTTTCCACAAAGAGCTCCTAAATTTGACTTCAAATACAAGCCCTCAGATTACCAAAAGGTAGTTCTATTGTATTTGAATAGGGTCAAATTAAAACATTGAGAATTAGGAAGTAATAATTAACAAAATGTGGAGTTGTCTCAGTTCAGTGAAATGGCTAGTTCCCATATAAACTCAATATCCAAGGCTGTAGTAATGACTTACAGCTAACTTTAAATCATTCTTTCACCTTTTACTTCAGCAATCCATTTACTAACCACACAATTGGAAGTGTCTGTATAAAGTGTATAAATATAAATAATGTACTAAAATATGATACACATCTACGTCTTAACTGTACAGCTCAGTGATTTTTATACAATGAAAACATTGCACCATTTGAAAGTACTCACGTGTACACCATCTCACTTAACTTTCACAGCCATTCTGGAGATAGGCAAGACAGATGGTGTTATTTACAGTTCAAAAACTGAAGCTCAGGAAAATTAAATGGCTTGTGCAGGATCACTCAGCTAGTAAGGGGGATAGCTGGGATTTGATCACTCAGCTACTAAAGGGGATAGCTGGCCTCTGGGCTCTTACTGTCAACTCCTGGTCTCCATTTTCTATGCTGGAATAATATGTAAGTAGCAGAAAGAATGAGGAAGGAGGGAGGCAAGACAGAAAAACATTACCACATCTCATTTCTGGGCTATGGAGCACTAAACAGAATCGCTCTGCTTGTTTGCTTCCAGTAAAGAAAAATGTTTAGATATTCAACACAATCAGACAAGACCTCTTTTTCTAAATTTCATCATATTCTATAAACAGTAATTTGTCCTCAAATATTCTCAGGGTGATATAGACAGAACAAACAAGTCAGAGTCCTTCTTCAGTGTTAAGAGGGAACAAAGAAGATGAAGAATATACAATCTTTCTCCTGAGGACTTTGCAATTTGTAGGGGAGACAGTACACAAATGGCTGCATTTCATGGGTGATGGAGTGCTGGAAAGGAGAAAGAAATGACTTCTACAGAATTACTTCTACTTCTGTTTCTATATTACTTCTACCACAGAGGCAGCCCTCATGGAGGTGAGGTAGCATGTGAGCTGGGCTTGAGAGGCATTTCATCCGAGAAGGTAGGGATTGGAGGTTCAGGTGACATGCCCTGAGTGGGTAAAGGCATGGGAATGGGAGTGAGGGTGGGGGAAGAAAGTAAAGGACATTTGTTACAGAACAGTGACTTGTCAGTTTAGCTGGGAAGTTGGGCTGAAGGAAGACCATGCTTTGGTTGTTTTAGCACATCAAATGCTTTGCCTACTGCTCCAACTGGAGTTGTCGCTATACACACCTTTGTTTATGCAATCTGCTTTCTCCCAAGAAGCTACCTGAGGGAACCATGGAATTATATACCTGGCAGTTTAAGAACAAAGGTAAACAAAGGGCAGACACAGCCTGAGGTCATAGAGTGAGCTGGTAATAACATCACAAATTCCTAAAGGGAAGGGTAGTCTGGTTGCAGCTGCAAACACCTGCAGGAAGGAGGTAGGCACCTACTCCGGTTCCAGCACGCTTCACTTAATATGCTTTTTCTGACGATAGCAGCAGTTCTGGGTACCCAGGTGGGTCCTTCCGTGCATCTAGGTTTGAGTTCTCAGTAAAAATCAAATTTCCTGCAAGGAGATTCCTCTCAGGGACCCAAGGGTACCTACAAATGGTCAAAGTCATGAGCAAATAGGCTTCCTCCTGTTCCTTATCCGTCATTAAACAGTTGCTAATTCTGTCTCCATTTAGTAGATAACCTTTTTGGACTAAATCTGAGGGCATGTGTACAGATACAAATTTAAATAGCCATACATGTAAGAGAAATAATGATGATGTATATGTATGTCAGGCAGTGTGCATTTAGTTAAAAAACAGAATCTAGGCCGGGCGCGGTGGCTCAAGCCTGTAATCCCAGCACTTTGGGAGGCCGAGGCGGGTGGATCACGAGGTCGAGAGATCGAGACCATCCTGGTCAACATGGTGAAACCCCGTCTCTACTAAAAATACAAAAAATTAGCTGGGCATGGTGGCACGTGCCTGTAATCCCAGCTACTCAGGAGGCTGAGGCAGGAGAATTGCCTGAACCCAGGAGGTGGAGGTTGCGGTGAGCCGAGATCGCGCCATTGCACTCCAGCCTGGGTAACAAGAGCGAAACTCCGTCTCAAAAACAACAACAACAACAACAACAACAACAACAACAACAAAAAAGACCAGAATCTATTATAGAACTCAGAGTTCAGTATTGCGGCCCATGATAAAATATTAACAAGTGTTAAGTTTTTTGTTTGTTTGTTTTTTTGTTTTTTTGTTTTTTGAGATGGAGTTTCGCTCTTGTTACCCAGGCTGGAGTGCAATGGCGCGATCTCGGCTCAGCGCAACCTCCGCCTCCTGGGTTCAGGCAATTCTCCTGCCTCAACCTCCTGAGTAGCTGGGATTACAGGCACGCGCCACCATGCCCAGCTGATTTTTCTATTTTTAGTAGAGACGGGGTTTCACCATGTTGACCAGGATGGTTTCGATCTCTCGACCTCGTGATCCACCCGCCTCAGCCTCCCAAAGTGCTGGGATTACAGGCTTGAGCCACCGCCCAAGTTTTAAGCCTGGCCCAAGTGTAAGTTTTTTATCAGCATCCATAAATAAGGTTTTATTCAGACACAGCCATACTTATTTATTTATGTTTTGCCTGTGGCTACTTTTATTTACATATTTTTTATTTTTTTTTAACTTTGAAGTTCAGGGGTACATGAGCAGGTTTGTTACATAGGTAAACTTGTGTCATGGGGTTTGTTGTGCAGTTATTTGTCACCCAGGTATTAAACCCCCAGTACCCGTTAGTTATTTTTCCTGATCGTCTCCCTCCCTCCACCCTCTGCTAGGCCCCAGTGTGTCTTGTCCCCTCTATGTGTCCTTATGTTCTCATCATTTGGCTCTCACTTATAAGTGATAACATGCTATCGCATAGTTTTCTATTCCTGGGTTAGTTTGCTAAGGGTAATAGTCTCCAGCTCCATCCACGTCCCTGCAGAGGACATGATCTCATTCTTTCTAATGGCTGCATAGTATTCCATACTGTATATGTATTATGGCTGCTTTTATGCTATTAACATTGAAATTGAATAGTTGCAGCCTGCCTACCAAGTCTAACATATTGACTGTGTGGCCCTTTGCAGGAAAACTGTGGTAACCTTGGTCTAAGTAAACAGTCAGTTACAGTTAGGATCCTGTTTAATCCTCATGATTCTTCAGTTAAGTGTTACTAAGAACATTTTGCCAAAGAACAGGGTAAATAAATTGTCCAAGGTCACATAGCTAGTAAGGGGAAGAGCCAGCCTATCCCCACAGCCTGTTCCCTTTCCAATATATCCCATTATCTAATATTTATTGGTTTTTGAGGGTGTTACCTTTAAAAAAATTTTAGATTTGAGGGGTACATGTGCCTAAGTTTTAATAGAATAGGAAACCAGATGCTGAAAGCTTATGTCTGTGTTCATAATAACTCTAAGCTTCATAGGGACATTCCCTGCTGTATCTCCAAGGCTTAATGAATGGTTGAATTACTGAATAATTCTAAGTAGTGGAAATGATTCTAAATAGTAGAAACACAGGGCTCTAGTCCTTTCCTGACTCTTGAGGCTGGTAAGAACTTTTTGGTTAGATTGGAACACATTCCATTATTCCTTTCACTCCTGTTTTCACTCAATGGTTCACAGGCTTTTCCATGAGAAAACTAGTGTTTCTGGAATATAATAAAGCATGTGCTGGGTGGGTGAGTGGCTTATGCTTGTAATCTCAGCATATTGGAAGGCCAAAGTGGGAGACTTGCTTAAGTTTAGGAGTTCAAGGCCAGCCTGGGCAATGTAGCAAGACCTTGTCTCTATAAAAAATTTAAAAATTGGCCGGGCACGGTGGCTCAAGCCTGTAATCCCAGCACTTTGGGAGGCCAAGGCGGGTGGATCACGAGGTCAAGAGATCGAGACCATCCTGGTCAACCTGGTGAAACCCCGTCTCTACTAAAAATACAAAAAATTAGCTGGGCATGGCGGCACGTGCCTGTAATCCCAGCTACTCAGGAGGCTGAGGCAGGAGAATTGCCTGAACCCAGGAGGCAGAGGTTGCGGTGAGCCGAGATCGCGCCATTGCACTCCAGCCTGGGTAACAAGAGCGAAACTCGGTCTCAAAAAAAAAAAAAATTTGAAAATTAGCCAGGCATGGTGGCGTGTGCCTGTGGTCCCAGTTATTCAGGAGGCTGAGGTGAGCAGATTGCTTCAGCCTGGGAGATTGTTCCAGTACACGCCAGCCTGGGGGACAGAGTGAGATTCTGGCTCAATTGAAAAAAAAAAAAAAAAGCATGTACACCACACAGGCATTCAAACACTCTGTCCCAGATGTGTTTCCAAGACTGGAGATGTTGGAGTCACTACTTAGTGGTTTACATAAGATTCTTGACTGCCCAGCAGGGATGTCTGATTGGGGATTCCTGAACAAACTAGCTACAGTCAGAGAGCCTGACCTCCATGTTGACAAAGGCTGACTGCTCACTTGCAAGAGCCAGCAGTTCTTCTGTGTTCCACTTAGGGGCATATAGGACCAAGGCTCGAACTCATACCCCATGGGAGCCGATTCCTCACATTAGTCTCTCCAGACCCAAGAAGATGCCCCCCTGCCCCCAAACTCAATTTAAAAATAGTCCAAAAATGCACTTCTCATTAGATTTATTTTTCTTTCACATAATCCTGCAATTTTAGTTCGTGCACACAGCACAGGATAATTAAAACCAAACTCAGGCCTTGCGTGAAAGTCAGCCCTGTTGCTCTGAGTCATCATGCCCCAGCTCAGCTAATAGACCTTTATCTGGTGAGGGTCCACCAGGGAGGATTGAGGCAGGAAGGCAGGAGGAAGCGTGGGTCTGGCTGGAGCCTCACAATCAAAGCCTCTGTTCAGTTCTACCTTCCCTTCTTCCCTCCTCCACCATCCTCTTCCCTGGTTGGGACTCTCTTAAAGCAATCACGTCTTCTGTGAAAGGCTAGGCCTGTTGGGACATGAAGCAGCCACGGAAGGCCCTCCAGGCAAGACTTCCCATAGATAGTTTGGCCAAATTCATAAATTAAGTTGAAAATTCGATCCTGTTTGCTGCCAAATGGGGCTAATTAATTTCTGTAGAGACTGATGAACAGGAAGCACACTATTCACATTATTTCATCAACAATTAATTCGCTAAGCTCAGATTCATTAGTTTCCTGGCATTCACCATCCTAAACAGTGTTGGGAAGGCATTTGTGGAGGGAGCCCGGCTATTTTAAGCCTCCTGGAGAACACCTTCGGCTCAGCTGCCTCCTTGCAGGTGACTTCACCCTCCCCTGGAGAGGACTCATTAGGGATTGTTTTGCAGCCCCGGGAGGCAGGCCTGGGTGGTGCCCCATTCCTCCCTGGGACGTTCTGGAACTTTGTGGCCTCCCTGGCAGTAAGAAGCCATGCTTTGGGCCCCACATTAATTGCTACTTTACTAATGAGCTTCATAAATGCCCCAGGGCACTCCCAAGGACAGGAAACTGGAAGGAATGGAGCTCTAGCCAGGTCTCCCCCAGCCCCTCCTACCCTCAGATTTCCTTCAGACCAGAGGCCCTACATTCTAGGGCACAAGGTCCCCAGGTGAGAGCTGTTCATTGGTCAGTCAGCAGGCACGTTATACAATTATGGTGCAGTCAGGGAAGGCTTCCTGGAGGAAGAACAATATAAATGTTTCACAAGAGCAGGGACTCTGTTTTGTTACAGTTGTATACCCAGCCCTTAGCATAGGTCCTGGCACAGAGTAGGTGGTCAGTAAATGTGAGAGAAAGGAAGAAAGAGAGGGAGTGAAGGAAGAAAGGAAGATGGTCAGATGGAAAGGAAAAATAATGACTAAGCAGAAAACTAAGATGAGTATGAGCTACACCCAGATAGGAGAGATGGGGTGGAGGTGGCAGTTGGAGCCACGCTGTGGAGTTGCGCAAGTTGTACACTGCACATCTCTGAGGGCACCATATACATTTATGTAAATAGATGTAGAATTATGCAGCATGAAGCTTGCACAGCTGTATACAGCAGTCCTAGTAATGGGAACAAAGAGAGCATTTCAGGCTGAGGCCACAGCATGTGCAAAGCTTAGAAGTAAACAAGAAAAAGGAGAGCATTGAGTAACTAGAAGAAGCTCAGATTAGCTAGAAATCCTGAGAGTGGAGACTGTATTTTCTATATTTCTGTGTCCTCCATGTGGTACCTTCCACACGGTGACAGGTTGGGGTGGTCCCTGAATCCAAGCAAGCCTCAGGTGTTTTGCCAGTACAAAGGGAGCCTAGGCTTCTATGCTGATGTGCAGCCCCATGCCATGCCCAGCCCCATCAGGGAGGCACTCACTCTATCCTGGGAGACAGATGTCTAGCATCTAGCATTGTGCAGTGGCCCTCCAATGGTGCCATGTTTTCCCATTTCCTCTTAGAATGGTGATTTAGGTAACTGTGGCCTGAGTTTTTATGCACTGTCCTATCTTAGCATGTCAGAATTATACAAGGCCATGAAAATTATCTTGACCATTACCTATTTTACTGTCGAAGAGAATGTGGCCCATAGAGAGAGTCACCCAATGCCTCCCATCTAGTGAGCAAAGGGTTCAGGGCCCCAAGCTTGTCCTTTGGACATTCCTGCACGGCCTCAGCAAACATTTCTTTATTTCAGTGACTGCCTCCCTGTGTTGGTGCATGGACTGCCTGAAAGTGGGCAAGGTATGGTAAGGGATCAGGCTCAGCCAAATTCAAAAATTAAGTTGAATTTGGCACAAAAGGAAAAGAAGATGCTCAACTTTCTGAGAAAGTAGCGAAGACCTTCTATTCTATGAGTTTCTGTTCTGTCATATCCCGTAAATGGATTCTATCAAGTCTAAGCCCAGAGGTGCTGACTGTTTTTGAGCTTTAAGTGACGCCATGTGGCTCCAACCTCATTATATGGCCCCTTAGTATCTTCTCCAGCAAGCCTCTTTTCTTGAAAGAGCAGGTGCCATGCAGACTGGCTGGAGGGGCATCACAGGAAAAAATAAGGTAAAACAGTTTGGAGAAAGCCACGTCCAGCCTCCATACCCTCCAAAGAAGGCATATGTATTTTCTGCCTGCAAACCTGGATGGGCAGGCAGACTCATGGCATCCACACAGCTCTGTGACAATGGGCATCCTCATTCAGGCTCAGGAGCCATAAGCAGCCCTTGCAAGCACTCACTTTCCCAAGCCAGCCAAAGGCTTGTATACAGAGAGGTACTCAGGTTGGTTCACCTGGCCAGGCTCCACCCTCGTGATAGTGGAAAGCCCAAGGAGAAGCCCGACCGGGAGATTCTGGCTCTGTTTCTTGGCAGTGGCCATACCCTTGACATGCTCTCTGTTCATGAATTTCCTTTTTTGTCTGGGCATAGTAAACTATTGTGGCTAAGGCAAGCTTTGGCCCACAAGGCAGGCAAGTCAGAGCCCTTGGCAGCAGCCTCCCTCAGAAGTCCTGACTTGCTTGGACCCTGCATCACCTAGGGGAAACCACTCACACTTCATCTTCTATGCTCTTTTCCCCAGGAGGTTTTTCTCATTACTGCTTCCTCCTTTCCCCTAGGTGTTGCCAGAAATGGGATTCTACTGAGTCTCCAGTATTTGAAACGTTTTGCAAAAAATGTTACATTTCTTGCTGCCTTACAACTGTAAACAGGAAGACAAGCTGCCTTTCACAATTGAAGTATTCCAGGTTGAATGAGTGAAAATGGTAGACTCAGTTTTTAGGGTGACATGGCCCTTCCTCCCACTCTAAATGAAATGATAGATGATACATTAAAAAAATTCTGGATTGGTACTGGGAGCTGGGTAATGGTGCCCAGCAAATATCAGAACATCAAGGAAATTCTCTTAGGTTGAAAATTAATGGTACAAAATGAAAGGAGGATGCCCATATTCAACTTGTAACATAGCTTCCTAAGAAAGTAACAAAGGCCTATTTGTGAATGTCTCTTCTATCAAGTAATATAAATGCATCCAAAAGTTAGGTTTGAGGTATAGTGATTTTTTTTAGGGGGCAGGACTCTTAGACCTATTTACCTTTCTTCTAAAAAAGAAAAGTTCAATACCTTGCATTTTCTGCAGGGCCCATGCTCCCCTACCCTGTCGTATGCTCTGGGTGGATCTCCTTCCATCCCTTACCTCCCAGCTCCCAGGGTGGGCACTGGTTGTCTTCAGCTCCCTTTTCACTATGGGATTTAAAGCTGAGCTGCAGCAGCTGCCTTCTGACCCCGAGGGGAGATACTGTCTGAGAACAAAGTCAACACATGGGAAGAACAGAGCCGTGCTGAGTACTAATGATATCATTTGACCCCCACATTAAGTTGTGCCTGACACTTAACCCTACTCCAGGACTAGCCAGTCACATGAGCCAATAAATTCCCTCTTTGCTTAATCCAACTTGAGTTGGGTTTTCTGTCACTTGTAACCAAAAGAGTTCCAACTGATTTGGTTGGGCAGACTGCATCAATAATATAGTCTAAAGGTAATCTTACTTAATCTGAGAATCTGTGGGTGTTGGTTACTGATACGGTTTAGCTTTGTGTCCCCATCCAAATCTCATCTTGAATTCTAATCCCATAATCCTCACATGTCATGGGAGGGACTGAGTGGGAGGTAATTGAATCATGGGGGCAGTTTTTATGATAGTAAGCAAGTTCTCCTGAGATCCGATGGTTTTATAAGGGGCTTCCCCCTTCACTCGCCTCTCATTCTCTCTCCTGCTTCCCTGTAAAGAGGTGCCTTCTGCCATGACTGCAAGTTTCCTGAGGCCTCCTTAGCCATGCAGTAGTGTGAGTCAATTAAACCTCTTTTCTTTATAAATTACCTGGGTTTGTCTCAGGCATGTCCTTTAGCAGCGTGAGAACCAACTAATACAAATATAACATTAATATTAACATCTGTGCTCACAATAACATTCTGTCTTCACAAGATACTTTTTAAGAATAACCAACAGAAGGGAAATCAACGAACTGTACATAAATGGCACCTACATAAACAGAACTTCTTCATTCATGCATGCTTTTAGTATTTTAATTTTCCTGAGAGCTACCTTCATAACCAGGTTACTGACCCTCAGGGCCTCAAAGACCAAAGGAAATAGGAGGCTGAAGGAATTGAAGGTGACATGAAGTGTTCCCCTGCCCCACTGCCAAGCCCAGCCGGGTCTGAAGATGAACCTTTTGGTTTCCAAATAGGCAGAAATACTCCATCTCCTACAAGACATTCTATGGCTGTGTTAAGTAGAAAGAAAACAAAAAAAAAAAAAAAAAAAAGAAAACAAAAATGAGAAAACTTCCTTTGCTTATTTGACAACATTCTCCCGCTTTCTCATTGTGTACAGCCACTGCCCCCTTCCAGTTTCTTATATTTGCTATGTTTTTTCCTTCACATCTGTTTACCTTCATAGCACCACCTGCCACCATAGGTCATAAAACGCTTGCCGATATGTTTATTTGTGGAATGTCAGACTCTTTTCTCAGCTGTAGGGTCCATAAGGCGGCAGCCAGGTTGATTTTGGCCCCTACTTTATACTCAAGAGGGTGGTCTAACACCAAATAAGTACTTGTTGAATAAACGAATGAATGAAGGTATGAATGAATGCTCATAACTTTCCTGGGTTAAGAGGGATGCAACAGTGTGTGTCTTCGTAAGTGATTTTTGTCTGCGATGATTCTTTCTTCTTTGATAAAAGGTTGATATTTTGTCAGCTGATTCTGATCGTAGTATTTTTTGGAGTGGGTGGCATGGGGGAGACCAGTGGAGGGAGGAATAAGGGACTTGGTACTACCTAGAAACTGGGTTTGTGCATTTGTCTGTCTTTGGGTGCAGGAATGGGCTGCTTAGAGGAAGAAATGAAAGCTGTGTTGATTCTGCTTCTGGAAGGGAATTTAATAGCTGCTGCCAGGAGTCATGAAGCAGTAGATTCTGGTTGATGGTCCAAATTCTGATTTGGGGTAAAACAGCATGAATATAGCTATCTTGCTTAGAATTTTCCAGTTTTGCCATTACCTGAGGACCGTGGAGAACTATAAGGGGAGTGGAATGCGAAGCAAAAAAAAAAAAAAAGAAAAGAAAAAGAAAAAATAGGCTCTGGTTTTTTTGTTTGTTTTAAATTCTTGGTAGATTCATCATCGACAAAAGGGACATAGTTAAGTCAATGATGCCTCATCCATTGGAGGAATATTATATATCCATTAAAATAATTTTTAATAATATAAAACAAGCTTATGCTATGGTGTTAAGTACAGAATCTAAAACAAAATAAAACCAGAAAGAATCAGGACCCAAAGTTTTTGCTACACAATATTAATAACTGGGTTGATAAGTCCCCTTCTTGGAGCCTGGCTTACCGCTGAAGCACCACCTTTTATCACCTCTCCTGCTGGAGGCTGCTGTCCTCTGCCCTCCAGTCACCCCAAAGCCATGTTTCACTCACACCTTCCCCCCATTGCCACCCTTCCCATCTTCTGGACAACTTCCCTTCGGTTTCAACTTAAATGTCTCTCTCTCTAGAAACCCTTCCCTAAACCCAGAGTCCATGGAAGTGCCCCGAGGTCAAGTCCCACCTACTTCTTGTACTTCCAAGTCATCACACTTAACACAAGGTCTGTAGGCTGTAAGCTCTGAGAGGAGGATGCAGTCATTCATTGCATTGCCACTAGCACAGTGCCTGGCAAAGTATCAGTAGGTAAGAATACAGACCTGAAGGAAATATGCCAGAATGTTACCAGTAGTTGCCTCAAAGTGGGGCAACTCATGCAGATTTTTATTCCCTTTTTTCAAGTTTTCTGTATTTTCCAAGATTTCCACAATAAGCATGTATTACATCATATTGCTATAATAGCAAATAACAGTAACCCTTTAATTATAAAATGTCTGGAGAAGGGGTGAACATCAAACATGTTTTCTACTTAACAGAATAGTGGGATTTCACTTGCACTTTTTAGGTGTTTATCTGGGCAAAACGTACAAATGCATCTGAATTACAAACCCACCAAACCCATGAGAGAGTGTGGTAAGACCACTGCCATGCAGGGCTGTGTCATGACATTATGCCAGTGAGCTGCATATACCAGGGAACCTCACCCTGTTAGGGACCAGGCTTTTCATCTCTGTGTTTCCCACAACTCTCCCAGGGCTGGAGCAGAGAAGGTGCCTACTTAGTAAATGTTTGCTGAATTCCTTGATAGCAGTTTTAGAAAAGAAGCTAACTTAAACTGATGCACAGAAAAATGGTATTTTTGCCATTGTTCTGGAAATTTAGAGATGCACAGTAGAAAAAATTTCCCTGTGCCTCGGAATAGCACAATTGGAAGGTGTATACTCGGAATAGCACAACTGGAAGGTGTATACTCAGAATAGCACAACTGGAAGGTGTATACTCGGAATAGCACAACTGGAAGGTGTATACTCGGAATAGCACAACTGGAAGGTGTATACTCGGAATAGCACAACTGGAAGGTGTATACTCGGAATAGCACAACTGGAAGGTGTATATGTGTACAGTTATATTCCACTTATCTAGAGACAAAGTTTAAAGTGACCTCAATTTTCTAGACTATGATGAAAGCAAAAACAAGCCAAATAAATAAATAAATAAAAGAGAGAGAGAGAGAGAGAGAGAGAGAGAGAGAGACAACAACAACAAAAAAGAAGCCTTCAAGCATCCTAAAAGTTCACAGAGGCTGTCAAGTTCATGACCTGGAAACCTCCAAGAGCTTCGAACAGCCTCCCTCAGAACCTGTTTACAGGTACCTGGACACAATTCTAACAAGCACAGCCTTATCCTAACAGGGTCCCAAATCATCACATACTTGGGGTGTTTTCCAAAGGGGCATGCTACCTTCCACGTTGTAAAGGCATTGGGACTTTACTGACGGCACAACACAAGCAGCAAAACATCAAAACCAGAACAGGCCTTTAAGGAACTTCTAGTGAAGTCCATTCCCTCCTTTTACAGATGAAGAAGCACAATTAGTGAGGTTAATGGCCCGAAATCACACAGTAATACGGATGAAACTGTGACATACGATAAACACACAAGTAAATAAAAACCTCCCAGGCCTTTGACTCCCTGTATCAAAGCAACTGTAGTCAAGGGTCATCAGGACCAAATGAAAAAAAGGCAGAGGAGTAAGTGCTATATTTTAGAGTAATTCCAGCAAATATTCTTTTACAATTTTTTAATTGGTTCTTAAGAATGATTATCCTCTGTTATCTGAAGTACTGACTTCTGGCAAAGTTTCACTGTCCGATATTGCTGGGCAGAAAAATAACTCCTTTATATATATTTCTGCCTATTGTTGCAAAATGGACTCAGTACTCTAGTTGGCTACCGGCTACACACACACACACACACACACACACACACACACTCTCTCTCTCTCTCTCTCTCTCTCTCTCTCTCTTTTAGTATCATCCCATTGAGCAGATAGCGTGCTTTGTGAAGGCAGGCAGACTTGTTCATTTCTGTACAGTGCCTGCGGCAGTAGTTTTTCTGGATGAATGAATAAGTGAAGAAATGAATGAACCTCAAGATTCAGTAGTCAAGCTGTCCTATTTAACTTTCAACACAGCACGCCCATGTCTTCAGGCCAATTCTTGAAATCCATATGGTAGATGCATTTGGAATGACAGGAAGTAATTAAAACAAATCTTAAGCACTGAGGGAATGGTTGTCAACGCTTATTTTGATAACCAACAAACAATGTGGAAACTGCATTTTTTCCTGTAAATAGGGGCATGCTGAAAGGTGGAAATGCAAAAAAAAAAAAAAAAAAAAAAAAAAAAAAAGAAAAAAAGAAACTTCAACACACTATGTAAATCCTAGAAGGGAAGAAGGAAGTCACACAAAGCATTGGTCTTTTTTTTTTTTTTGATACAAGATTTGCACACATGTAGTTTTGTGTTTCTTTTGCTAGCTCACCTTTTCCATCACGGATAACTGTTAAAATCATTCTCGCACTCAGTTCCCTTATTTAGTACCTCCTTAAAATTCAAGCTATTATTTCTTTTAAGGAGCAAAATTTGTGGATATTATCCTACTCATCTGCATCTTCTCTTAGACTACAAATTATCAGGATGCATCTCATGTCTAGACACCTGCAGGTGTCATTTGAATCCCTGATTTAAGCTGTTTACACCCCAAGTTGTTTTATTTATCCTTCAACATTAGGTCTCTGTTTAATTAAAATTTACTTTGGTCCTCCTGGCGCGCTCCCGCGCTGTTCCCATCGCAGCACAGAAGTGGTTTTGCTCTTATTAATTCCACCTTTGCCTCTGTCTGCTCTAACCTAAGAATGCTCTGCCCGCCCAGATCCCTAGCTTGAGAGTTGGAGTCGAAAACCACAGGCGAGGGCCAAGGATGCCTCCCGTTTACAAGCTGTTCTCCAGGCTAACGCTGATCTTCCCCAGACGCTAAATCATAATCTTCGTGTTTTTCGTATTTCACATTCTAGCCACAATTTCAACATCCCATCCCCGTGACATTAGGGAATGATAAATCAGCAGGCGGGACAGCTCCCCTGTACAGACTGGTACGGGCGGGCGGACCGGGCTCTGCCAACGCCCTCGCTCCTGCCAGATGTCGGCGCCCGCGGGGTTAACCCTTTCCGGCAGCGCTGCCTTCCTCTGCGTCCGGCCGCTTCCCCAGGCAGCTGTTTTTAAAATCGTCCCACGGCTTTTATTTCTTTACAAACTTTCCTCCTTCCCCACCCTCAGCCCCCTCCCGCCGCTTCTCCCTCTTTTCCTTGCTTTGCCAGACCTCGGAGTACTTGAAAGCAAATAAAAATGGTATCAAACCACCGGCAATGGGAATATACATACTTTTCTTAAATAAGTGAGTCTGCCTTAAAACCATTTTGCTCCTTCCTTTTCACGGATATTACTAGAAGAGGATGAGGGTGAAAAAACTTATTTTAAGGTGGAGAAATATTTAGTGCTACTTTTTTTATTTGCTATTTTTAAGTAGCTTTATTGAGGTATAATTTACATTATCAATGAATGCATCTATTTTACCACTACAATTCGATGGTTTTGAATATATTTATAGAGTTGTGCCACAATAGGAATAATCTAATTTTAGAACATTTCTATTTCCTCACCCCACCAAAACCCCTCAGTGTCCATTTGTAGTTATTTCTCTCTCCCACCCCAGGTAACCGCTAATTTACCTTCTGTCTCTATAGATATGCCTTTTCTGGGCATTTTATACAAATGGAATCATACAATAGGTGGTCTTTTGTGTCTGGCTTCTTTCACTTAGCCTAATGTCTTTGAAGTTCAGTGCTAATGGCTTTTATTATATGGCAAAGCCCCTCGGAATGGCCAGACTGTCCCAGAAGACTACATAATCTAACTGCACTAAGTGTGCTCTCATAGTACACATTGCATAGACATGTGCCCTAAAATAGGATGAGAACTTCGATTAGGGTCAAATTCTGAGGTGTGTGTCTGGGGATGGGGGGGGGGGTCTGTCGAGGGCTTCATGCAAATACAAAGCACCTCAATTAGTAGTTGTATTGGTTTTGTTTTAGAGACAGAAATCCAAAATATTCCATTTAACTTGTTATTAAAATGACACATCAGTCACACAGCTTTCAGAATACAAGGGCTTTTAGACTCTCTCCTTTTCATAGTATCTATAAGATTCCATATGTTAAAACTAAATACAGTTGACCCTTGAACAACCTGTGGTTTAGGGACATCTACTCCATGCAGTTGAAAATTTGGGTTTAATCTTTGACTCACCCAACACTTAACTACTGTTGACCTGAAGCCTGATAACAGAAACAGTTGTTTAATCCATATGATTATTTATATATGTAATATATGCCATATTCTTATAGTAAAGCAAGCTAGAGAAAATGAAATGTTATTAAGAAAATCATAAGAGAAAATATATTTACTGTTCATTAAGTGGAAGTGGATTATTGTAAAGGCCTCCATCCTCATCATCTTCACACTGAACAGGCTAAGGAGGAGGAAGAAGAGGAGGGGTTGGTCTTGCTGTTTCAGGGGTGGCAGAGGCAGAAGAAAATCTGCCTGTAAGTGGACATGTTGTTCAAGGGTCAACTGTATACATATCAGTGTTTTATATAGTAAAATGATGTGCTCATATGGAAAGTATTTTTATATTAACTACTATATAACTAATCTATAGTTATATAATAACAACCAATTTTTAAAATAACTAGTATTTTTATATTAACTAATATATGTCATTAAGGGAAAGTGAAAGAGAAACTAAAAGAATAGGTGGTCAAAGGCAAGCAAAAGGAAGAGAGATTTGTGAGGTGAGGGGGAGAAGCATGAAAGAGAGTAATCTGCCTGTCCTGGCCCCAGTTCTGCTCTCGGCAGGTAGTGATGGCCTTGCAGCTTTTGGCAGCGCTTTCAAACTTCCATCACCGAATGTTCAAAACAGTGCCCTGATGGAGAACTCTTCTCCTAAGTGAGGGTGATACTATAGCGGTGGTTCTCAGCCCTTGCTGCACATTACAATCACCTGGGGAGCTTTGAAACCATAGCTATGCCCTGGCTCAATCCTTAATCAATTGCATTACAGTGGGACCTGGGCAGAAGTACTTTTGAAAAGCCTCTGCAGGGGATTCTAATGAGCAGGCCTGGGCTGGGACCCTGTGGGCTAGATAGAGCAGTGCTTATCAAACCTTTACACACATAAGGATCACCTGGAGATCTTGTTAAACTGTAGATTCTGAGTCAACAGGTCTGAGGTGCGGGCCTGAGAGTCTGCTTTTATAGTAAGCTTCTGGAAATGCTGATGCTGCTGGCCCCTGGAACACATTTTAAAACGTGAGGAGCTAAAGGAAATCCAAGGGGATGTTTTTGTCATGGTATTATCTACTTCTGTTGGTTCTTAAAGCGGGGTCCCCAAATGAGCAGCATTAGTATCGCCTGAGAACTTGTTAGAAATGCAAATCCTCAGGCCCTACCCCACTTTATTAAATCAGAAACTCTGGGGGCAGGGTCCAGCAATTTGTGTTTTAACAAGCCCTGAAGGTGATGTTGATGGCCATTTAAGTTTGAGAGCCACTGATCTACTTTTGTTTCTAAGCTTCCTATGCCTATATATATGTATTACTTCTAGCTGGCATCCCTTCTTACTGCCGACTCCTCCATCCAATGCTCTCATCAAATTTCTATCCATTCAGCAAAACTCACCTTTTCTCTGATGCCTTCTGTTCAGCAGTATGCTGGTGTTTCATAATTGGCTTTCCTAGAGCCCTGATGCATAGCATTTGCTGATTTCTGTGGTGAAAATACTGCCACCATGGCCACATTCAAGCTATGAATGTGAAGATGCTGAAAGCAGAGTTGGGAAGAGATGGACACTGGCTACAGAAATGGGCTCTGGCTAGCTGGTTCTAGCAGACAACTGTTCTGCTAGAGTTATCCCCCTCTTTTACGTATTTGGCTGTATGTTTGTCTCCTGGCTAGATGGTGCATTCCTTAAGGTTAGTTCCGTGTCACTTCTCCCTGCCTTCCACCATCTCTAGAAGGGGACCAACACATAGGTCTTTCATATCTCTTTATTGAATTGAACCCAATCTCCATTATGATGTCATAAACTCACATCCACATATACAACTGAACTTTTCAAAATGAAAATTGTTCAATCATGAGGTAACTATTTTAGCTTTAAAAAGTAAAAATTTTGATTGAGCATTATAAAATTTACCACCTATATTTTATTTCTAGGATTTGGGCACATGTTAAAGCTAATTCTGGTGGTGTACATTGAAGACCTTAAAAATGAGAAGCACTGCTTTTGTTCAGTTTAAAAGTGTGCCTGGAGTCCGGGCGGTGGCTCCCGCCTGTAATTCTAAAACTTTGATAGGCCAAGGCAGGCAGATT